>NC_084562.2:9747500-10065000 GCF_033978685.3 Nerophis lumbriciformis | reverse complement strand
GCACTTTCATTGCCTCCCACTTGTGATCCATTCCCTTAATCGGACCACTTTTGCAACATTTAATTCACTTACCTAAAATACATTTAACGCACCATAAACATTGACGAAGTATAAGCAAAAAAAACAAACTCTCATACACTTGAGGCATATGCATATTGTTTTTAACGAGGGGTTTATTCTTATATAGCCTTGTTTCTGTTGTAAAAGTAGTTAGTAAATGGGAAAAACTATACTTGTATATACACTATTAAGGCATTCGATGCAGTAAAGGATGTGGCCTTTATCCAACCAGCAAATTGACTAAACGCACAAAAACATCCAAAGGGATCAATGCAAATGGTGTGATGCTCGAGCGTCCCTTGTTGTGTTTCACAATTGGTGAATGGTTATCATTTAGCCAAAGCCGTGTGGGCCAACAACTGTGTTAGACCCTATTTTTCTTTTTTCATTCATCTTCTTGCCTAGCTTATTTATAGAGCTTGCCCACATCTGTTCAACCGTTACACCTCTTTGTTCGCACCTTTGTCTTACAGAATCTACCTTTTTTTCCCCTGCCAGTTTCTGTGGATGTAACTACACAAACAAAGGATCCGGGTGGATGCAGAAAACCTGCGACACAAAGGGACCATAAAGTGTTCCATAAATGCCTTTTGTGAAAGGGATGGTTTTCATACTCTTATGAAACCTGCATTCATTTACACACATGCTTTCAGACAGGCGCTACACCTGTGATGAAGCCATTGTCATGTCTCTTTTATAGGCAAGCCCGCCATCAGCTATAGGCAACTGCATCTGGCATGAGGCTCGCCTTGACAGACAACATTGGCAATAGTCCAAAATTGCACTAAGAAGCAAAGCTGAAATCGATGAATTCAAGTATTTTGTTGCAGACGATTTAAAATACAATTTCAATGTTTTTTTCTCCTCTTGCTCCGGCATATTTGTTGCCATCAGAAGATTCCGCAGCTTCCGCCATACTTGCCAACCTTGAGACTTCCGAATTCGGGAGATTGGGGAGAGTATATTTATAGCTAGAATTCACTGAAATTCAAGTATTTATTTTGTATATATATATATATATATATAATATATATATATATATATATATATATAATATATAATTAATCGTTAGTTGCAGCCCTAATATATATATATATATATATATATATATATATATATATATATATATATATATATATATATATATATATATAGATAGATAGATATAGATATATATATATACACACATATATATATATAAAATAATATATATATATATATATATATATATATATTAGGGCTGCAACTAACGATTAATTTGATAATCGATTAATCTGTCGATTATTACTTCGATTAATAATCGGATAAAAGGGACAAACTACATTTCTATCCTTTCCAGTATTTTATTGGGGGGGGGAACAGCATACTGGCACCATACTTATTTTGATTATTGTTTCTCAGCTGTTTGTGCATGTTGCAGTTTATAAATAAAGGTTTATAAAAAATAAAAAAAATAAAAAATATTGCCTCTGCGCATGCGCATAGCATAGATCCAACGAATCGATGACCAAAATATTTTTATAATCGATTTTAATCGATTTAATAGACTAGTTGTTGCAGTCCTAATATATATATATATATATATATATTTATTTATTTTTTTTCATCTATTTACACATACACACATAACATTCCTCTATACTCATTGTTGTATTTGAAAGTGCAATGCTTTGCAGCCAGTAGCACAGCCTTTGAAAGAGCATAGGTGAAATTTAATTTGCAGGAAAGGAGTGAGTTTAGGGTTGAATTGTCCATCCTCGTTCTATTCTCTGTCACTATCTTTGTTTGGACATTACTACTTGCCGTAGTTTTGAAGCAATGCATGATGGGAATCTGGATGTTGTGTGTCAGTGTATTAACGTGCCGGCTGGAATAAACACACGCTGAGAAACAGCTACGTGCCTGCCTACTTTATGGGTTATAGATAAACCTAAGGATAACGGAGACATATATAATAGTCTCCTTCTTGTTGTGTCTGCAGTTGCGCACAGAGCTCCAAAAGCCGTAGATGTTATAACGTGACTGGGCCGGCACGTTGTTTATATGGAGGAAAAGTGGACGTGACGACAGGCTGTCCTCACTCAGGTCCGGCTGGAAATTGGAAGAAATTCGGGAGAATGGTTGTCCCGGGAGATTTTCGGGAGAGGCACTGAAATTCCCCCCCACCCCTTTAGTTCCTTAGCGGAGATTCACACACCGAGCAAAACATGGCTAATGCTAAGGCAAACGAGAGCGATAAATTTCCTCCCAACAAAAGTGTTGTCAGTGGTTTAGATTTGCGGCAACAGACGTGGAACAAGTGACTGCACGCTGCAAAGTTTGCTTAAAAAATGCAGCAACACCACAAACTTATTTCAGCATCTGAAACCCGAGTGCAGGTAAAACAACTCTCTACGAGGTAAAGAAGACCACAACAACAACAAACTCCAGCTAAAAAGCAGCTTACTGTAGTGTAATCATTTACACAAGGCACCATGTACAAAACCCAAAACCAGTGAAGTTGGCAAGTTTAAATTGTAAATTAAAACAGAATACAATGATTGGCAAAGCCTGTCAACCTATTTTCAATTGAATAGACTGCAAAGACAAGATATTTAACGTTCGAACTGGAAAACGTTATTTTTTGCAAATATTAGCTCATTTGGAGCGCCGGCTTCGCTTGGCCCGAACTCATCTAAGATGGACTGATGCAATGTGGAAAAGTGTTCTGTGGTCTGACAAGTACACATTTCAAATTGTTTTTCGAAACTGTGGACGTCGTGTCCTCCGGAACAAAGAGGAAAAGAACCATCCGGATTGCTCTACGCGCAGAGTTCAAAAACCAGCATCTGTGATGGTATGGGGGTGTATTAGTGCCAAAGGCATGGGTAACTTACACATCTGTGAAGGCACCATTAATGCTGAAAGGTATATACAGGTTTTGGAGTAATATATGTTGCCATCCAAGCATCGTTATCATGGATGCCCCTGCTTATTTAAGCAAGACAATGCCAAGCCAGGTGTTACAACAGCGTGGCTTCGTACTAAAATAGTAAAAGAGTGCGGGTACTAGACTGGCCTGCCTGTAGTCCAGACCTGTCTCCTTTTTAACATGTGTGACGCGATATGAAGCATAAAATACCACACAGAGACCCCGGACTGTTGAACAACTTAAGCTGTACATCAAGCAAGAATGGGAAAAAATTCCACCTGAAAAGCTTCAAAAATTGAGTGTTGTTAAAAGGAAAGGCCATGTAACACAGTGGTAAAAATGCCCCTGTGCCAACTTTTTTGCAATGTATTGCTACCATTAAATTCTAAGTTAATGATTATTTGCAAAAAACAACAACAAGTTTCTCTGTTTGAACATTAAATATCTTGTCTTTGCAGTCTATTCAATTGAATATAAGTTGAAAAGGATTTGCAAATAATTGCATTCTGTTTTTATTTACGATTTACACAACGTGCCAACTTCACTGGTTTTGGGTTTGGTCTAAAAAGAACAACATTCTAAACATCTACATTTTGCTAAGAGTAAGATGCAGTGTGTGCAGTGTCTTTTCAAACTATTGATTAAATAAAAGTGAAACTTGTTTGGAATTATTTCTGTCACTTGTATTTATTGTTTTCTTTAAAAAAGCAAGTGGGAGGAAGAAAATCGTAAATCAAATTGTTCTTTTTAGTATACATCGTCCTAACTGAAAGCCTGCACGCATTAAAAGTAAACAAAGACTTGTTTGCTTGTCGAAATCTGATAGAGCAGCCAAGCAAGTGACTTATCTCTCTGGCAACCACTCACACCCGCTTATGACCAAAAGTTGACCCTGCGTAGAAAACTACATGACGTGTGTCAGAGAAAAGGCTGCAGTTATCGATTATTTTACTAATCGAATATCGATTAGTTTGTTCAATTAAACTGATAAAACACACTTTGTAGCAAAGTATTTTAGGTAAAACCGTTGAAATAAACAAAAACAAAAAATTCTGCTTGCCATAACCTTCATTTTATTTATTTTTATTTTTTAATAAATGCACATCATCAACATTAAAAATGCACTTTTATCATGTGTGCAATGCACTAAGTTAAAAAAAAAAAATTAAAAAAAATCCACACACCAATGCTCTCATGTGCTATTTGGTGCAACAGCCAGGCAGAAATTATGTCCGCATATTTTAAGTTCCAGGCACTCATGCAGGCAGGATTTTTAAAACGATTAATCAAAGCTATCAATCAATCAATCAATCAATGTTTATTTATATAGCCCTAAATCACAAGTGTCTCAAAGTGCTGCACAAGCCACAACGACATCCTCGGTACAGAGCCCACATAAGGGCAAGGAAAAACTCACCCCAGTGGGACGTCGATGTGAATGACTATGAGAAACCTTGGAGAGGACCGCATATGTGGGTAACCCCCCCCCCCCCTCTAGGGGAGACCAAAAGCAATGGATGTCGAGTGGATCTCACATAATAGTGAGAGTCCAGTCCATAGTGGATCTAACATAATAGTGAGAGTCCAGTCCATAGTGGATCTAACATAATAGTGAGAGTCCAGTCCATAGTGGATCTAACATAATAGTGAGAGTCCAGTCCACAGTGGATCTAACATAATAGTGAGACGAAAGTGGGAAAATGGCGGATTGCTTCCCGATGTGACATCACATTGTGACGTCATCGCTCCGAGAGCGAATAATAGAAAGGCGTTTAATTCGCCAAAATTCACCCATTTAGAGTTAGGAAATCGGTTAAAAAATTATATGGTCTTTTTTCTGCAACATCAAGGTATATATTGACGCTTACATAGGTCTGGTGATAATGTTCCCCTTTAATGCGTTGCCTTCATTATAACACTTACATGAGGCTTTTAACTTTTTGTGGCTCCAGACAGATTGTTTTTATTTTTTTATTTTTGCTCCAATATTGCTCTTTCCCTGCATTAGACAGTTCCCAAATTAAATCAGCAGAAAGTGATTGCACAATAACGTTGCTCTAACAACCAAACATGCTTATCTAGGGCAATTACTAGAGCGCTTTGGAGTCATGGAGTTGGACAAACGCTATTTCACAAACACAGGTATCTTTGCTCGACGGTGCCATGTGGTGGCGTGCATGTAATCAATTGCAAAGATAGAAATCAAGGCCACGGCGGGGAGCCGCACCGCTCTGTCCCTTGCACCGTTCTATCTGCATGTGCGCCTCACAATGGAAACAGCGATAGAAGAAAACACAAGCACTTGACACGAATATGTCCTGTGGCAGATTGGATCAGAGTGCAGCGGCTGCGTCGTCTTATCAGTCGGCCAAGGTGTGTAAACAGTCTGTCTCGGAGCACAACAGCCTGTAAATGTTTACTGTATTTCAAGAGCAGACGTAACCTCAGCACAGCAATCCGGTCCAAGTTATCACCCATTGGCCAGCAAGAAGGAGCTTGGGAGGAGTTTCATCACTATTGGCTTGGATGAGGCAGGGAAGTGTGCTTAGTAGGGTTGTACACTATACCGGTATTAGTATAGTACTGCGATACTAATGAATCATATTCAGTACTATACCGCCTCTGAAAAGTACCGGTACACCAACCCCCGCCACATCGTGTCATTGCTGGTTTTACCAGCAGACGAGCATGTTCGGCAGCGCACAATCACAGAGTACTTACAAGCAGACACAGTGTGTAGACAGAAAAGGGAGAACGGACGCATTTTGGCTTAAAAACTGATGATAAAGGTGAAGTTATAACACTGAAACGCCCTCAGTAAGAGGTGCTTTAAGACATGGCTAGCGAGCTAGTGGCTAAAGTCCAGCCGCAGTCGACAGTGTTTTAGCTACTCCTAAATCACTAATCCTCACCTCCATGGCGACAAATAAAGTAAGTTTCTTACAAGTATCATCCCTGCAGGACGAGGAATAGCTAAACATGTTTCACTACACACCGTAGCTCACCGGCGTCACAATTAGGGCTGCAACTAAGAACTAATTTGATAATCGAATAATCTGTCGATTATTACTTTGATTAATTGATTAATAATCGGATAAAAGAGACAAACTATATTTCTATTCTTTCCAGTATTTTATTGAAAAAAAAAAACCACCATACTGGACCCATACTTATTTTGATTATTGTTTCTCAGCTGTTTGTAAATGTTGCAGTTTATAAATAAAGGTTTATAAGAAAATTAAAAAAATTAAAAAGTAGCCTGTGCGCATGCGCATAGCATAGATCCAACGAATCGATGACTAAATTAATCGCCAACTATTTTATAATCGATTAGTTGTTGCAGCCCTAGTCACAATGTAAACAAACGCCATCGGTGCCTCTACACCTAACATCCACTGTAATGATACCAAGTGCAAGAGCGTATCTAGTCGATACCTCTATGATTACGTTTTTTTTTTTGGCATCGCCTCATCTTCTTTCGTTTTTTTAAAAATTTACATTATGTTTATAAACTCAGGAAATATGTCCCTGGACACATGAGGACTTTGAATATGACCAATGTATGATCCTGTAACGATTTGGTTTCGGACTTATACCCAAATTTGTAGTATCATCCAAACAACAGAAGAATAAGTGATTATGACATTTTAACAGAAGTGTAGATAGAACCTACTCAGTGGCCTAGTGGTTAGAGTGTCCGTCCTGAGATTGGTAGGTTGTGAGTTCAAACCCCGGCCGAGTCATACCAAAGACTATAAAAAAAATGGGACCCTTTACTTCCCTGCTTGGCACTCAGTATCAAGGGTTGGAATTGGGGGTTAAATCACCAAAAATGATTCCCGGGCGCGGCCCCTGCTGCTGCTCACTGCTCCCCTCACCTCCCAGGGGGTGATCAAGGGTGATGGGTCAAATGCAGAGAATAATTTCGCCACACCTAGTGTGTGTGTGACAATCATTGGTACTTTTAACTTTCACATGTTAAAAGAGAAAGTAAGCAGATATTAACAGTAAATGCAGCCAGTATTACAGGGGTCGGGAACCTTTTTGGCTGAGAGAGCCATGAAAGCCAAATATTATAAAATGTATTTCCGTGAGAGCCATATAATATTTTTTTAACACTGAATACAACTAAATGCGTGCATTTTTAAGTAAGACCAACATTTTAGAGTATAATAAGTTTATTCTTCTTTTTAATAACATTGTTATTCTGAAGCTAACCAATAATGAATAAAATAGTTCTTACCATTAATGTGACTTCTTGAACAGTTGCGGTAGAAAACGGATGGATGGATTCAAATGCATGAGAATGTTTTATATGTTGAACGTTATTTTTAACACAGCGGAATTATTCATTACTTATCGCTGTGTTTTTCAACCACTGTGCCGTGGCACACTAGTGTGCCGGGAGATACAGTCTGGTGTGTCGTGGGAGATTATGTAATTTCACCTAATTGGGTTAAAAATATTTTTTGCAAACCAGTAACTGTAATTAAAAAATGTGCCATTGTTGAGTGTCTGTGCTGTCTAGAGCTCGGCAGAGTCACCGTTTAATACTCTTCCATATCAGTAGGTGGCAGCAGGTAGCTAATTGCTTTGTAGATGTCGGGAACATGGTTTGTCGTGATCACAATATGCGGGTAGAAGTGTGTAGGCAAAAAGGTATCCAACACTTAAAGCAAAAATAAACAAAAGGCGAGTGCCGCTAAGTGCCGCTAAGAAAAGGCATTGAAGCAAAACGAAACTAAAACTGAACTGGCTGCAAAGTAAACAAAAACAGAATGCTGGACGACAGCAAAGACATACAGCGTGTGGAGCAGACGGCGTCCACAGAGTACATCCGTACATGGCATGACAATCAACAATGTCCCCTCAAAGAAGGAGTGCGTCCGCACAACTTAAATAGTCTTGATTGCGAAAACAAAGCAAGTGCGGAGAATAGCATTCAAGGAAGACATGAAACTGCTACAGGAAAATACCAGCAAAAAAGGAAAAGCCACCAAAATAGGAGCGCAAGACACACAGGAAAACAACAGCAAAAAAACAGCAAAAAAGTCAAAATAAGTCAGGGTGTGATGTGACAGGTCGTGAGAGTACACCAACTTTGAGACAAAAGCTATAGTGATGCATGCTTGGTTATGGTTTGAATTCATATCCAACAATTGCGAGAACGACTTTTTATTGTCAATATGGGCTACTGAATTTAATTTTTTTATGTTTTCTGCTGGTGGTGTGCCTCAGAATTTTTTCAATGAAAAAAATGTGCCTTGGCTCAGAAAAGGTTGAAAAACACTGACTTATCGTGTCAGCTAAGATTTATCTGAGAGCCAGATGCGGTCATCAAAAGAGCCACAGGTTCCCTACCCCTGAAGTAGATTAATAATTCATTTTCTACCTCCTTAATAAATTTGACAAAATAATAGAATGACAAATGACACAATATGTTACTGCATACGTCAGCAGACTAAATTAGGAGCCTTTGTTTGTTTACTTACTAATAAAAGACAAGTTGTCTTGTATGTTCACTATTTTATTTAAGGACAAACTTGCAATAAGAAACATATGTTTAATGTACCCTAAGATTTTTTTGTTACAATAAAGCCAATAATGGCATTTTTTGTGGTCCCCTTTATTTAGTAAAGTATCGAAAAATATCGAAATAACTTATTATTTATCTGGACAACACTAGTGCTTAGTGGTCTAAATACTAAGCTCTCCTGTCCATCCTAACAGTGAAGCCTCTATCAGAGAAGCATCAATAAAAGATGAGAGGATTATGTATTTAATATGCTGCATACACCTTACGTGGTATAGCGGCCATCAATAATTCACTGCAGGGGTGTCAGACAGGCCTGCGTATCGCTGAAGCAACACTTTTCCATCATGTTGAAGCTCATCCTCAAATCAAGGAGTGAAACATTTCATGGAGGACAGCCTTTGGAATGATGAGCTGTTTGCATTTTCCTTTGGTTTGACCCTCCCTCCCCGAAGCAACAGCGCCTCCCCTCCTTTGTTCCTGCCTCCAGCGCATAATGAGGGATGTTTCCCTAAATGTGTGTCTGCGGATCCAGGCCTGAGCCCAGCCAAGCTGCTGAGCAAATAAGTGGCTGAGTGGCAGCAGCTGATGAGCGGTAATGATTTGTGTGCAGTTCAGTCTTTTCCCCCTGAGGGTTTCCTGCACAGCCCACCAGCCCGTCCCGAACGCTACACCATCCTCGGGGGGGGGGGGACAAGCTGGCCCCAAACGTGCCTAATCCTTAACACAAAAAAATAATGACCCAGTACGGATGTGTGTGTTTTCCAAGAGACACGGGGCGGAACCTAATGCATGCATGAATATACAAGTAAAGTACCTGCTGTGTGTGGTCCTGGAAATGCTGGTTTTAACAACCTTTGGCAACAAGTATGAACGGAAATTCCTCAAATAGATTGATTGGAACGAAACAATGTCATTAAAGGGGAACATTATCACCAGACCTATGTAAGCGTCAATATATACCTTGATGTTGCAGAAAAAAAGACCATATATTTTTTTAACCGATTTCCGAACTCTAAATGGGTGAATTTTGGCGAATTAAACGCCTTTCTATTATTCGCTCTAGGAACGTGACGTCACATCGGGAAGCAATCCGCCATTTTCTCAAACACCGAGTCAAATCAGCTCTGTTATTTTCCGTTTTTTCGACTGTTTTCCGTACCTTGGAGACATCATGCCTCGTCGGTGTGTTGTCGGAGGGTGTAACAACACAAACAGGGACGGATTCAAGTTGCACCAGTGGCCCAAAGATGCGAAAGTGGCAAGAAATTGGACGTTTGTTCCGCACACTTTACCGACGAAAGCTATGCTACGACAGAAATGGCAAGAATGTGTGGATATCCTGCGACACTCAAAGCAGATGCATTTCCAACGATAAAGTCAAAGAAATCTGCCGCCAGACCCCCATTGAATCTGTCGGAGTGTGTGAGCAATTCAGGGACAAAGGACCTCGGTAGCACGGCAAGCAATGGCGGCAGTTTGTTCCCGCAGACGAGCGAGCTAAACCTCCTGGATGTCTTGGCTCACACCGTCCCTTATGCCACCGAAGATGATTAAGAGAAGAATATCGACCCTAGCTTCCCTGACCTGCTGACATCAACTCCAAAACTGGACAGATCAGCTTTCAGGAAAAGATAGCGGATGAGGGTATGTCTACAGAATATATTAATTGATGAAAATTGGGCTGTCTGCACTCTCAAAGTGCATGTTGTTGCCAAATGTATTTCATATGCTGTAAACCTAGTTCATAGTTGTTAGTTTCCTTTAATGCCAAACAAACACATACCAATCGTTGGTTAGAAGGCGATCGCCGAATTCGTCCTCGCTTTCTCCCGTGTCGCTGGCTGTCGTGTCGTTTTCGTCGGTTTCGCTTGCATACGGTTCAAACCGATTTGGCTCAATAGCTTCAGTTTCTTCTTCAATTTCGTTTTCGCTACCTGCCTCCACACTACAACTATCCGTTTCAATACATGCGTAATCTGTTGAATCGCTTAAGCCGCTGAAATCCGAGTCTGAATCCGAGCTAATGTCGCTATAACTTGCTGTTCTATGCGCCATGTTTGTTTGTGTTGGCTTCACTATGTGACGTCACAGGAAAATGGACGGGTGTATTAACGATGGTTAAAATCAAGCACTTTGAAGCTTTTTTTAGGGATATTGCGTGATGGGTAAAATTTTGAAAAAAACTTCGAAAAATAAAATAAGCCGCTGGGAACTGATTTTTAATGGTTTTAACCCTTCTGAATTGTGATAATGTTCCCCTTTAAACGCTACGTAACCACGTCCATATCGACACCGCATTATTGCGGTTTTAGAACTACGATCTGGTTCTTCATACCGTTGCAGAAAAATCCCAATATGTTTCGTGGTTATGTAAGCACTCTCATAACGATTAGAAGTAGGGTTGTCCCGATACCAATATTTTAGTACCGGTACCGGTACCAAAATGTATTTCGATACTTTTCTAAATAAGGGGACCACAAAAAAAGGCATTATTTGCTTTATTTTAACAAAATATCTTACGGTATATTAAACATATGTTTCTTATTGCAATCGAAGAACAATTTTGTCCTTAAATAAAATAGTGGCCACTAACAGTTAGCTTCTACAGCTGGGTTGCCCAAAGTGCAGCACAGGGGCCATCTGTGATCCGTGATTCGTTTGTCATCGGACTTAAGCACATTACAAAAAATAAAAAATAGCGATCTCATTTGCACCCCTGGTGGTGAAAACTATCAAAATTAGGGTGATCACAAAAAGGAGGGATTTTTCAAATTGACTGTGTATCACTTTTAAAAGTGCTCCCCCTCTGGTCAACATACGAAATAACAAGTGTGTGTAAGAATTAGAAGTGCTCCCCCTCTGGCCAACATATGTAATAACATGTGTGTGTAAGAATTTTAAATCTGCCCCCTTTGGCCAAAATTAATTAAAAAATAAAAATAAATGTATATAGAGACACACTGTAATAACTTGAAGTAAATAATGAAGATACTATACATACTATACATTACCTTTTGCACTATATTAATTTATATTATTATGTGTTGTCAACTTTGTACTTTTTTATGCCATTGCCTGAAATAAATAAATAAATGAAAAAAAATGAAATGAAAATATTAAAAACCAATTACAAACAACAAATTAAAAAAAAAAAAAAATTAAATAAAAACTTTGCCTTTTTTATATTTACATAGTATGTATATATTATTAATGTTGTAAATACAAATCTTTATATATCTAGATAAGGTGGTTCTAAAGAGGTAGGCATGTTTCGGAGGTCTCAAGAAGGTAACAATAAAAGTGTGCTTGTGTTTCTATTAAATAGAAAGTTGATCCATCACCCCCTTGTTTGTTTGAAATACAGTACTGGAGAAAACAGCTTGAAGATGATCTGTAAAACATAATCTATGCAAAATTGTGACCAAAGAAGCACCATTACATTTTATGTAGACCACAAGGAAGTGTTTTCAATGTAGAAAAAATATATATAATATGACCATTTAAAGAAACTAGCAGTCAAGCAGCACTCAGAGCGCCTCGAGGCAATGTTGCAATGTCAGGTGCATTGTTGCAAGTTGTAGCAATACAACTAAAGAAGAGGTCAGCCTGCATTGATTTCCAAATGATGGGAATATGAGGAAAGCATCGACCTCTCCGGTCAAATAAGCTCATGTCAAATGGGACGGACCAAGCAAGAGGAATGTCATTTCAATGACTGTGATTTTGAAGAACAATGGTTTTGGTCAGAATTTAAAAGACTCGAGTCAAATGTGATCCCGAAAATCAGGAGCGCCCTTGAGGGGAGAAATACTGAGTCGATACCTGCGAATGGATAAAAAGCAGACCAAAAGATAAAAAATGAGAGAAAATGAAGGCAAGCCTCTTCTACTTTGCTTTCCTCAAGATGCTTGAGGAAATGCTGACAGAGCACAAGGAAACACAGGCTATGGCGTCTATGGAAGAGGAGAGGGAAGAGCAGGGAAGTCTGGAAATGGCGATAATTCTATATTATATTTGTTTGTTTGCTCATAATGTTAACCATATCAGTTTTTAAAGGCCTAATTAAACCCACTACTACCGACCACGCAGTCTGATAGTTTATATATCAAAGATGAAATCTTAACATTGCAACACATGCCAATACGGCCGGGTTAGCTTACTAAAGTGCAATTTTAAATTTTGCGCGAAATATCCTGCTGAAAACGTCTCGGTATGATGACGTCAGCGCGTGACGTCGCGGATTGTAGAGGACATTTTGGGACAGCATGGTGGCCAGCTATTAAGTCGTCTGTTTTCATCGCAAAATTCCACAGTATTCTGGACATCTGTGTTGGTGAATCTTTTGCAATTTGTTCAATGAACAATGGAGACAGCAAAGAAGAAAGCTATAGGTGGGAAGCGGTGTATTGCAACACAAACACGGCCGGTGTTTCATTGTTTACATTCCCGAAAGATGACAGTCAATCTTTACCATTGGCCTGTGGAGAACTGGGACAACAGAGACTCTTACCAGGAGGACTTTTAGTTGTATACACAGACACGGTACCGTGAGTACGCTTCTAAACATTTGACCGCTTGCCCGTACCGCTATGTGCATGTCACGTACGTAACTTTGGGGACTTTGGGGAAATATATGTGCTGTATGAACTTTGGGGAGGTGAACGGTACTTTGGGCTGTGGGATTGAGTGTGTTCTGCAGGTGTTTGAGTTGTATTGGCGGGTTATATGGACGGGAGGGGGGAGGTGTTTGTTATGCAGGATTAATTTGTGGCATATTAAATATAAGCCTGGTTGTGTTGTGGCTAATAGAGTATATATATGTCTTGTGTTTATTTACTCTTTTAGTCATTCCCAGCTGAATATCAGGTCCCACCCGCCTCTCACAGCATCTTCCCTATCTGAATCGCTCCCACTGCCCTCTAGTCCTTAACTCTCACTTTCCTCATCCACAAATCTTTCATCCTCGCTCAAATTAATGGGGAAATCGTCGCTTTCTCGGTCCGAATCGCTCTCGCTGCTGGTGGCCATGATTATAAACAATGTGCAGATGTGAGGAGCTCCACAACCTGTGACGTCACGCTACTCGTCTGCTACTTCCGGTACAGGCAAGGCTTTTTTATCAGCGACCAAAAGTTGAGAACTTTATCGTCGATGTTCTCTACTAAATCCTTTCAGCAAAAATATGGCAATATCGCGAAATGATCAAGTATGACACATAGAAAGGACCTAAGAAAATCGCATTTCAGTAGGCCTTTAAGTATTCACAGACCAGGGCGTCAAAAACATGAAGTTAAGTGATCAAACTAATATTTTTACATGCCTTTATTCACACCGTCTGTGGGGAAATAGCCTCCAGTTCTGTAGATCAGGAGTTATCAATATTTTTGACCTCGCGACATATCGAGTTTAGCGATAGAAAGGGTGTGTTCCAAGTACAGTTACCGACCGATTACTCAAAAACTAATTGATATTATGGGAAATGACTGCCAGGTTCCCTTTCAGGAGCAAAAAATACATAAAGAGAATTTGTTAGTGGAATTTCATCTGGATGCTATGGATCCTTTACCTGACTTGTGATTTTGAATGAAAGGTTAAGTCAACCCACACCTGACGGAACAAGGTCACAGCAAAAACTGCAAACAGAAGAAGCCTATTTACATATTCTCTGCCGTTTTTTTTCCTTCATCAAACTATTTACCTTTTTCGCGGGGGGAGAAGCGATACGACAGTATTGGAGTCTTTAGGCTCTTGGAAAACAAAAACACGATTAGTCACCACAAATAGTTTCCATATTTAATAGCCTCTCTCAGCCAGAGTGCTTCTCGCGGGTCGCCCTTGTCCGCTCCATCACGCCTGAGTGTTTGCCTAAATTATTAATGCTGCCCTTGGAGGTTGTTTAGCCAAAAGGAAAGGAGGTAGTACAAAGTACGCAGAGGCGACTTCAGTCCTTGTTTACATGCTAGTGGGGATTATGATTGAGCGCTCGCCACCTAATCACCCACAGCCGCAGTCAGCTGTGTTGACGTGGTTGCCATGGATTTGCTTTATTTAATATGCATGGGTCTCCTGGATGTAAACATAAAACAGTCATGAATTCAAACATGGCATCCACGCATTCATTCATGGTTGGGGGCTTACCAAGGCTCTGGTGGTGAGACCAGCTGTGGTGCAGCGATACGAGGCAAGTGCATATTGGAATTAACTTGGAACATAGAGCACCATTATCTTCAAAAGCAGGTAAAATATCTACGTTGTCTGCCAAAAGTGAACAGACGTTAAAAAAAGGAAGACAGCTCTGACTGCAACGATTAAATCCCTTAGAAAAAAACACTGAATTACATTCTGTTGCTTCGATTAACTGTTTATTGAGTGTACCTAGGGCTGGGCGATATGGCCTTTTTTTAATATCGCGATATTTTAAGGCCATATCGCGATACACGATATACAGTATATCTCGATATTTTGCCTTAGCCTTGAATGAACACTTGATGCATATAATCACACCAGTATGATGATTCTATGTGTCGACATTAAAACATTTATTTTTTTCTATGAACGATAAAACACTGAATATTGACAAAAATTAGCTCGACATATTTTACAATCAAGTGAAACGCAACAAAAATGCAACAAACAGTGAAATATGAACGCGAAGGGTACAAAATAAACCCACCTACAATCTGATATATCTGATATATCACTAAGCTTTAGAACTTTGTCGTGAAAATCTCCTTCTGCGTCTGTGGAAATGCTTCCCGCCCACACTGCTTGGTGCCTTGTCTGAGCTGCTGTGACGTAGATTACCATAGTAACTAATAAGATGACCATAGTAACTAATTATATTACCATAGTAACTGGTATATCATCCATAAGCGCAGATTCCAACCATTGAAATACTTTGTATAGTTGAAGACTTACGGTCATTAGAAAACATGACTGCAGCTACACTTTCCATCTTAAAGATCTAAAAAAAAATTGGGGGGAATGTCCGGCGGGCCAGATTGAAAAGCTTAACGGGCCGCATGTGGTCCCCGGGCCTTAATTTGCCCAGGTCTGATCTAATGGCTAATGCACTGTATGTGGACTTTGATTTTAAAAAACTGCTGCACTTTATATACTTCTGCACTTTAAATGAAGCTGCTAAAATACTGTAACTTGACCGCCCACTGATTTGTAATTCAAATACCCTCTAAAAAGTACCACAGATAGTCACACACACACGAGGTGTGGTGAAATTACCCTCTGCATTTGACCCATCCCCTTGTTCCACCCTTTGGGAGGTGAGGGGAGCAGTGAGCAGCAGCGGTGGCCGCGCTCGGGAATCATTTTGGTGATTTAACCCCCAATTCCAACCCTTGATGCTGAGTGCCTAGCAGAGAGGTAATGGGTCCCATTTTTATAGTCTTTGGTATGACTCGTCCGGGGTTTGAACTCATGACCTACCGATTTCAGGGCGGCCACTCCAACCACAAGGCAATTGAGCAGGATAATCTATGTATTGTACTTGTATTTTAAATTGTTTATCAATATGTATTTTCAATATTGTTGTGTAATTTCATTGTGGATGTTAGATGCACCATAAAAGGACTACAGATGGAAATTAGCATGGTGCTAAATCTGGTGCAGCCATCCTCTTAATGTAACTGTACATTGTCCTTCAAATAAACAAATACAAACAAAAATGACAGCACAATAAACAGTCCAGTTGCGATCGATTGAATGCCCTGAGATGACAATGACCTGGATGAATGAGAACAGAGATGTCCGATAATATCGGACTGCCGATATTATCAGCCGATAAATGCTTTAAAATTTAATATCGGAAATTATTGGTATCGGTTTCAAAAAGTAAAATGTATGGCTTTTTAAAACGCCGCTGTACGGAGTGGTACACGTACGTAGGGAGAAGTACAGAGCGCCAATAAACCTTAAAGTCACTGCCTACGGCTTTTCACACACACAAGTGAATGCATGCA
The DNA here is from genome assembly GCF_033978685.3 of Nerophis lumbriciformis. Taxonomy (NCBI): domain Eukaryota; kingdom Metazoa; phylum Chordata; class Actinopteri; order Syngnathiformes; family Syngnathidae; genus Nerophis; species Nerophis lumbriciformis. Next base: position 10,048,517 of record NC_084562.2, on the reverse strand, counting down.
TACTTGGTCAACAGCCATACAGGTCACACTGAGGGTGGCCGTATAAACAACTTTAACACTGTTACAAATATGCGCCACACTGTGAACCCACACCAAACAAGAATGACAAACACATTTCGGGAGAACATCCGCACCGTAACACAACATAAACACAACAGAACAAATACCCAGAACCCCTTGCAGCACTAACTCTTTCGGGACGCTACAATATACCCCCCTCCCCCCCCCCCGCTATGCCTACACCCCCCACCTCAACCCCGCCCACCTCAACCTCCTCATGCTCTCGCAGGGAGAGCATGTCCCAAATTCCAAGCTGCTGTTTGAGGCATGTTAAAAAAAATAATGCAATTTGTGACTTCAATAATAAATATGGCAGTGCCATGTTGGCATTATTTTCCATATTTATTTTGGAAAACCTTGTTACATTGTTTAATGCATCCAGCGGGGCATCACAACAAAATTAGGCATAATAATGTGTTAATTCCACGACTGCATATATCGCTATCGGTTGACATCGGAATCGGTAATTAAGAGTTGGACAATATCGGAATATCGGCAAAAAACCCATTATCGGACATCTCTAATGACAGCACAATAAACACACATTTGGCAAAACAAAGAGGAATTTCCTATAAGCAAGCGGAAGTGTCTCTCATTATGTGCTGGGGAATTAACTCAACAATGTCAAAATATATCATTTTTAGGGATGTCCGATAATGGCTTTTTGCCGATATCCGATATTCCGATATTGTCCAACTCTTTAATTACCGATACTGATATCAACCGATATATACAGTTGTGGAATTAACACATTATTATGCCTAATTTGGACAACCAGGTATGGTGAAGATAAGGTACTTTTAAAAAAAATTAATAAAATAAAATAAGATAAATAAATTAAAAACATTTTCTTGAATAAAAAATAAAGTAAAACAATATAAAAACAGTTACATTGAAACTAGTAATGAATGAAAATTAGTAAAATTAACTGTTAACTGTTAGTACTATTAGTAGACCAGCAGCACGCACAATCATGTGTGCTTACGGACTGTATCCCTTGCAGACTGTATTGATATATATTGATATATAATGTAGGAACCAGAATATTAATAACAGAAAGAAACAACCCTTTTGTGTGAATGAGTGTGAATGAAGGAAGGTTTTTTGGGTTGGTGCACTAATTGTAAGTGTATCTTGTGTTTTTTATGTTGATTTAATTAAAAAAACAAACAGACAAAAAAAAACGATAACGATAAAAAAACAAAACGATACCGATAATTTCCGATAATACATTTTAATGCATTTATCGGCCGATAATATCGTCAGGCCGATATTATCGGACATCTCTAATAATTTTTACATTAAATTTGACATTTACAATGACTCAAGGCCTACCACAGCTCAGGGTCCTTATAGATGTTGGTAAAAGTAGTAAACAAATTTAGTTACAAAATGGTAATTTGAAGTGAAACTTCAAACCCTGACTCTATCCCTAAATCCAATTTGAGACACCCCGGACTAAAAATAATGAGCCATTTGGGTTCAAGTTAATCTTTAAAGCAAAAATTCAATAAAAACCACCTAGAGCTGAAGGTCAAGACAGGGAGGAATGGCTTTATGATGGCTTTATTTTGACTCCTGACATGACGTTTTGGGTCGACTCCAACTCTTCCACTGAGTTCCCGAAGGCTCCTTTATAAGCACTTCAGCATAGAGAAGAAAGGTGAAACAATGAGCGCAATCTGTCAAAACCGTGTGTGTGTGTGCAAGCATTTGGAGATATGGTGGGTGGAAGTTGTACTTATAGCTACATCCATTTGGTTTCCTGTCATGAACACAGTCAACACAAAAGGGTAGCAGAACCACCAATCTGACAGGGATTATGGTAATGGGGCACCAAAGCAAAATGGTGCAACGCGAACACTGCTGCTGTTACCATGCATGAAAAGGGTATTACAACACAAGTCCCCAAATTGAAAAGCTGCAAAACAATGTATCTGCAAACATCACCTTGAGGCACGGAGGTTTTTAGTTCATTTTTTTTGTATTCATTTTCGGTCATGTATACCTGTTTGTATACGCCACTGGGAATGGGATAATTAGCACGATCTATTTTGGGGAGACGCTAAAGCAGTGGGAACTGTGCGTCATCGCCACTAAATGATATACGTGAGACCTGAACAAATGCAGAGAACATACTGGAGGGTATGAACACACCCGTGCATCGTGCATGGGTGTGTTCAGAGGGAGGAGCGTCTGCTGTGTTGAAAGGCCGAGGTGATAATTAGTCTTGGCTCTTTTGATGTGCAGACAACTCCATAATCCTTTCTAATCATATTAGGGGGCCCTGCCTGGCCGGCAAGGGCCATCAGGGCATAGCCAAGATATAGGTAATATCCAATCTGGGGCTACATTGCAAATCTATAAGAAAAAAATCCCTAATTTGGCAGTGATTAAGTCAAGGTGCCCTTTATTTTGGATCATTTTGAAAGATCCATCAGCATGTCAACCTGGATACAGGCAAGATAAGATAATCAAAGGGAGGGCATACGCCTTTAAAGGTGAAAGGCTTGATGAAAGCTTCAGGACGTGTTCTTAGAAGTGTACAGCTTGTCATGTCAGCACGGGGACAAAGGAGTGACGCTGTCTGGGACCATGTGCCCACACCCTAGGAGCCAAGCCAAAGTCCTCACTCTCCAACACAGCCAACATGGTATTTCCTGTTAAAAGCTGGGAGGCAGGGCACTGGGCACACCACATGATGTATTTTGGGCATATGGCTACAGTCTTTTTCTGGTTACCCGTCTTGGGAATTTCTTCCACTTTCGCAGCAACTGATCTTTCAAAGTAGTTATCTATCTTATTTTCTGGGGGAATTTGCAAAAGCAACACAAGTGCAAAAATGAGTTAAGAGATTCCAACTCATGATCTTATGTGGTAAATTTTGCTTCAAAATAAACCCAGACGGGACTTAAGATAATATGGCTACCAAGTTTTCAGCAAAATAAATGACAAGGTTTGTCATTGTAGCCCATTGGGTTGAGTTTTTCCTTGCCCTGTTGTGGGATCTCAGACCGAGGATGTCGTCGCTGCAGCCCTTTGAGACACCCGTGATTTAGGGCTATATAAATAAACTTTGATTGATTGATTGATTGATTGTATTCAAGTGAAATAGGGCTGCAGCTATCGATTAGTTTGTTCGATTATTCAAGTAATCGGATAAAACCCACTTTAAAGCATCAATACGTAAAAAAAAGGTTGAAATAAAGAATGCTGTATCCCAGGGGTCCCCAAACTTTTTGACTCGGAGGCCGCAGTACAGGCCAAAAGTTTGGACACACCTTCTCATTCAATGCGTTTTCTCTATTTTCATGACTATTTACATTGTAGATTGTCACTGAAGACATCAAAACATGTGGAGTTATGTACTTAACAAAAAAAGGTGAAATAACTGAAAACATGTTTTATATTCCAGTTTCTTCAGAATAGCCACCCTTTGCTCTAATTACTGCTTTGCACACTCTTGGCATTCTCTCAATGAGCTTCAAGGGGTAGTCACCTGAAATGGTTTTCACTTCACAGGTGTCATAGTTTTGATGCCTTCAGTGACAATCTACAATGTAAATAGTCTTGAAAATAAAGAAAACGCATTGAAATGAGAAGGTGTGTCCAAACTTTTGGCCTGTACTGTCTGTATGTATGTATATATATATATATATATATATATATATATATATATATATATATATATATATATATATATATTTGTTTTTTTCCCCTCACAAATTAATTCACTGAAAGAATGTGCACTTGATGTCACGTTATCAATGGAAAAATGCATTTTTAGACAATATGATTTGCCTGAGCAGCTAGGAGACACCGAGAATAACAAGCAGTAGAAAATAGATTAGAAAGGACAGATTAAAAAAATATACATAAAAAAAAAAAAATATATATATATATATATATATATATATACATATAAAAAATAAATAAATAAATAAATATATATATATATATATATATATATATATATATATATATATATATATATATATATATATATATATATATATATATATATATATATATATATATTTATTTGTATTTTTTTTAAACTTGGGACTTCCCGCGGGCCGGATTTTGGACGCTGGTAGGCCGGATCCGGGGGAGTCTTATGTGTGACTGCCATCATTTTTTTAATTTATTTTTTTTGTCATAAAAAAATACAATCATCTGTGCTTACGGACTGTATTCCTGCAGACTGTATTGATCTACATTGATGTATAATGTAGGAACCAGAAATATTAATAACAGAAAGAAACAACCCTTTTGTGCGAATGAGTGTGAATGAGAGTAAATGGGGGAGGGAGTTTTTTGGGTTGGTGCACTAATTGTAAGTGTATCTTGTGTTTTTATGTTGATTTAATAATAAAAAAAAATAATATATATATATATATATATATATATATATATATATATATATATATATATATATATATATATATTTTTTTTTTTTTTTTTTTTTATTTTTTTTTATTTTATTATTTATTTTTTTTTAATTTCTTGTGCGGCCCTGTACCAATCGATCCACGGACCGGTACTGGTTTAAAGGATGCAATGAAACACAATTAAGTGTATGAAGTCAACTTTCCACTCTACATGTACTTTAAAGACGGCACATGGACTGATCAGGTCAATGCACATAAGTCAGTGCAAACATCCATCCATCCATCCATTTTCTACCGCTTGTCCCTTTTGCGGTCGCGGGGCAGTGCAAACATGAGAGAGGATATTCTGACTGTTGTGGTAAGTCTCACTTCAAAATACACCCTGACTGGACTTCACTGTTGGCAAGTTGTGAGAAAATAAATCACATGCATTCAAGTAAAATACTAAACGTATATTCCTGTAGGAAATTCTGACAATGAAATTGCATTGTGTCCAAATTGTGGGGTCTTGGGTATCTGTTTTTTTTTTGTAATTTCACAGCAATATTTAGTTGTTACGTACATTTAATTGACTGCACAACTCTTTCATAATTATTCCAATGCCTCTATCTGATGACTATAATATCCGTTGAAGCAGACACACATTTGTGGTTGTTCCCATGACATCAGGCATCTCCACAAAAAGGATACAAATCCAAGACACAATAAGTACACGTCTTTTATGTCAGTGCAACGAAAACAGCAAAGCATTTTTCACCGCACAGAAGTAGACACGCTTTGTGAAATAAAGACCTCTTTTCTTGACAAATGATGCACTCCCTCACCCTCTCTGATCTGAAGCAGCTCACATGTTACTAGTATTATAATGTCGCTGTACAGTCTCAGGGCTTGCTTGATGTGTGAATGAGGACCTAGCCTTAGACTGCAATCTGCATCACAACAGAACTGCTAAAAATGTCTTCTCTTATCCAAAGAGCGAGAAGAACAACAAGAAAGTGCAATAGCAAGATGTGTCATTAAAAAAGTTGACAGGGATGATCAGTTTTTGTTCATGAATACACAGCATTAGAGCTGGGCGATTAATCGAAAAACAAATTTAGAGCTTTTAACCGACGTAAAACTGCTCTGTCGGTTATTTAGGTTTGTTCCCTGCATGTAATGCTTTCTCTACAAATACACCATCCCCTTAAATAACACCGCTGGTTGTGTTGTTACACGGCATGACATAAAACCAGAAGAAGTAGCCATGTGACACTGCCCCATCCAGTCTGTTACACAGAAGCAACATGGAAGGAAGCTCAAACACTGAGCCAACAGCTTGTACCCTAAAGGAATTCCTTGTCAGGTGTTCTGATACATTTTGTGACTTCCTCACAGACAGACCCCAATCTGTGAGAGTGGGCAACAACACCTCCAGTGCCATCTCCCTGAGCACCGGCTCCCCCCAGGGCTGCGTCCTGAGTCCACTGCTGTTCACGTTGATGACCCATGACTGCTGCGCCAGGTCCCCTGCTAACCACATTGTGAAGTATGCGGACGACACGACAATGACATGGACTACAGGGAGGAGGTGAAACATCTGGTTGACTGGTGCAGAACCAACAACCTGGTCCTGAATGTCAACAAGACCAAGGAGATCATCGTTGACTTCAGGAAGCACCAGTCCAGCCACGCTCCACTCTTCATCAACGGCACAGCGGTGGAGATAGTAAGCAGCACCAAGTTCCTGGGGGCGCAGATAACTGACAATATAACCTGGTCCCTACACACCGTAGCTCTTGTAAAAAGAGCTCAGCAGCGCATGCACTTTTTGCGTCGGATGAAAAGAGCACAGCTCCCTCCCCCCATTCTCAGCACATTCTACAGAGGCACTATAGAGAGCCTGCTGACCAACAGCATCTCTGTCTGGACTGGAGCCTGCAATGCCTCAGACTGGAAGTCTCTCCAGGGAGTGGTGAGGACGGCGGAAAAGATCATCAGGACTCCTCTTCCTCCTAACCAGGAGATCGCAAAAAGCCGCTGCCTGACCAGGGCTCAGAAAATCTGCAAAGACTCCTCCCACCCCCACCAAGGACTGTTTTCACTGCTGGACTCTAGAAAGAGGTTCCGCAGCCTCCGAAGCAGAACCTCCAGGTTCTGTAACAGCTTCTTCCCTCAGGCCGTAAGACTCTTGAACGCATTACAATTTCGTTCTTATCTGTGCTGTAAAGTTCAAATTTGAATGACAATAAAAAGGAAGTCTAAGTCTAAGAGTGAGGTAATCGTACATTAATCGAAATCGAATCAGAAGGTTCAATTAATCTTAATTTTTTATTTTTAGGCCTACATTGCGTTGTCCATTACATTGTTCTAGACAACCAAATCAAGGAGAAATTGTACCGCAAAATGATAATACTGTATGACCAAATTGTATTCTTTGCCATTTTGATTTAGTATGTGGGAGGGTTGGAATGGTTTATGAAAATAAGCAGAACCGTTAGGTTGACCTGACTCGGTTCCGAGCACGCCTGACGTTTGGATTAGGGATGTTCTGATCAGGGATTTCTGCTGCCGATTCCGATCATCCATGAGTGAGTTCAGTCGATACCAATATCGTAGTATTAACTGTAAACTTTTCAAATGTATTTATGGTGAGTGCTATATACAGTTGATATGATATCAACAAACTATATAAACTTGTTCCTTATTTTATTACATACAATTATTTGAGCAAAACAATGTAAATAGTGCATAATAATTTAACAAAAGCAAAAACTACCATCTACTACTCATTTAAATCCTTTGTTTTTTTTCCCTCAAAGTCCTCCTGCGTCCAGGGACTTATTACCTATACCATACCAACTTTATTTGTAAAGCATTTCATAAAGATGAACAAATCTACAAAAAAGCAATTTAGAGAAAATAAAAAAATTGATAATATACGGATATTATCCTTGGTGTCAACACCACCAATTTACTTACATGTCGTGTAATGACTAGGGCTACAACTAACAATTTTTTTGATAGTCGATTAGTCAACGATTATCTTAACGATTAGTCGACTGTTCAGATAAAAAAGCGCAGACGTATTTAATGGCTCTAATTTTTCCAATCGACTTCTAAATGCAGCTTAAGTTATTTTAGGCATGTGCTTACGAACAACAAAGATGACTAATTCATTCTTAAATTTTTATACTGTAACTCTGCTGCTCATTCAGCTGTTAAAAAAATCTAAATATAGATCGACATTTGTGATCAGTATTGAAAGGCACTAATTGGCAATGGCGATCATGTATTGACAAAACAAAATGGTTGATAGATTTATTGATCGTTGGTCGATTAATCGGACATCCCAAGGTCAGATCAGTTTTTCCCTTTCTTATTTGTTTTACTACCGAGTTTGGGGTATCTGTGTGTGTAGTTGCATGCGCATTGCACAACATGAGGCAAAGGAGAATCAAGAGTTCTGAAATATTCGCGTTGTAGACATAGCAAGCAGAAAAGACAAACAATCAGAGATACAGGAGGCGTCCACGGCATTATATAGATGCACTTTGGCAGACCTAAATTTTCCGGAAGACTCCTGGATTTTGCCCATGATTATCAACATATCGACCGGAGTTACGAAAGGATGACAAGATGGTCGATCAACTATCACAACTATGCCAAAACAACCGTACCACTTAAAACACGCAACATCGGCTCCAAGTCTGATAAAAAGGTGAAAAAAAGAAGAAGGAAAAAAAAACTAGTACTGTATTTTCCGGACCATAAGGCACACCGGATTATAAGGCGCACTGCCGTTGAGAAGGTCTGGTCAGGTCTATTTTCATACAAAAGGCTCACCGGATTATAGGAACATTTAAGTTGTCAAATTATTTAATTTTTTTTATGAATGGAAAACACTTCCTTGTGGTCTACATCAGTGTTTTTCAACCGCTGTGCCGCAGCACACTAGTGTGCTGTGAGATACAGTCTGGTGTGCCGTGGGAGATTATCTAATTTCACCTATTTGGGGTAAAAAATATTTTTTGCAAACCAGTAATTATAGTCTGCAAATGATGTGTTGTTGTTGAGTGTCGGCAGAGTAACCGTGTAATACTCTTCCATATCAGTAGGTGGCAACAGGTAGCTAATTGTGATCACAATATGCAGACGACAGCGGGAGGCAGCGTACAGGTAAAAAGGTATCTAATGCTTAAACTGAAAAACAAACAAAAGGTGAGTGCCCCTAAAAAAAGGTATTGAAGCTTAGGGTTGGCTATGCAGAACAAAACTACAACTGAACTGGCTACAAAGTAAACAAAAACATAATGCTGGACGACAGCAAAGACTTACTGTGGAGCAAAGACAGCGTCCACAAAGTACATCCGTACATGACATGACGATCAACAATGTCCCCACAAAGGATAAAAACAACTGAAATATTCTTGTTTGCTAAAACAAAGCAGGTGCAGGGAATATCGCTTAAAGGAAGACATGAAACTGCTGCAGGAAAATACCAACAAAACAGGAAAAGCCACCAAAATAGGCGCGCAAGACAAGAACAAAAACACTACACACAGGAAAACAGCAAAAAAGTCCAAATAAGTCAGGGTGTGATGTGACAGGTGGTGACAGTACACCTACTTTGAGACAAGAGCTATAGTGTTGCATGCTTAGTTATGCTTTAAAGTCATATCCGACGACTTTTTATTGTCAATATCGAGTTTCATATTTTAATGATTTCTGCTGGTGGCGTGCCTTTGGATTTTTTCAATGACAAAATTTTCCTCGGCTCAAAAAAGGTTGAAAAACACTGGTCTACATAACATGTAACGGTGGTTCTTTGGTCAAAATGTTGCATGGATTATGTTTTACAGATCGTCTTCAAGCCGCTTTCTGACAGTCACTTCAGGTTTCACCACTTTGTGGGTGGTCTTATTTACGTGGCGTGGTACCTGAAGGTAAGAAAAGTTGCTTTTGCGTAATATTGCGAAACAAAACGCCAGATAATATGTCTTACCTTATACACACACCATAATAATACTCGTATGTTGAAGCCCAGTACAATCCATCAAGCGGTGCGGCTTCATAGCTTACCAAAGACATTTTGATATGTGTAATGTTCTATATTTTCAATGGAACATATACAATTGTTGTGTTGTTTACTTGAGTCATATTGCAGTCTACAGGTATCGCTTATGTGTGACTGCTATCATATTGCAGTCTACACGTATCTCTTATGTGTGACTGCCATCTACTGGTCAAACTTATCATTTCACCATGTAAAATAGCTTCGAGGTCGGTAAGCACAACCAAGATTATTCCGTACATCAGGCGCACCGGGTTATAGGGCGCACTGTCGAGTTTTGAGGAAATGAAAGGATTTTAAGTGCGCCTTACAGTCCGGAAAATACGGTAATAGTGGCTTATTGGGATATGCGGTTTTCTGGGGTGTTTAAAAGACCAACAATGTACACCAAACCAAACCAAAAACCGTATCCACAAAACCGTGGATTTGTAACCCTTTCTACCAGTAGTGTGCATTTTGTGTTGCAAAAATCCACATGACTGATCACAAATGCAACTTCATATTCTAGTCTAGTCAATTAGTCTTGAATGCTTTACAACAGCAACCACTCGATGATCGTCCCGAGCATGATTGTCCAGTCGCACAGGTCTTGATTGCAAGTGCGTGTAGTTCAGAAAGGGTAGGGTAGGGGATGGGGGAGCGACACTCGTGCATTGTTGTCGGGAATCAAATAGCGTTGCCATGGCGACCTTCTGGTAGTGGCAGCTTCTATGCAGTAACCAGAGAGCGCAGACCCCTTGGGACGCCCCTCACCTCTTTCCCCTCTTGCCTGCAGCACGTTTGCGGGAGGGTCCACGGGGGGAACCCAACTGTGGGTGTCTGGCATTGGTCAAAAAGTCGCCCTTTAAAAAACAGACATTCCATTTGTAAGCTCTTGTCATCTCGAGAAGACATTTCAGGGCATGCGTTGAAATACAAAGAGCCAGAACAGGAGTCACACGGACTGTTGATAGACATTCATGGCGATGGGGGGAAACCGAAAGGGTGGGGGGAAGCCAGCCTGCAGAATAAGTAGCTACATGTGTGCATTTGGGTATGTATGTGTGCACTTTCTCACACTCTCACAGCGATCCCCCTCCTCGGGCTAACACAGGTAGGTATTGTCTGCAGCGTGGGGCGCTGCTGGCACCGAGCCAGCTGGGCCTCGTCACTGTGCGAGTCCTCCTCCAGTCCACTGACTGCACCATGCCAGACTAAACGGCTCCCTCCAGCTCTTTAACTCTTTCCTATCCATCAAAACTGCACTGCACTGACAATGTGATGTTTACTGCGAGGCCAGGCATCCCACATGTTGATCCAAAACGGCGAAGCATAACCGGTCTTAATGTATTCACACATGACTGTGCAGAATTGGAATTTGATGATTGTCCCTGTGGTGATATCTTTAATAGACCGCTTTAGAGACCCCGGCTTAGACTCATGATTAACCGGGACAACCATCCCCAGGGAGTCGCACTGAATTTTCACCTTCCTGCGACTTTAAAGCTCTTTTGTTCCTTTGTTGCGACGTTAGCTTGGTTAAAAAGAAGATTATTTGTGTGAAGTGCAAGGATGCTGGGACAAAATCAAATTAGAGCAAACGTAGGACTGATTAAAGGGGAACATTATCACAATTTCAGAATGGTTAAAACCATTACAAATCAGTTCCCAGTGGCTTATTTTATTTTTCGAAGTTTTTTCCAAAATTTTACCCATCACGCAATATCCCTAAAAAAAGCTTCTAAGTGCCTGATTCTAACCATCGTTATATACACCCGTCTATTTTCCTGTGACGTCACATAGTGATGCCAATACAAACAAACATGGCCAATAGAACAGCAAGGTATAGCGACATTAGCTCGGATTCAGACTCGGATTTCAGCGGCTTAAGCAATTCAACAGATTACGCATGTATTGAAACGGATGGTTGTAGTGTGGAGGCAGGTAGCGTAAACGAAATTGAAGAAGAAACTGAAGCTATTGAGCCATATCGGTTTGAACCGTATGCAAGCGAAACCGACGAAAACGACACGACAGTCAGCGACACGGGAGAAAGCGAGGACGAATTCGGCGATCGCCTTCTAACCAACGATTGGTATGTGTTTGTTTGGCATTAAAGGAAACTAACAACTATGAACTAGGTTTACAGCATATGAAATACATTTGGCAACAACATGCATCAGGTTAACCATACCTAAATAGACACAAATTACTGCATTACACAAGACTACCCGAATGTACTCGAATGATTGAAAAAAATAAATGTTTTTAAGCTAAATTATTGGTAAACACAGTTTATGTATAATAATTTACGTAAAACCGCGAGTAATGAATAAAGTTTTCATCAATTAATATATTCTGTAGACATACCCTCATCCGCTCTCTTTTCCTGAAAGCTGATCTGTCCAGTTTTGGAGTTGATGTCAGCAGGCCAGGGAAGCTAGCGTCGATATTCTTCTCTTGATCATCTTCGGTGGCATAAGGGACGCTGTGAGCCAAGACATCCAGGGGGCTTAGCTCGCTCGTCTGCGGGAACAAACTGCCGCCATTGCTTAACCGTGCTACCGAGGTCTTTTGTCCCTGAATAGCTCACACACTCCGGCAGATTCAATGGGGGTCTGGCGGCAGATTTCTTTGACTTTATCGTTGGAAATGCATCTGCTTTGAGTGTCGCAGGATATCCACACATTCTTGCCATCTCTGTCGTAGCATAGCTTTCGTCGGTAAAGTGTGCGGAACAAACGACTGACCATTTCGTCGGATTGCTTCCCGATGTGACGTCAGGTTGTGACGTCATCGCTCCGAGAGCGAATAATAGAAAGGCGTTTAATTCGCCAAAATTCACCCATTTAGAGTTCGGAAATCGGTTAAAATAATATATGGTCTTTTTTCTGCAACATCAAGGTATATATTGACGCTTACATAGGTCTGGTGATAATGTTCCCCTTTAAGTCTGTTTTTACATGTGAAAGTGTTCGCAGTGGTTCAAATGTATTTAAAACAAAACCACATAGTATGTGGTCCAAAAATATATATATATATCCTATGCTGTGCGCTTGTTTATCCATCCATCTATTTGCTAGCGCTTGTCCCTCTCAGGATCGCGGGGGTGGCTGGAGCCTATCCCAGCTGCATTCGGGCAATCTAAATCAATTTGAAGGACTTATAGGGCAGTGTTTTCCAACCTTTTGGGAGCCAAGGCACATTTTTGTTCATTGAAAAAATGCGGAGGCACACCACCAGCAGAAAACAAAACATTTTTTAACTCGGTAGTAGATATTGACAGTAAAAAGTAATGGATATGAATTCAAACCATAACCAAGCATGCATCACTATAGCTCTTGTCTCAAAGTAAGTATCACGACCTGTCACATCATGCTGTGACTTATTTGGAGTTTTCCTGTGTGTAGTGTCTTGCGCTCCTATTTTGGTGGCTTTTCCTGTTGTGTTGATACTTTCCTGTAGCAGTTTCATGTCTTCCTTTGAGCGCTATTCCCCGCAACTGCTTTGTTTCAGCAATCAAGACTATTTCAGTTGTGCGGACGCTATCCTTCTTTGTGTGGAAATTATTGTCATGTCATGTACGGATGTACTTTGTGGACGCCGTCTGCTCCTCACGCTGTAAGTCTTTGCTGTCGTCCAGCATTCTGTTTTTGTTTACTTTGTAGCCAGTTCAGTTTTAGTTTCGATTTCCATAGCCATCCCTAAGCTTCAATGCCTTTATTAGGGGCACTCGCCTTTTGTTTATTTTTGGTTTAAGCATTAGATACTACGTTTACAAAGCAATTAGCTACCTGCTGCCACCTGCTGATATGGAAGAGTATTACACTGTTACTCTGCCGAGCTGTTAAAGGCACCGACACTCAACAACGGCACTTTATTTCCATCCATCCATTTTCTCCCGCTTATCCCTTTCGGGGTCGCGGGGGGTGCTGGAGCCTATCTCAGCTACAATCGGGCGGAAGGCGGGGTACACCCTGGACAAGTCGCCACCTCATCGCAGGGCCAACACAGATGGACGGACAACATTCACACTCACATTCACACACTCGGGCCAATTTAGTGAGAGGAAGCCGGAGTACCCGGAGGGAACCCACGCAGTCATGGGGAGAACATGCAAACTCCACACAGAAAGATCCCGAGCGCAGGATCGAACCCAGGACCTTCGTATTGTGAGGCAGACGCACTAACCCCTCCGCCACCGTGCTGCTCTTTTTTTGCAGATTATAATTACTGGTTTGCATAAAATATTTTTAACCCAAATATGTGTAATTACATAATCTCCTACGGCACACCTGACTATAGAGGTTGAAAAACACTGTTATAGGGGACCTATGATGATTTCAATCCACATTTAACACAATTCATTGTGGTGTAGATGCAATGTACTGCTTTGGTGTAAATCTTGCGTAAAGTTTGATCCACATTCGCATTTTCAACCGCCTTTCTGAGTATGCATGCAAACCGTTTGTTCTTCTTCTTCTTGTTTTATGGCAGGGAATTCAACATTAAAAGTGCATTACCGCCACCTACTGTTTTAGAGTGATAACCAGAGTTATTTCCCTTGACCCTCCCTCACGTACATACATACTGTACAACCATCCCATACTATATTCTATTCCAAAAACCTGTCTCTTCTAGATACTTCACATAAATATTCTGCTTGCTGCTTAGTACTCATTTTAGAGAAACCTTCTGTCCAAATCTTCCAACTTCCTCTCTTAGATTTAATATTTTCTGTACTGTTTTTCCCACAATGAACGCTTGCATATTCCACTGGCTGTACCTTATTGCAACAGTCACATAATCCTATTGGGTATTTACTTATAAGGTGCAATGACTTATTCCATCTGGTATGTCCTTATCGAATACGTGATATGATTCCTTCCTCTTTTGTGTTCCCCCTTACAGTTCTTCCCGCTTCTACTGTATTGAATATAAGTGTCTTCCTGTTGTACTGATGTCCCAATGTGATTGCCACTCTTTCAAGAGTTCCTTTAATTAAAAATGTTGCCTCTGTCTTAATGAGAGCCGAGAACTACCTCACTGAGTTGCTCTAGCCTTAAGAGTTTGCTTTGCCAGCTTATCTGCCAATTTCCCATTGGAACATTACGCTGGTTTTCACCCTCTCAAACCTGAACAGTATTTCATATATGCCAATCACTACATCTTGTCTGCTTTGCGGCCTAAATTGTATATGGAAATGGATGATAAATTGTGACTCACAGTTTTCTTTTGTGGTTCTTCAACAAGACCGCAGTAATGTCAGAATGCCATCTTTCAGAATACGTTTAGTCCATGTTGACATAACAGTCCTATGTGTCATGGACAAGTACATGGTAAATGGTCCATATTTATATACCACTTTACTATACCTGGAATGATACTCGAATCGCTTTACGTTGTACATAAGCCTTCACTCACTCAGACACACATTCACCCACTGATGGCGGAAGCTGCTATGCAAGGTGCTAACCACGACCCATCAAGAGCAGTTAGCGGATTGTCGGTGAAGTAGTGTTCTTTTGTGGGTGGTAATGATACGGGAGACTACAGTTTAGCTTGAAGCAGAGGAGGAGGGGGCTAGAATACCCACATAAGTACATCTGACACACTGTGACGTCAATAAGTGGCCACTGTTAAAGGGGAACATTATCACAATTTCAGAATTGTTACAACCATTAAAAATCAGTTCCCAGTGGCTTATTATATTTTTCGAAGTTTTTTTCAAACTTTTACCCATCGCGCAATATCCCTAAAAAAAGCTTCAAAGTGCCTGATTTTAACCATCGTTATATACACCCGTCCATTTTCCTGTGACGTCACATAGTGAAGCCAACACAAACAAACATGGCGGAAAGAACAGCAAGCTATAGCGACATTAGCTCGGATTCAGACTCGGATTTCAGCGGCTTAAGCGATTCAACAGATTACGAATGTATTGAAACGGATGCTTGCAGTGTGGAGGCAGGTAGCGAAAACGAAATTGAAGAAGAAACTGAAACTATTGAGCCATATCGGTTTGAACCGTATGCAAGCGAAACCGACGAAAACGACACGACAGCCAGCGACACGGGAGAAAGCGAGGACAAATTCGGCGATCGCCTTCTAACCAACGATTGGTATGTGTTTGTTTGGCATTAAAGGAAACTAACAACTATGAACTAGGTATACAGCATATGAAATACATTTGGCAACAACATGCACTTTGAGAGTGCAGACAGCCCAATTTTCATCAATTAATATATTCTGTAGACATACCCTCATCCGCGCTCTTTTCCTGAAAGCTGATCTGTCCAGTTTTGGAGTTGATGTCAGCAGGCCAGGGAAGCTAGGGTCGATAGGGGGTTTAGCTCGCTCGTCTGCGGGAACAAACTGCCGCCATTGCTTGCCGTGCTACCAAGGTCCTTTGTCCATGAATTGCTCACACACTCCGGCAGATTCAATGGGGGTCTGGCGGCAGATTTCTTTGACTTTATCGTTGGAAATGCATCTGCTTTGAGTGTCGCAGGAGATCCACACATTCTTGCCATCTCTGTCGTAGCATAGCTTTCGTCGGTAAAGTGTGCGGAACAAACGTCCAATTTCTTGCCACTTTCGCATCTTTGGGCCACTGGTGCAACTTGAATCCGTCCCTGTTCGTGTTGTTACACCCTCCAACAACACACCGACGAGGCATGATGTCTCCAAGGTACGGAAAACAGTCGAAAAAACGGAAAATAACAGAGCTGATTTGACTCGGTGTTTGAGAAAATGGCGGATTGCTTCCGATGTGATGCCACGTTGTGACGTCATCGCTCCGAGAGCGAATATTAGAAAGGCGTTTAATTCGCCAAAATTCACCCATTTAGAGTTCGGAAATCGGTTAAAAAATATATGGTCTTTTTTCTGCAACATCAAGGTATATATTGACACTTACATAGGTCTGGTGATAATGTTCCCCTTTAAAAAACACAGCGTTCAAAGTAGGGATGGGTATTGAATTCGGTACGTTTATACGTACCGACCGAATACCATCGTAAATACCAGGTATCGAGATTCGCAAAATCAAACGGTAACATAAGTTGCAGACTGGTCACCGGCTCAAACACTTTGAAACGAGCACTCAAGCAAATTAAATTGCAGAGTTAGATTTTTTTGCTCGTATCTGCTTTTTAGCCGTAAGAGCTAGGCCCCTTGGGTACTCAAGACAGTTTGCACACCGATTGCTGCACAATGTTTGCACACCGTGTTGGTTTGGTGGTCCACAACTTCGTTAACATCCGTTCAGAAGTCACGTGACTAAAATACAACCTATATCATACTTGCAAATGAAACACAAAAAAGTAAATAAATAAAAAACACATCACAGTTATCAAACTCTGTCACTGGTAAATGTTTTTTTTTTCAATTGAGAATTTGTTATTACACAATTAACATTTATTAACAGATGAACACACAAAGGTACCACACATTGGTACAGTTAAGTACCGGTATTGATTCCCAGATACCGGGAATAGGTACCGTATCGATTCAAATGTGAAATGTACCCATCTCTAATTCAGAGGCATCTAAAACTGTGTGCATGATCAGGTCCAAATGCAGGACCCTTATGATGCATCAAATTATTTGTACCATGACATGTTTTTCAATGCCAATCTTCATATTTTTAATGCTGTTATTGTTTTTGTGTGTGTCACAGGTTTTCATTTACAACTTTCTGTTTTGTATATATACTACACACACATACACACACACAAGCACACCTGTGCAGTGAAAACCATTTCAGGTGACTACCTCTTGAAGCTCATGGAGAGAATGCCAAGAGTGTGCAAAGCAGTACGGTAATCAGAGCAAAGGGTGGCTATTTTGAAGAATCTAGAATACAAAACATGTTTTCAGTTATTATTTCAGTTATTTATAAGTCAGAAAAGAGGAAAATCATCATATGTCCTCTTTTAATTGAAACACATTATATACATGTTGAATAATAGTGTACAGTATAATGAAAAGTCACTGCAGAAAAGTAGGCTTCAAGAGTCCATTAATTTTGTTAGCTCAAACTGTGTAAAGCTTGTTGCATCCGTCAGGGACGTGCTTACCGCTGCCGATGAGAACTGTGTTTCATAAAGATCTCCAATAACAAATGTACTTCAAAATAATTCTAAAAATGTTCTTTTTCAATAAGTGAATACATCTCGTTAGATAAACACAACATATTCAACCAAAAAATTGGCTGAAAGTTAAAGCCAAGGAAATAATTCAAACAAAAAGCAGACAGCCAATTGTTGTGACAACTGATTATAGTCATTTAAATTGCAGTTCAAGAGACCAAATAAGATTATTGATGGCAGTATTGATTAGGAATCAAATTTTAATGTGAAAGTCTAGCAGACCATATCTTAAGGTCAATTACCAGAGCTCAATGTCAGTCTATATAATTGAGTGATATGTGGTAAACACAACAGGACATAAACCGCTATATTTGAATTTATTGGCATTTGACAGTGCAACAAACAGTTTTAATTACAAACGTCTTGGCACATATAATTCTCTCAGAGCTATAAACTAGAGGAAGGCGTTTGGACTCCTTCCAAGTCTCTTTGACGTTCTACCTCGCACACATACAAGCTAAAGCACGCGTAATGCCAGACAAATGAACTTTGGCATTTCTAACATTCAACGCAAATCCCAGGTGCAACACACACAACAATTTCTAAATGCCTCGTTTTTTTCCCTTAGCTGAATTATCAAAACCAGCGTGGAGCTCACTGAGCACGTCTCATAAAATGTGTTTTTGCGTCGCTATATGCAGGGCAAAAAAATTATTTTTACAGAGTTAATTCACATTCCACCAGCGTAGCAAAACATTCTTGACACTTAAATTGTAAAGATAAAGACAAATATTTTAAACCTCTGTGCAACATTTGCCAAGCACTTGAAGTGCTCTTCGCTCCTGTCACAGTAATGCTGCAGACAGAACAAGCCAGCTAGTATGCATGGATTTATAGCACACATTGTTAAAATTTCATATTACAACACATGTGGGGTATTAAACCACATTCATCAGTTGACTTATTTTGCCGCGCAAATGTAATTTGAAGGTCAATACGCAGAAACAGCTTTGGCAGGTTATGAATCTCATAATAGTTGCTCTTTTGGCAAGCGAACAAAAAAAAATATTTGGTGCCTAAGGCAAAAGTAATCAGTTGATACCGCAACACTCAAGTCACCTGTAAATGTGACACTAAGTACCAAAATACTATAAAAATGGGACCCGTTACCTCCTTGCTTGGCACTCAGCATTAATGGTTGGAATTGGGGGTTAAATCACCAAAAATTATTCCGGGGCGGGGCCGCCGCTGCTGCTCACCGCTCCCCTCACCTCCCAGAGGGGGTGAGGGTGATGGGTCAAATGCAGAGGATAATCTCACCACACCTAGTGTGTGTGTGACAGTCATTGGAAAGTGCCCTTTTTTTTCTTGCCAATTGTTTCTTATGTCTACACAGCACTTTGGCCAACTGGGGCTGTTTTTAAATGTGCTATATAAATAAATAAACTGAACTGAACTGAACTGAACCTGTATTGATTAGTTTGGGACTATGAACACTTGAACTAGAATACTGCTGCATGACAAAACAGGACTGTATTGGATTAGTCTTAGTTTAACAAAGCACCCACCATGAGCCAAAACAGGACTGTATTGGATTAGTCTTAGTTTAACAGTTTAACTAAGCACCCACCATGAGCCACTAAGAGTTTAAGTATAGTAGTAGACTAATAGTTAGTAGTTAAAGATTAGGATATTAGGCGCTAACGCAGACGATCTATTTATAGCGACGACGTAATCACTTCCATGTTTCCCTATGTTTACATCATCGAGTGGTCTGCTGTTTCCTCGCTTCCCTGCTCCCTGTACGTTTATTGTAGATCATGAATCATGCATCTCACCTGGACATGAGACATTATTACGATTCTGAATTGATTTACAAATTTAAGGAATATTTAAAAAAAGATTTTCCTGGCAATGTCCGCACTTACGTGCTTGCTGCGAATACCGACATTGGAGCCTTGCGTATATTAATCCCATACGATATCATCAGTAATCATAGTCTTTGAAGTACATACTTTTATTATTTTGTAGTGTGGAATGTTAGAAAAGGTTTGATCAAGTGTAGTAAAATGGTAGGTACGAAAGCACTAGCCTTAATGCATAAAAGTACAAAGCTGTCTTATTTTGTAGTGTGGAATGTTAGAACTATTTTAATCAAGTGAAATTCCTCAGAGCAATGGTAGGTACTAGGGCTGTGAATCTTTGGGTGTCCCACGATTTGATTCGATATCGATTCTTGGGGTCACGATTCGATTCTAAATCGATTTTTTTTCTATTCAACGCGATTCTTGATTCAAAAACGATATTTTCCCGATTCAAAACGATTCTCTATTCATTCAATACATAGGATTTCAGCAGGATCTACCCCAGTCTGCTGACATGCAAGCAGAGTAGTAGATTTGTGTAAAAAGCTTTTATAATTGTAAAGGACAATGCTTTATCAACTGATTGCAATAATATAAATTTGTTTTAACTATTAAATGAACCAAAAATCTGACTTATTTTATCTTTGTGAAAATATTGGACAAGTGTTGTCAAGCTTATGAGATGCGATGCAAGTGTAAGCCACTGTGACACTATTGTTCTTTTTTTTTATTTTTATAAATGTCTAATGATAATGTCAATGAGGGACTTTTAATCACTGCTGTGTTGAAATTGTAACTAATATTGATACTGTTGTTGATAATATTCATTTTTTGTTTCACTACTGTTTGTTCTGTGTCGTGTTTGTGTCTCCTCTCAATTGCTCTTTTTATTGCAGTTCTGAGTGTTGCTGGGTCGGGTTTGGTTTTGGAATTGGATTGCATTGTTATGGTATTGCTGTGTATTGTTTTGTTGGATTGATTAATTAAAAAATAAATAAATAAATAAATAAAAAATGTATTTTTTAAAAATGAGAATCGATTTTGAATCGCACAACGTGA
This sequence comes from Nerophis lumbriciformis, assembly GCF_033978685.3. Lineage (NCBI taxonomy): Eukaryota > Metazoa > Chordata > Actinopteri > Syngnathiformes > Syngnathidae > Nerophis > Nerophis lumbriciformis. Next base: position 10,028,017 of record NC_084562.2, on the reverse strand, counting down.
GAATCGCGATTCGAATTTGAATCGATTTTTCCCCAGTACAGAGACACTAACCTTATGACAGATTTCTGCTTTTTAAGTGGAGCGTCAATTTGTGTTTTAAAAGACCCAGTAGTCACAATAATTCATTAAATTAGGGCAGGCCACAGGAAGTTGATGATGCAGACACGTATGACATGCCTTAGAGACATAGCTGTAAGTAATATCTGTAAGTAATATGTAACTATAATTAAAAATTCACATTGTTACTAGTGCTGCACAAGCCAATTCAATTCCACTAATCTAAAAACATGCATTAAAAATGTGTTTTTGGTTTCCATGTATCACCATCCATGGCTTTTATAGTGCTTACCCTTTTGTACCTCGAGCTATATCACTCAATGCCACCAGGGAAGGAGCGGCTCAGCTCCTCTATTGTAAGCAATAGCAAGGTGTGGAAAGCTCCCTGTGCACCAACCCCCATTACACCAGCATCGGATTGGTGTGTTACGCTGCTTGGCGTTGACACCTCAGACACCCCCATGTAGCTGCCTGCCGTGAAATCTGCTTGTCTGCTAGGTTTGCAGGCCAAGAAAATCCCACCATGCAAAACACATGTGTCACTTCCCTTCCCCCCTGTTGCTTAGGATCCCCAATTCCCCATGCATAATCATTTGCATCTCATTATCCAGGCAAAACTAACACTTCATGTGGCTGTGTGTCGGGGTTACAAGACTAATTTCTGTGCTTAAAAGTAGGGATGCATGATAACGCAAATATGAACCGATACCCGATAATTTACTGACTTTACAACCATCAATCCATCCATTTGATACCGCTTGTCCCTTTCCACACAGAACGATCCCAAGCCCGGGATTGAACTCAGGACTACTCAGGACCTCCGTATTGTGAGGCACATGCACTAACCCCTGTACCACCATGCTTACACAAGATTTTGAGAAAATTAATTAATTTAACAGTTCACACTTTACCCCAAAATGTATACGCTCTACCAAAAAAACATACAAATCTATTGTAGGATTAAGGACAATGTGAATTGATATGTTTTCACTTAATTAACTATAATTTGGGTACATATACAATTCTGACTTATGCAAACAATCATTACGTTGAGCAAACAAATGTTTGAATGTATTGATATTTCAACTATTCAATTATTTTATTGATAGACACCAAGCAACTCAAACATTCTGAATATGATTTCACAAAATGAAATAAGACAATCTGTCCAACACAACAAGGACAATAGAACGAAGATTATGTAACTAACTCAAACATGTGCATCCAGATGAACCATTAAGTTATAGATAAACAACTACTCATTCTGTCGTCAAGTTATTTCTCCAAAAGGTATTTTCTTTCAAACTGTTGCCTCGATCGCTTTCTCATCAGTCCTGTTACTTTAGGTTTGCTGCGGTCGCTGCTATTAACGCTAGGTCTCGGCTAAGCGGACTATTCAATTATTTCATGGATAGACACCAAGTAACTCAAACATTCTGGATATGATTTCACAAAATGAAATAAGACAATCTGTGCAACACAACATACTGTATATAACTGAGGACAATAGAACGAAGACCATGTAACTAACTCAAACATGTGCATCCAGATGAACCATTAAGTTAAAGATAAACAACTATTCATTCTGTCGTCAAGTTACTTCTCCCCAAGGTATTTTCTTTCAAACTGTTGCCTCGATCGCTTTCTCATCAGTCCTGTTACTTTAGGTTTGCTGCGGTCGCTGCTATTAACGCTATGTCTCGGCTAAGCGGACTATTCAATTATTTCATTGATAGACACCAAGTAACTCAAACATTCTGGATATGATTTCACAAAATGAAATAAGACAATCTGTCCAACACAACATACTGTATATAACTGAGGACAATAGAACGAAGACCATGTAACTAACTCAAACATGTGCATCCAGATGAACCATTAAGTTATAGATAAACAACTACTCATTCTGTCGTCAAGTTATTTCTCCAAAAGGTATTTTCTTTCAAACTGTTGCCTCGATCGCTTTCTCATCAGTCCTGTTACTTTAGGTTTGCTGCGGTCGCTGCTATTAACGCTAGGTCTCGGCTAAGCGGACTATTCAATTATTTCATGGATAGACACCAAGTAACTCAAACATTCTGGATATGATTTCACAAAATGAAATAAGACAATAGAACGAAGACCATGTAACTAACTCAAACATGTGCATCCAGATGAACCATTAAGTTAAAGATAAACAACTACTCATTCTGTCGTCAAGTTATTTCTCCCCAAGGTACCGTATTTTCCGCACTATTAGCCGCACCTAAAAACCACAAATTTTCTCAAAAGCTGACAGTGCGGCTTATAACCCGGTGCGCTTTATATATGGATTAATATTAAGATTCATTTTCATAAAGTTTAGGTCTCGCAACTACGGTAAACAGCCGCCATCTTTTTTCCCCGTAGAAGAGGAAGCGCTTCTTCTTCTATGGTAAGCAACCGCCAAGGTAAGCACCCGCCCCCGTAGAAGAGGAAGCGCTTCTTCTTCTACTGTAAGCAACCACCAAGGTAAGCACCCGCCCCCGTAGAAGAAGAAGCGCGCGGATATTACGTTTCATTTCATTTGTGTGTTTACATCTGTAAAGACCACAAAATGGCTCCTATTAAGAGACACGCGTACAACGCAGAATTCAAACTCAAGGCAATAAGTCACGCAGTAGAACACGGAAATAGAGCAGCAGCAAGAGAATTGAACATAAATGGTGCGTAGGTAGAGGAAGCAACAAGATGACCTGCGCCACTAAGACAGGGAGACAGCGCCGGACAACATACGCCAACATCTGCCAGTGGATTGTAAATGCCTGGGCGGATATATCGGTCTCAACTGTGGTCCGAACTTTCCGGAAGGCAGGATTCACGGAACTGCTGGACAACAACAGCGACATTGACTCTGATGACTTCGACGAGACGGAGCCGGCCATTTTGGATGCCGTATTCGCCCAACTTGTTAATTCAGACACTGAAGAAGAATTCGAGGGATTTATGGATGAGGAATAATTTCAGAAAGTGAGCTTTAAATGTTTATTTTGTGTGTTGTGTGACATTAACGTTCGAGCAACGTTGAGTTATTGATGTTGCTATTGCTCTGCACTAATTTGAGTGTTACTATTTTTGTGATTGCACATTTGCACATTACATTTTGGGGGTGAACAGAGTTGTTAGAACGCTGGTTTGTAATATATTATTAAAGTTTGACTGACCTATCTGACTGTTTTTTTGACATTCCCTTTAGCGCAGCGTAGGCGCGGCTTATAACCCGGGGCGGCTTATAGGTGAACAAAGTTTTGAAATATGCCATTCATTGAAGGTGCGGCTAATAACCCGGGGCGGCTTATAGTGCGGAAAATACGGTATTTTCTTTCAAACTGTTGCCTTGATCGCTTTCTCATCAGTCCTGTTACTTTAGGTTTACTAGGTCTCGGCTAAGCGGACCATTCAATTATTTCATTGATAGACACCAAGCAACTCAAACATTGTGGATATGATTTCACAAAATGAAATAAGACAATCTGTCCAACACAACATATATAACTGTTGACAATAGAACAAAGACCATGTAACTAACTCAAGCATGTGCATCCAGATGAACCATTAAGTTAAAGATAAACAACTACTCATTCTGTCAAGTTATTTCTCCCCAAGCTATTTTATTTCAAACGGTTGCCTCAAACGCTTTCTCATCAGTCCTGTAACTTTACTTTTGCTGCGGTCGCTGCTATTAACGCTATGTCTCGGCTAAGCAGCTTCGTACTGCTTTCATTACTGTTCACGTTAGTGAATTTTAAGGTGACTTATCAGATTTTATCGCGTCGAAGCTCGTCTTTAACGCTCACCGTTTAATTTCTGCAGAACACATTTTGCAAACGTCTACTGACATATAGAAATGCCCACACTGGTGACTGCTTGTGATTATCGGTTGACTTTTTATTATCAAAATGATCAATGTGACGTCATAATTGCCATTATCTGTCTTTAATTATCGGCCGGCAATAACATTGTACATCCTTACTTAAAAGCAGCAAGTAAGAGAGCAAATTGCTCACGGGTGTGTGTGTGTACGGGCGTCCCTTACTATGTCAATGGGGGTCACATCACCTGCTAAACCTTTAATTACAATGTCCGACTGCTAATCAACTGGGTGTAATCAACAGTGTGTAATCAAAGCAGTGGAAGATGGGTGCTCTATTCTCACTTTAAAATACATGTCTTTCATAAGGGGATGCACTTGGTTTTTCCATAGCTTATTTGATCTCTCTAAAGTATTGCACATGTAAAATAGACATGCAATCGCAAACAAGCAACATTTTAACATTTATCATTCAAGTATAAGTCGCTCCGGAGTATAAGTCGCACCGGCCGAAAATGCATAATAAAGAAGGAAAAAAACATATATAAGTTGCACTGGAGTATAAGTCGCATTTTTTTGGGAAATTTATTTGATGAAACCCAACACCAAGAATAGACATTTGAAAGGCAATTTAAAATAAATAAAGAATAGTGAACAACAGGCTGAATAAGTGTACGTTATATGAGGCATAAATAACCAACTGAGAACGTGCCTGGTATGTTAACGTAACATATTATGGTAAGAGTCATTCAAATAACTTGTCATGTATGTGTAATCATGTTTTGTTTTAGTCATGTTTTTAGTAATTGGACTCTTTAGTTTCTGGCTTTTCACTCCCTTGTCTTGTTTCCATGATTACCCATTAGTTTCACCTGTTCCACGTTTGGACTCATTGTGCACTCTTGTTTGTCACCATAGCAACCCATTAGTTTTCACCTGTCACGTCACGCACCTGTTTCTCGTTTTGAGTCATGCACCTGTTTTCGTTAATCATGTCTGTAGTATTTAAGTTCATTGTTTTCAGTTTGTCTTTCTGGTGACATCTCACATTTATGCTCTGTACATTCATGACACTTGTTTTCATGTCCATCATTCATACTTTTGTCCAAGCCAAGTTTTGTTTATTAATGCTATAGTCTTTTGGTTTCATAATTTGTTCTCCGCCACTGTGCGCGCTTTTCGTTTGTACTTTTTTTTGCTATAGTCTTTTGGTTTCATAGTTTGTTCTCCGCCACTGTGCGCGCCTTTTGTTTACTTCCTTTTTTTGTAGTTATAGTCTTTAAATAAAAATGTACTTACATTCCCGTCTCGCCCGAGCCAACTTTCCGTCGCATCCCGGAAAAGCTAACACCCAAGACCAAGTCATGACATAACTATAACATATAGAACATGCTATACGTTTACCAAACAATCTGTCACTCCTAATCGCTAAATCCCATGAAATCTTATACTTCTAGTCTCTTACGTGAATGAGCTAAATAATATTATTTGATTTTTTACGGTAATGTGTTAATAATTTCACACATAAGTCGCTCCTGAGTATAAGTCGCACCCCCGGCCAAACTATGAAAAAAAACTGCGACTTATAGTCCGAAAAATACAGTAAATGTGAAGAATAACAAGAAATGGGCCTATGACGATTTTTGTCTTTTCTGACTTATAAATGTTAAAAGTTGGATACGTGTGTTAAACAATGTCAAAGCATCAAATCATTAGGTTTATGCATTATGGTGTTTGCGGGGTTGAAGATTAAAATCATCATACTGTAGGTGCCTTTTAAGCAGTGGCGGATGCTGGTCTCTCAAGGAGGAGAAGCTCAATTTCGGCCTACATCATAAAATGTGTTGCTTTATTTTTACGTAAATTCTACCCTCCGTTCCTTTTTAAGACAGTTATCTGTGACCCTGTCGTACCAAGAAGGCGTCTTTTCCAGGGATTTGACAAGTGTCCTCTCAATGGCCAGCAGAGCTCGGCTGCTTAAACGGCCTTGGCCCATGGTGTTGCGGGTGTAAGACTTGAGCTGCTTTAAACAGGAGAAGCTCCTCTCTACACCTGCAGATGTAGCCCCAATTGTCGCCACTAATGACAATAGTTTGTACACCTGTGTGCATTTGTGTACATTATAAAAGTATGTTTGTTGTTAAAAAAAAACAAAAAAAAACATTCAAATTATCTGCCATTATGTGAAGCTTACTACCTAGCTAGCTCGCGAGCAGGGACTGGCGCGAGGCTAGTGCGAAGTGTGTCCGCCTGTGAGTGCTTTGAGATGGTGGAGGGACTCAGCAGCACCCGCCGCTCGGTAGGGACAGAAACTGCAGAGTGAAAGAAGTCAGTCTCCAAACACAAAAAAACATCAGAAATAGAAGCTTTATTTGTCGCTAGTCGTTTTTAACAAAGAAAATGTCGCTAGGAGGGTCAGGAAAGTCTCCGGTTCAACTCAGAACAACAGAATGACTATTGAAAAATGCTCGCACGGACGTTTACAACACAAGATCGCTGATTCGCTCATTTCGCTGTCAATCAAAAAGGAAATCAGCCTTGGACAGATCATCCAATCATCATGAAGAAGTTGAGCGTCCGGGCCAGCCCACTACCCCATAGACCCCCAGAGACGCTGAGCGTCCGATGGGCGGGACAGAGCCCAGCATTTATCCAATGACTCGTCTCGTTTCGCTTCCCCACTGAACTCTGTGGACGGCCAGCGTCTACACAGTTTAAAGCACCGTGAAGCTGCGGGAATGAGAGAGAGGAAAGCCGCATCGTTACCAGTGATAAAAAGCTGATTCTGAACAAAATAACGCGTTGTAGCGCATATCTAGTCAATACCATGTACACAGAACACTATATATTTAACCACTTATTTTTTGACATTTTCAATCAATCAATCAATCAATCAATCAATCAATGAATTTACTTATATAGCCATACTTGCCAACCCTCACGGATTTTCCGGGAGACTCCCGAAATTCAGCGCCTCTCCCGAAAAACTCCCGGGACAAATTTCCTCCCGAAAAACTCCCGAAATTCAGGCGTAGCTGGAGGCCACGCCCCCTCCAGCTCCATGCAACCTGAGTGACGTGTCGACAGCCTGTTTTCACGTCCGCTTTCCCACAATATAAACAGCGTGCCTGCCCAATCACGTTATAACTCTAGAATGATTGAGGGCGAGTTCTTGGTTTCTTATGTGTGTTTATTGTTAGGCAGTTTCATTAACGTCCTCCCAGCGCGGCAACAACACACAACAACAGCAGTCACGTTTTCGTCTACCGTAAAGCAGTTCGTCTGCCGTAAACAGCAATGTTGTGACCCTCTTAAACAGGACAATACTGCCATCTACTGTACATGCATATGTGACAATAACATCTACGGCTTTTAGAGAGTGCAGTGCACAACTGCGCACACAACAAGGAGACGAAGCAGAAGAACGAGGAAGATACAGCCGTGGCGATGCCGACGACGAGTAAGATGAAGAAATACGCTTGTAAGTTCCAAGCCGCAGCTGAGATTGGACCTGGATAGCCTCCAGGAAGAAGTAGTGAACTACCAAGTGCTTGGCAGTGAAGATCTTCCTCAGGAAGCAAAGATTGACCGGTTTTGGGCCATGCTAGGGAGAGATGGAAGATTCCAGACTCTAGTGCATTTGATGAAAGCACTTTTGTGCGTGCCACACAGCAATGCATCATCAGAGATGGTGTTCAGCATGGTTAGAAAAATAGTGACAGAGAATAGAACAAGGATGGACAATTCAACCCTTAACTCAACAATGAGTAGATGAGTGTTATGTGTGTGTATATGTGTAAATAAATGAACACTGAAATTAAAGTATTTATTTTATTTATATATATATATATATATATATATATATATATATATATATATATATATATATATATATATATATATATATACACACATATATATATAATAAAATAAATATATATATACAGCTAGAATTCACTGAAAGTCAAGTATTTCATATATATATATACATATATATATATATATGAAATACTATATATTTCATATATATATATATATATATATATATATATATATATATATATATATATATATGAAATACTTGACTAGAGTTCACTGAAAGTCAAGTATTTCATATATATATATATATATATATATATATATATATATATATATATATATATATATATATCAAGTATTTCATATATATATATATATATATATATATATATATATATATATATATATATATATATATATATATATGAAATACTTGACTTGGTGAATTCTAGCTGTAAATATACTCCTCCCCTCTTAACCACACCCCCAACCACGCCCCCCGCCCCACCACGCCCTTCACCCCCCCACGCCCCACCTCCCGAAATCGGAGGTCTCAAGGTTGGCAAGTATGTATATAGCCCGAAATCACAAGTGTCTCAAAGGGCTGCACAACCCACAACGACATCCTCGGCTCAGATCCCACATCAGGGCAAGAAAAAACTCAACCCAATGGGATGACAATGAGAAACCTTGGAGGGATCCGCAGATGTATGGATGGATCTAGCATAATATTGTGAGAGTCCAGTCCATAGTGGATTTTAGGGGAAGCTGAGCTTCCCTTGCAGTCTTAGAGCATTCGTCACTGCTTTTAAGTATTGTGTGTAATATCCAATTTCACCCGTGTGGATTGCATTGTTCTTTATGAGCGCCACAAGGGAGCCATCCTGGCAGCGACACGTCCCACGCCGGGTTTTACGCTATAGACAATGAAAAAAATCAGAACGGCGCGTGGAGGAAATAATCCACCCCATGCACAAATAACGTCACCCTTCCAGCTTCCGGCTGCCTTCCTTTTGTTGACAGAGGGCCACGGTGTCATCCACAATTCAAGCTGACAAGCACAGCAAATCGCCGCGACGTGGCGGCGTGTCAAGAGGAAGTGGTTTTGTTTGCTTATTATAGATCTGGGGCAAGCAAGGTGGGAGGGAGAGTCCGAAGATTTGAGTCGGATAGACGGAGATAGTGACCGAAAGCATGTAAATAGAATAGTAGTGTTACCAGACAAAAAACAACAAAGAGGATTCGAAGATCCCCTAGTATTTTGAAATGCAGTGCATGGCGGAGACAATCACTCTACTGTGAGGTGGAGATGATCTGTGAGAAAGCCCTGCTGCTAATACCATGAGAGATGCCTCAGACTGTTTGTACAAGCTGTCTTGGCGTCAGTGGGTGGGTATGTGCTTAAGAACAAGGTCCATGGATTTCTTTGTCACTGTGCAGTCAGGAGATCTACCTTTCATTTCCTGTGATGTATGAACCACACGGCTCCTCAAATACTCGCTCACCTGAAAGGAGGGGGCTACCAAGAAAACCCGATAAAACAACTGTACTGCACAAGGGCATGGCATTTCTTTGTCTGCGGCGTCAAACTGACAGCCCGGCGCAAGTCCCGAGGGATGGAGGAGCGCTAGAAAGCCCAACGGGACTGTTCTGCACTCTCAGCAGAGAGGCTAATCAATTTAAAAGAAGCTGGAGTCATCTAAATGCCCCTGATAGGCCAATAATGATCCTTGTCAACTAGGCCTGCACAACTTTAAGCAAAAACCTTAATGCAATTTCTCTCTCCAAAATTGCAATTGCAACTTGATTTGCGATTTTTATATTTTATACCGACAAATGCCTAAAACTCCAAGAAAAAAAGTGCCGGAAGACGTTACTTTTAGACTGTCAATCAACATATTCTTGTCTCAAGGTGCCCCCCATTAGAACAATACGCAATCATTTACTTTAAAAGATAGTTGGCTTTATGCAGACAGACTCAGAGTTTTTGTCTAAATCATGTTCTTAAATATAAAAAATAACCGATTAAAAACTATACAGTGTTTATAATGTAATGGGTAACACTTTAGTATGGGGAACACATATTCACCATTAATTAGTTTCTTATTAACATGCAAATTAGTAACATATTGGCTCTTAATTAGTCATTATTAAGTACGTATTAATGCCTTATTCTATTATACAACCAGTAAGCCATTAACTAAGAGTCTTCCCTCAATAACCTGAGAATTATTACTAATTAGTAACCCTAACCCTAACCCTTACATGTTCCCCTTGTGTCCAAATAACTCTAAATTAAGTCTTTGTTACTTTAATAAGCAACTAATTCATGGTGAATATGTTCCCCATACTTAAGTGTTACCATGTAATGTAATCATAATATAAATTAATAATGCAAGTAACCATTTAAAAGGATGTACACTTTTATTTCTCATTATTTTGGAATGGTGAATAACATTGTTATCCTAAACTAGAAGAGGCAATTCCTGAAGGAATTACGTGTGAATGCTCCAATGCTGAAGTTGAACTGAAATGCTGACAGACTGTAGTGTGAATGTAAGAATAGTTTGAATGTTGGAATGGTTTGAATGTTGAAGAGTTTGAATTTCCAAGAAACGCTGGAATTTGGTTTGGAACTTAGAAAAATGTCCCGAGAGAGAATTCTTTGGAAAATGCTAAAAAAAAAAAAGAATGTTCTGAATGAGTTCAAATGGTTGGTGTTGGAATTTATAAAATCGGTCGAGAAATGTTGGAAGTAGTAACAGAGACAGAAAGAGAAATGGTATTACGGAATTCCTGGAATTTCAAGAAAACCGGGAACTTTTCCAGTTCAAAAAACATTTTAGTTTTTTGTCCTAATTAAGATGAATGTTTTGACGGTGAAACGGTTGAAATGTCTTGAAAAATGTGGAAGGAATAGTCGCCAGAAAAAAGGGTGGAAATAGGGCTTTGGAAAACCAGGAATTGTGATCTTGGAAAAAGAGTAGTTTGAATGTCCAGGATGGTGGAATGTGTAAAAGGTGGAATGGTTTGAATAGGTTGAAAAATGTGGAAATGGTGGAAGTTTGAAAAATGGCCAATTCATTTTGAATAGGAAAAATGTCCCGGAAAACTTGGAATTGTGGGAAATCTGGACATTTTTGGAATTTGTCAAGGGAAAGCCCGCGATTCCCGAATAGGCTGAACAGTTTGAAGTTGGAACGGTTTGATTCGGGTGAAAAATGTGGAAGGTAGAGCGTGCCAAAATCTGGAAAAGAAGAAGTTGAATAATAAATAGATGAATTTTGGTGTAGAAAACCATTTGTGTGAATGCTTGGGAACATTCACACAATACATTAACAAACAAAAAAATAGAATAGACTGTCCTTTCCTTTATTCCTTTATTTATTTATTTACTTTCTGTAAGCAAAAATGTAACTTAAATAAATCTTGAAGTGCATTTTTTCCCCATTTGTTTTTCTTGTTTGTTGCGTCACGTGATCACGGGATTCTCGCTCGTTTGTCCGTGTTGATGGGCTTGTATTGCCCATCCCATTTGAAGCTGATATATTCACACATGGGACATTTGGCTTTTTGTTGTTATATTTATTTTCCTTTTAATTGTTATTACTTCGCGACGCTCTCATACCAAAGACTATAAAAATGGGACTCATTACCTCCCTGCTTGGCACTCAGCATCAAGGGTTGGAATTGGGGGTTAAATCACCAAAAATGATTCCCGGGCGCGGCCACCGCTGATCACCCCCTTGCTCCCCTCACCTCCCAGGGGGGTGATCAAGGGTGATGGGTCAAATGCAGAGAATAATTTCGCCACACCTAGTGTGTGTGTGTGACAATCATTGGTACTTTAACTTTAACTCTTCGTGCATCCTGTGTGTGCGGTCTTGCTGGGTCGATTGTGGATGATTGACAAGAGGGCTCGCTGCGTTCAAGACGTGGGGGAAATATTCGCATTTTAGATGCATCGCAATTCGAACATGGGCGATTGTAAAATCGATTATTGATGTTTATTAAATTGATTAAATAAACATCAATAATCGATCATAAAGACAGTTCTAAACTGTAGCTGACCTCACAGAGGGATCTGACCCGCTCCTCCAGTTTTGCAAAAAATTCCATTAATTTAATAAATGTACTGGGAATTCATTCAACTGTTTCTTATTACAAATGCACTGTTTTGAAATGTTGCAAGTTATGACATAGTTATGACAGACTGCCAGCTCTACTGCGTTCAGTTAGTTCTACTGTTAAATAAACAAGCACAGGTGCTGGGAGCAATGCACAGAGTGAGACCTCCCTGTTTGAAGTGAGAGATGAAAAAATCACAAGGATCACCAATTCTGATTGGCATACTTGCCAACCCTCCCGAATTTTCCGGGAGACTCCCGAATTTCAATTTCCGGGGACAACCATTCTCCCGAATTTCTCCCAGCTGGACTTAAGGCACGCCCCCTCCAGGTCCGTGCGGACCTGAGTGAGGACAGCCTGTCGTCACGTCCGCTTGGCCAACCAAAAAGTAACCACAGAACACTATACCGTATAGTGTTCTGTTCGTCACCTCGCCTGGTTATTGACTCAAACCCAGAATATGACACTGCCCATACCTATGCTCCTTCAAAGGCTGTGCTACTGGCTGCAAAGCATTGCACTTTCAAATACAACAATGAGTAGGAGTGTTATGTGTATATATGTGTAAATAAATGAACACTTCAGTAATGCGGATGCTGTATCGATCTGTTGTGGTGAAGAAGGAGCTGAGCCGGAAGGCAAAGCTCTCGATTTACCAGTCGATCTACGTTCCCATCCTCACCTATGGTCATGAGCTTTGGGTCATGACCGAAAGGACAAGATCACGGGTACAAGCGGCCGAAATGAGTTTCTTCCGCCGGGTGGCGGGGCTCTCCCTTAGAGATAGGGTGAGAACCTCTGTCATCCGGAAGGAGCTCAAAGTAAAGATGCTGCTCCTCCACATCGAGAGGTGCCAGATGAGGTGGTTCAGGCATCTGGTCAGGATGCCACCCGAACGCCTCCCTTGGAAGGTGTTTCGGGCACGTCCGACCGGTAGGAGGCCACGGGGAAGACCCAGGACACGTTGGGAAGACTATCTCTCTCGGCTGGCCTGGGAACGCCTCGGGATCCCCCGGGAGGAGCTGGACGAAGTGGCTGGGGAGAGGGAAGTCTGGGCTTCCCTGCTTAGGCTGCTGCCCCCGCGACCCGATCTCGGATAAGCGGAAGAAGATGGATGGATGGATGAAATTCAAGTATTTATTTTATTTACCGTATTTTCCGCACCATAAGCCGCCCTGGGTTATAAGCCGCGCCTTCAATGAACGGCATATTTCAAAACTTTGTCCACCTATAAGCCGCCCCGTGTTATAAGCCGCATCTAACTGCGCTAAAGGAATGTCAAAAAAACAGTCAGATAGGTCAGTCAAACTTTAATAATATATTAAAAACCAGCGTGATGTGGGCGCGCATGGAGTCGTATATCAACATGGACGGAGCTGCGTGAAAAAAGCCACCCGGCCTCTTCGCGTAAACTTACCTTAACCACTCGCTCATCTTTTCTTCATCCATCCATCCCTTCGAGTTAGCTTTTATGATGACGCCGGCTGGAAAGGTCTCTTTTGGCAAGGTCTTCCTTTTGAATATCACCATGGGTGGAAGTTTCTGGCCATTAGCATGGCAAGCTACAACCACAGTGAAGGATGACTTCTCATTCCCTGTGGTGCGAATATTCACCGTACGTGCTCCCGTTGTATCCACAGTGCGGTTCACAGGAATATCAAAAGTCAGTGGAACCTCGTCCATGTTGATAATGTTCTCTGGCCGGATCTTTTTTTCAGCTATCTTGTTTTTACAATATGCACGGAAAGTAGCCAGCTTTTCTTGAAAGTCTTTAGGCAGTTGCTGTGAAATAGTAGTCCGTGTGCGGATGGAGAGATTGCGTCTTTTCATGAACCGGAAACCTGTCGCTTAGTAGGAGCCATTTTGTGGTCTTTACAGATGTAAACACACAAAGGAAATGAAACGTAATATCCGCGCGCTTTTTCTTCTTCTATGGGGGCGGGTGGTTGCTTACAGTAGAAGAAGAAGCGCTTCCTGTTCTATGGGGGCGGGTGCTTACCTTGGCGGTTGCTTGCGTAGAAGAAGAAGCACTTCCTCTTCTACGGGGAAAAAAGATGGCGGCTGTTTACTGTAGTTGCGAGACCGAAACTTTATGAAAATGAATCTTAATATTAATCCATATATAAAGCGCACCGGGTTATAAGCCGCACTGTCAGCTTTTGAGTAAATTTGTGGTTTTTAGGTGCGGCTAATAGTGCGGAAAATACGGTATATGTATATGTATATATATATATATATATATATATATATATATATATATATATATATATAGCTATAATTCACTGAAAGTCAAGTATTTATTTTATATATATATATATATATATATATATATATATATATATAAGAAATACTTGAATTTCAGTGAATTCTAGCTATAAATATACTCCTCCCCCTTAACCCCGCCCACCTCAACCCCCCCAAATCTCACGAATTTGGAGGTCTAAAGGTTGGCAAGTATGCTGATTGGCCAACATGTCTGTCACTCAAATGCCGGTGACGAGGGAGAACAAAAAAAAAAAATCAGCCTCTAGTGGTTACGTTCTCGCAAAAACTAAAACCTTGATGTCGATTAATCGTGCAGCCTTATTCTCAATGCTCAAAAATGTCAATGTCATGGCTAGAAAAGGCGATTGAAATTTGTAAGGACACAGTGACGTAATCACAGATGAGCAGGGTGGATACCGCTGCTGCCTTAACTGTTATGGCACCCCTTTGCACAGTCAATTAGCCAGATTCATTAACCAGCTGATAAGTCTCGCTCAGAATCAAATTGGTCCTCATCTTTCTCGGTCTGTTTGAAGCCAAATAAAACCAGCACGTGACAACCCGACACTAATCACGCGAAAATAAATGGAATGTATTTGGTGGGCATTTCATGGTCGTAGGCAAGCCATTCATTATATTTTTTTCCCCCCAAGTAGTCAAATGTGTGAAAAGGCCGTTGGGGAAAAGTGTTTTCTTTCAGAAGAAGCATTAAATAGATGCCTCCAAACTGAAAAACAAGTGAATGATGGGGCAACTGAGGCCATGTCTACACTAAGTCGTTTAACCCCTTAAACCAGGGGTGTCAAACTTGTTTTTATTGAGGGCCACATCGCAGTAAAGGCTGCCTTCATAGGGCCACTTTTAAAAAAATAATTACAATTATGCATGCGGGCAATAACCTGTGATTAATCATCAAAAATAAATAATTTGACAGCATTGATACAAATGTATCCCCTCATATTATTACATTATTGCCCAAGCACTTGATTATTACATTTTTTTCATGCACAAATTAATGGATAGATCATACGTAAAGGTTTATTTTTATCTTTACTAACATATTTTTGTAATGCACTTTATGATAATATAATATTTGGCATCATTAGATACTAGCGTTTAAAAGATTATAGTTTTCTCCTGTCAAAATTGAAATAATTATTTGCATTTTGTAAAAAAAAAAAAAAAAAAAAGAAGTCTTTTATTAACACACACTTTTCCCAGGCTTTCGCAGGCCACATACAATTTTGTGGCGGGCCAGATCTGGCCCCCGGCCCTTGAGTTTGACACCCGTGCCTTAAACGAATAATTAATTAGCCTAAGCCCCGTTTCAGCCACACTAAACCAGCGTTTAAGGTCCCCCTCCTCGGACAAATTTTTACACGGCTAAGTGCGCCGTGTATTTCTTGAATCTCCGGCACTTAGCTTTGCATGGACTCATTGATCGTTTACATACTGAGTTCGGAGAGGAAGTGACGCCAGAAAGACCGCGCCCCACACAGGAAGTGACGTCAGAAAGAACGCGCCACAGCCAGTTTCATAATAAAGCGGCTTCGTAACTCGGAGCTAACCACTGGAAATATGGAGGCGAGTCATCCAGACATGCCTGTGTTTCTCCTTCCGTCTGTACAGACGCTTGTGGAAATCACACATGAATACCTTAAGAGAAAGCGATTGCAGCTATTTCGGATACAACACTTCTCTGACGGCAAGAGAACTTTCCAATGTCCGGGTCAGCTGCGATGCTACTTAGCGAAAAACTTTTGTCCATTTGTCGAAGGAGAGTCAACGAGAATGCGAGCTCCCGTGGATGTGATAAAAAAAAGGTAGCGTGTGTTTTGTATTACCTGGCCGTCGAGGGAAGACTAACTACAGAAAACAGCGAATGCATTTGGACTCGCAAAGCAGACTGTATCAGTTATTGTCCGCCCTGTATGTCGCGGACTCAACGTCTAGGTCCAGAGTATATAAAGTCACCAAAAATGAATGGACAATGAAGGTGAAGGCAAAAGAGTGAGGAGTGTCCTGACCAGATATCAAGATCCCTAGATTGATGTAAAAATGTTCTTTATCACATTGTTTACGTGTCTAATAAAGATTTGATTAATTTATGATGGCTCAGGTGTGATTCACTACAATAGGGCCCCACACCCCAGTTAATTGAAATACCACAACACTGGATATTGTTCAGATAAGTTAAATGTAGGGCTGCAACTAACAACTAATTTGATAATCGATTAATCTGTCGATTGTTGCTTCGATTAATAATCGGATAAAAGAGACAAACTACATTTCTATCCTTTCCAGTATTTTATTGGAAAAAAAACAGCATACTTATTTTGATTATTGTTTCTCAGCTGTTTGTAAATGATTATTGTTTCTCAGCTGTTTGTAAATGTTGCAGTTTATAAATAAAGGTTTATAAAAAATAAAAAAAAATAAAAAAAGTAGCCTCTGCGCATGCGCATAGCATAGATCCAACGAATCGATGACTAAATTAATCGCCAACTATTTTTATTATCGATTTTAATCGATTTAATCGATTAATTGTTGCAGCCCTAGTTAAATGTAATTTAAGAACTTGCACACAAAGCAACATTGGAGGTGACTATGACATCGCGTTTTCCGCGCATGCGTACTAGGTCGCGTTGCGCCGGCGAACGGAGGGGTGCGGGGGTCTTAAACGGTGGCATTGTTGTGTGTGGACACGGATATGGTTAGGTGGGATTTACCCTGGATAACCTTATCTGGGTTAGTGTAAACGGGGCCTGAATCAATGCTACATTTGACGGGGGGAATGCCACATTGCAGAGAATAATGCACAGTCATTTTACACTGTAGGACTCACTCACTACGTTTCCATGCACTAAATTAGTCTGATTTCTCAAAAAGTAAAAAAAAAAATATTTTCACACCTATTTGTGAAGTCCAAGTGTCTGTGTACACCAGGGATGTCAAACGTACGGCCCGCGGGCGAAAAGATTTTATCCGGCCCGCGTGAAGAGTTTTCCAAGTATAAAAATTAGCTGCTTTTTTTTTGGAACGACAGAAACTGCAGTTCTAAATGTGTACACTAAATGTCACAATAGCAATTCTGTTAGGCAAGCAAACAGCTTGACAAACAGCAAGAGGTACACACTAAAGGGGGACTGTGGCTCCGACCCACATGAAACTTAAAACCTGCCGTTTTATGTCTTCTGCTTCGAACACATGGTCATATGGCACCCTCGTTGCCCTAAAATGTCTCTGTCAAACACGAGAAAAGTGAACTTAACCCCTTTGAATAGTTTTCACCTCCGTTTCTAACGGTTTGTTGAGTTAGCTCTGGATTGATACGTGGACATGACAAAGGAAGTATTTGATACCTCGAAGAGTTTACATGTTGTGTTTTTGTTCGATCCCAGAAAGACTGTGATTTAAAGTTTAATCCTGGCTTTGTAGATGCACTGAGATGAAGTCTAAGCTCATTGTGTTTTTGAAACAGAATTTTCAACAAATTTGAAGTGTTTTGTCCAGAGGATTGTTGGTGATTTGTATGTTTTCAGAATGTGCTTCTTCTATTGTTGGCCAAAGTAAAACAAAGAAAACAACCTGAAGTTGTCTTTATTTTTAAGTTATCATGCCATGAATTTACCATTCCGGTCCACTTGGGAATAGAGTTTCCTCCATGCGGCCCCTGAGCTAAAATTAGTTTGACACCCCTGGTGTACACTCAACTATAGGTCATAAGCCATGTGCCTCTCCTACACTAGGGGGTACTTATTTCATTTTGGCGCGGATATACTTTTCCGGTTGATCTATGACGTCACACTAGGCCAGTGTTTTTCAACCTTTTTTGAGCCAAGGCACATTTTTTGCTTTGAAAAAATGCGGAGGCACACCACCAGCAGAAATCATTAAAAAATGAAACTCAGTAGACAGTAAAAAGTCGTCGTCGCAATTGTTGGATATGACTTTAAAGCATAACCAAGCATGCATCAATATAGCTCTTGTCTCAAAGTAGGTGTACTGTCACCACCTGTCACATCACACCCTGACTTATTTGGACTTGTTTGTTGTTTTCCTGTGTGTAGTGTTTTAGTTCTTGTCTTGCACTCCTATTTTGGTGGCTTTTTCTCTTGTTTAGGTATTTTCCTGTAGCAGTTTCATGTCTTCCTTTGAGCGATATTCCCCGCATCTACTTTGTTATAGCAATCAAGAATATTTCAGTTGGTTTTTATCCTTCTTTGTGGGGACATTGTCGATTGTCATGTCATGTTCGGATGTACTTTGTGGACGCCGTCTCTGCTCCACAGTAAGTCTTTGCTGTCGTCCAGCATTCTGTTTTTGTTTACTTTGTAGTAGG
Source organism: Nerophis lumbriciformis (assembly GCF_033978685.3). NCBI lineage: Eukaryota > Metazoa > Chordata > Actinopteri > Syngnathiformes > Syngnathidae > Nerophis > Nerophis lumbriciformis. The sequence goes on along the minus strand of NC_084562.2, from coordinate 10,009,577 downwards.
GCTGCAACTAACAACTAATTTGATAATCGATTAATCTGTCGATTATTACTTCGATTAATCGATTAATAATCGGATAAAAGAGACAAACTATATTTCTATCGTTTCCAGTATTTTATTGGGGAAAAAACAGCATACTGGCACCATACTTATTTTGATTATTGTTTCTCAGCTGTTTGTAAATGTTGCAGTTTATAAATAAAGGTTTAAAAAAATAAATAAATAAATAAAAAAATAAGTAGCCTCTGCGCATGCGCATAGCCTAGATCCAACGAATCGATGACTAAATTAATCGCCAACTATTTTTATAATCAATTTTAATCGATTAGTTGTTGCAGCCCTACTTTGTAGCCATTTCAGTTTTAGTTTCGTTCTGCATAGCCTTCCCTAAGCTTTAATGCCTTTTCTTAGGGGCACTCCCCTTTTGTTTATTTTTGGTTTAAGCATTAGATACCTTTTTACCTGCACACTGCCTCCCACTGTCGCCTGCATATTATGATCACGACAAACCATCGTCGTCTCACACAACGTGTTTCCGACATCTACAAAGCAATTAGCTACCGGCTGCCACCTACTGATATGGAAGAGTATTACACGGTTACTCTGCCGAGATCTAGACAGCACCGACACCCAACAACGGCACATAATTTGCAGACTATAATTATTGGTTTGCAAAAAATATTTTTAACCCAAATAGGTGAAATTAGATCATCTCCCACGGCACACCAGATTGTATCTCACGGCACACTAGTGGTTGAAAAACACTGCACTAGGCATTGCGAATCCTTACAACTTTTTTTTAAGTGATGTCCGCTGTAATATTGGCACAGATTACCAATATTATGTCTATAATGACCAAGCTGACGTTAAATAGCAGACAGCATCAAGAAACTATCTTGGATTGCGCTACAAACATGACACTACTACCAAGAATGTATCGAGGTGGGTGCAGGTCCGATGCAAAGAAAGACCATGCAGCCCTGGCGGAATGGTTCATTTTGTTCCACTTAGTACACCAATAAAAACTCAAGTGTTCCAAAAAGTAGCACACGCTGCAGTGATCTCTTGTCTGTGTAATTGCAAAGACAATGCAAGAACACCAAGGTTTATAGAGTAGAGTCACATTACAGCAATTACAGATTGAGCACCAGTTCAATCTGTTTAGGCCATATTACCTTGTCAAGGCTTAGAACAATCCTTTTTGAGGATTAAGTCAAGGCCAAATAGCATTAATCCGGCCTATGTGAGCTGAGCTTCTTACTACAAACACATACAGTGAGGTCACATTTGAGACAGCAGGACAAAGCAATGCAATTTTTCCATCTGTGCTTTTCTCCAACCCTGACCTGTTTCGGGAAAAGGAACCTCAGTCAAAACCACAAGTGACTCGTACTTTTGTACAAAAACCCAGACAGCTCATTCAATGACGAGACTACTGCAAGCAAGGCGGCTGCACAACATGCTCAGGGTCTCGTTTCCCTTGGAATAGTAACAGGGGCACTTCAACGGGCCCACCCAGCGGTGGCCTATATTTAACCTGCAGTTAGCCGGTGGCAAATAACATACTGTAACTCTGTTGAAAGCTGATTTGCTTTGTTGTTAAACTGATCCTCTGAGGGGTGGTCGCTTTTCAGGAGACATCAATGAGATGTACTTGTGTTTGGTGCCGCTCAATTCTGGAGTAAAATTAACTTATTGGATAGGGAAAAACTCTGAAAATACAAAACATGATCAATTAAGGCCCCGTTTACACTAAGCCGGATAAGGTTATAAAGTTAATCCCACCTAACCTTATCCGTGTCCACACTAGGGATGTCCCGATCCAGGTTTTTGCACTTCCGATCCGATACCGATATTGTTTTTGCACTTCCGATCCGATACCGATACTGACCGATACCGATACTGACCGATACTGGCCTATCAGAGCATGTATTAAAGTTTAAAGTTATTTAGCCTACTTAGTTGTCAGAATCATGTTGAAAAGGGTTTTAGTACTCTTGATAACAACTAGCCAGCTGAATTAGGGGAGTTTGAATAATACACAATGGTTGGTAACAAGAAACTGACCTGTTTATTCAAGGATAAACACAAAATAGACAAAATTATACATGACAAACAGAAATGGCATCATTGAACTAGGGCTGGGCGATATGGCCTTTTTTAAATATTGCGATATTTTAAGGACATATTGCGATACACGATATATATCTCGATATTTTGCCTTAGCCTTGAATGAACACTTTATGCATATAATCACAGCAGTATGATGATTCTATGTGTCTACATTAAAACATTCTTCTTCATACTGCATTAATATATGCTACTTTTAAACTTTCATGCAGAGAGGGAAATGACAACTAAAAAAAATCACTATTTTTTTCATACGGTGTTGATGTGGAAATGTTTGCCTCGGCATTTTGATGGTGTGGGCGTGTGGCACCGAATGGAGATAAGCGTCTCGACAGACGTTACAATATTTGAACAATGATGACGAAAATTGTTTTCTCTGTCGTGTCCGTGTGTCGAAAATTGTTATGCGCTTATTTTTTTATTTGATTTTGTGCGTGGCATAGATTTGCCGTGCGCAGAGGACGCTTGAGCAGGCGCGCAACTTAGCGGCTGCGCTAGCATCACAGCTAACGTTAGCCATGCTGCTACCTCGCTCTCTGTTGGGAGAGGGCGTATACGTATGTGACGTGTGTAAGAAGGTGTGCTCCCTGTCTGTAAGAGGGAGACACAGGAAAGAGTGAGAAGAGCCTGTCGTGTAATGCCAGCAGCTAAAAGCAACTGGTGAGAATCCACAGACCTGTGGATGTGTTGAAGGTGTGCTGGAAAATGCGGAACGGAAATTAGGGAGCAGTAGAAAAGTGGAATTATCATTATCAATTATCAATTATCATTATTTAAATCGGTGCGTTGGAAAACACGGACCGGAGTTTTTTTAAAACTGGATCTGGATCGGCATTTTCCCATGCCTTGCTGATACGCATTTTTTTGCAAATATCGGCGGCCGATCCGATCCAAATATCGGATCGGGACATCCCTAGTCCACACACAACAATGCCACCGTTTAAGACCCCCTCCCTCCTCCGCCCGCCGGTGCAACGCGACCTAGTAGGCATGCGCGGAAAATGCGCACGTCATAGTCATCTCCAGTGTTGCTTTGTGTGCAAGTTCTTACATTTAACTTATCTGAACAATATCCAGTGTTGTGGTATTTCAATTAACTGGAATCCAGTGTGCTGTGGGGGCCTATTGTAGTGAATCATACCTGAGCCATCATAAATTAATCTAATCTTTATTAGACACGTAAACAATGTGATAAAGAACATTTTACATCAATCAAAATAGGGATATAGATATATGGTCAGGACACTCCTCACTTTTTTGCCTTCACCTTCATTGTCCATTCGTTTTTGGTGACTTTATATACTCTGGACCTAGACGATGAGTCCGCGACATACATTGCGGACAATAACAGATACAGTCTGCTCTGTCAGTCCAAAAGCATTCGCTGTTTTCCGTAGTTAGACTTCCCTCGACGGCCAGGTAATACAAAACACACGTTATCTTTTTTTATCACATCCACGGGAGCTTGCATTCTCATTGTCTCTCCTTCGACAAATGGACAAAGTTTTTCGCTAAGTAGAATCACAGCTGACCCGGACATTGGAAAGTTTTCTTGTCGTCTGAGAAGGGTTGTATCCCAAATAGCTGCAATCGCTTTCACTTAAGGTATTCATGTGTGATTTCCACAAGCGTCTGTACATGTAGAAGAAGGAGAAACGATGACTCGCCTTCATATTTCCAGTGGTTAGCTCCGAGTTACGAAACCGCTTTATTATGAAGCTGGCTGTGGCGTGTTCTTTCTGACATCACTTCCTGTGTAGGGCGCGGCCTTTCTGGCGTCACTTCCTCTCCGAACTCAGTTTGTAAACGATCAAAGAGTCCATACAAAGCTAAGTGCCGGAGATTCAAGAAATACACGGTGCACTTAGCCGTTTAAAAATGTGTCCTTAAATGCTGGTTTAGTGTGGCTGAAACGGGCCTTAGGCTAAATAACTATTCGTTTAAGGGGTTAAACGACTTAGTGTAGACATGGCCTAAGTAGCTTTCCAATATGTTAACACACAACTTCCTACACAGAGCTGTAGCAGTATGCCTTCCCACCCCTTTTACACACACTGACATCTTAACAAGAGTAATATCAACCTTATTTATAGCGGCAAACATCAGCCTACATCAAGCAATGGAAACACCACGCCCATTATTGCCTCTGTGACAGACAATCGTGCACAGGAGAGGAGCAACCCCAGAGCATCCTATTCTCTGGCAACGCATTATAGGGGACTGTTGATGATGAATAAATCATTCCAATATGGCTTTGTTGGAAGGGGCAATTAGATGTTGCAGCTTGAGGCTAATCAAATCCAAGTCTCCTCTTCCTTCCATTAGAACAAGCACAAAGCGGACAGCGAAGACGTGATGCTGAACATTAGCGGTTACGCTGCCCGCCGCTTCTTATTGCCGCATTTGTTTAAAGGCGCTTCACGGCGAGAGCACACCGATATATTTATGGGTGCAATTAATTTTTTTGCACCAGTGGGATTTGTACAGTCGGTGAACAACCACAGAGACCACCAAAAGGTCATGACGAAACACACAAATATAAAAAGATTTATTGTAAGACAACCAATATTATCATTGCTTTAGTTATCTTGAATAATTGAATAATCAGCATTATTATGGCAAAGCCCTTGTTTCTTTTCTGTTTCATTATCAATACAATATGTCAAACAATGGCTACCGCAATTTCAAAGGGCATTGTGGGGAGTAGTGTTGACCGGTACCAAAATGTATTTTGATACTTTTCGATACTTTTAGGGGCCATAAAGGAGACCACAAAAAATTGCATTATTGGCTTTATTTTAACAAAAAATCTTACGGTACATTAAACATATGTTTCTTATTGCAATTTTGTCCTTAAAATAAAATAGTGAACATACTAGACAACTTGTCTTTTAGTAGTAAGTAAACAAACAAAGGCTCCTAATTTAGTCTGCTGACATATGCAGTAACATATTGTGTCGTTTTCCATTCTATTATTTTGTCAAACTTATTAAGGACAAGTGGTAGAAAATGAATTATTAATCTACTTGTCTTCATTTGGGATGTCTGTTGTGATTTCCCTTCCTGGTTCGATGACCCGCCCTATCTTTCCTCTGATTGGCCTAATCTCAACCAATCATGACTCATCATAGTAAACAACCAACCAATCATGGATGTCCTTATCGTGCAAGCACGACTTGGAAGGAGGAAGGAGAGGGCTTTAGTAGCCCATGAGAGGGAGTGAGCAACCAACAACAAATAAGCGGCTTTTGGTCATTTTAACGTGAAATAAATTATATCAATATTACGATTCATCCATCCATCTATCTTCTTCCGCTTATCCGAGGTCGGGTCGCGGGGGCAGCAGCCTAAGCAGGGAAGACCAGACTACACTCTCCCCAGCCACTTCTTCCAGCTCTTCCGGGGGGATCCCGAGGCGTTCCCAGGCCAGCCGGGAGACATAGTCTTCCCAACGAGTCCTAGGTCTTCCCCGTGGCCTCCTACCGGTCGGACGTGCCCTAAACACCTCCCTAGGTAGGCGTTCGGGTAGCATCCTGACCAGATGCCCGAACCACCTCATCTGGCTCCTCTCGATGTGGAGGAGCAGCGGCTTTACTTTGAGCTCCCCCCGGATGACAGAGCTTCTCACCCTATCTCTAAGGGAGAGCTCCGCCACAAGGCGGAGGAAACTCATTTCCGCCGCTTGTACCCGTGATCTTGTCCTTTCGGTCATAACCCAAAGCTCATGACCATAGGTGAGGATAGGAACGCAGATCGACCGGTAAATTGAGAGCTTTGCCTTCCGGCTCAGCTCCTTCTTCACCACAACGGATCGATACAGCGTCCGCATTACTGAAGACGCCGCACCGATCCGCCTGTCGATCTCACGATCCACTCTTCCCTCACTCGTGAACAAGACTCCGAGGTACTTGAACTCCACCCTTTTCCGGGCGAGAACCATGGACTCGGACTTGGAGGTGCTGATTCTCATTCCAGTCGCTTCACACTCAGCTGCGAACCTATCCAGTGAGAGCTGAAGATCCTGGCCAGATGAAGCCATCAGGACCACATCATCTGCAAAAATCAGAGATCTAATCCTGCAGCCACCAAACCGGATCCCCTCAACGCCCTGACTGCGCCTAGAAATTCTGTCCATAAAAGTTTTGAACAGAATCGGTGACAAAGGGCAGCCTTGACGGAGTCCAACCCTAACTGGAAACGTGTCCGACTTACTGCCGGCAATGCGGACCAAGCTCTGACACTGATCATACAGGGAGCGGACCGCCACAATCAGACAGTTCGATACCCCATACTCTCTGAGCACTCCCTACAGGACTTCCCGAGTGCAGGTAAGATATAGTGGATATTACGATATTTTCTTAATTCATATCTTGTTTAAAAATATATCGATATATCTTACAAACGCGATATATCGCCCAGCCCTAAATCGAGCGCAACATGGAAGTGCACAGAAGACAGACGCTTGTTGAGGTACAACGCACAATGGTCCAAGGAGCAACAGGTGAAACTAAATAGGCTTGATTAAATAATGGAAAACAGGTGTTCTGACAGGAAACCTATCAGAAAATGAAGATGCAGTGGGAAAAAATGAATCCAACAGGAAATAGAAGCAAAACAGGAGCACCAGGACAGGATATGATACAAAACACAGGTATATTACAAAAGCACAAGTCACAACTGTTTGTTTACATTGTTTAGGTTAAAAGTGACACGCTATGAACATAAATGTTACAAAGATGAGTAGCTCTCAGACTATTTTCATTTTGTAAGAGTGGCTGTCAGAAGACAAAAAAGGGTGAGAACCCCCTGCACAACACACTAAACATGCACCAGTGTCCAGCACCGCATATTGAGACTGGGGGCTTATTAGTATTTTGTCTGCGTTTGTAAAAATCAATAAGATAAGCGGCGAGAATTGGCATTAATAATCCTCGCACACTACTTCGAGGATGATAACTGATGTGCCATGTCCACTCTAACAGAACAACACAATTCAGCATGCACAGAGATGCTGGTGAACAGGATGGAGTGGGCAGAGGATGATGTTTTCAAGGGTTGTTGTGGGCCAGATTGGTGGGATGTGGGGGTTAACGGCTGTCAAGACTGTCACACTGTTTGCACAGGCGATATAAAATGGAGTGTGAAAACACACTTTTGTTTTCTTGACCACCGGCTTGTCGGAAAACATGAATGTTGAATGCCTCAGTGTCAACTCTTTGTATTCATTTAATTGTCTGCAACAGTATATGTTTGCGACCCACCTGTATTACGACCGCCAAGTCAAAATTCAATCAACAAACCCCTCCACCCTGAAACACACACACACACTCACGTTGAATTCCTAAGCAGGGGAAGTCTGGCCGCCCTGCACCGAGGGAGTGAATTATTTATCGTGGGCCCTTTGCAGCGTGTCAGCGGCTCCGCAGGATGAAATGATATTTATGGAGCCCCCTGGGCAATGATGGGTAGGACAGAGGCAGCGAGAGAATTAGGGGTAAAGATGGTGGAAGGAGGGGTGAAGGGAATAAAACCCACATATATGCAGTACACATCAATTGCGGCTGATTGTGAAACAGAATGGTTGAGGTGGAGTGAAGGGAGAAAACAAAGCAGAGGTAGAGACAACAGGCTGGCACAAAGGCAAATGCCCGCAAGGAAGCTCCACCCGTCAAAGCATAGAGGGTGTGCTTGTATAGCGTCATGAGGTGATGTGATCGACGGGATACTTGACAGTAGGCCTCCAAGATGTCATTTGAGAAGGCTGTTTTGCTGCTGAATTTAGTTTGAGTGTTTTGTCATTCAGGATAGTGAAAGAGAACGAGGAAGAGCCTCCAAGTCAAAACCATGTTAGTTCACAGTAGCAACTAACGGGAAATTAACAAGTTAATTAATGATACACAACATGGCAACTACACAAAGTATTCAAGCTAGCATAGGTAATTTCGCATATTAGAAACGTATATATTACTTTATTTAGCATACTTAAATAATCAATGTTTGGATGTTTTTACCATCGATTTATAACCGTCCACGTCTGAATCGCAATGCATCTCAGAATCAATCATTTCCCTCACCACTATATCTTACCTGCACTTTGGATATTAACTAAGAAAGCTGTGCTTAGTAGCCCGAGCTTCCCAATCACAGTGTAAGGGCACAAAAATGGTCCCCCGCTCATTAATTTTGTATCAATCACAGCTTGACCCTGGACTGGTCCCCATAGTCATACTAATACGCAATCAAACTTTGGATGACTTAAAAACAAACCATTGGGAGACTTTCCTCATTTCAGTTAGTCTGAAATTCATAACAAGGCCACTTCAATTTCAAAGCGGAGTACAGTTCTGCCCTTCAACCTTCTGTGCTGTCATTTTGGCAAGAGGGAGTGCAACAAGAGACAAACAAGGCTGAGCCAACGGAAGGGAAGTGTGTATCAGGCGTGAGAAGAGATTGCCTCTGAAGGAAATGGGGCTGATGAGACTGGTTAACAGCATCATCGTTGTGTAGCCTGCAGGCCACGGCAACACATCAGGCAGGGACAAGCCCACACCAGCTGAGGAAATACAAACCACACCAAAATGGTAGACGAAAGGATGGTAGTTCATTACTGACACCTCTTCGGTATGCACTCCCTTATCTCTTGATAACACTGGTGTATCTCTTCATATTCCTTCTTAAGTCCTGCTCACCTCTTTCCTTTCTAGAAACGGATCGGTCCGCACCGATCTGTGCACTAAAACTAAGGGCGACTGTCTCAATTATTACGATGTAAATGGACATCAGTGGGTAAAGACCGCACCGAGTGTGGCATGAAGGCATAGGAACAGCGGTGGAAGGAATGCGATTTGGTTAATGATGAAACTAATTGATGGACTAGCACCGACAGGCACCGATAAGGCTGTTTCCCATGTGTGTATATAATACATGAATGTTTTAATGTGGTAAGCGTGAGACAGAGACTGATTAAATGGGAGGGACATTGAGTGAACATGCATGCTGGTGAGGGGCTGGGCACTGACAGCACAAGTGGGGGTGAGTCAGCGGATGACACAGGATACTAGAAATTCACTGCTGTGCCGCGGAGCACACTGAATACCACTGCAAGAAGGCACACAACCGGGAAGATGCAGGTTACCTCTCACTCATGACCATCAGGTGTTCTGTGTATTTGTCTAGTCCCTTTTGCATGCTCAAACATGGGCATCTGTGCGGCATGTCTTTGCATTTTTATTTTTCAACAGAATGGCTTTTTATGTCTCAGTGTATGCACATTTGGGCATGAAGATGGAAAGGTTTTGTCTGCTTGAGGAGGAGGGAAGAGTAGTTTGGGTCTGTTAGCACTTCAAAGCGGCTGTAGCTGCATGAATGGTTGCTAGGTTGAAATTCCCCAATAGGTGAGCACATCTGTTTTAATTACAACCTCAAAAGGGCACAACATTTCCCAATGCATTGTAGGTGCCAAGTAGCCATTTTTCTTGGACGTACGTAGGTTTTGTTTACATGGCTGTACTGCAATGATAAGTGATGGCGTTAAGTTATGTTTGATCGTTTTACGGCTGCTATTCAGGTTATTGCTTGTATTCCGTCACGTGACTTCTTCCCGGAAGAGGAAAAACAGGGGTGGTCAACCAAGCCAAGATGTACGCAAGGGGTCTAGCTCTTCAAAAAACAGATATGAGCAAATTATCAAACTATGAAATTGAATAGATCCCAACACTTTATCAAAAAAAGATTTGTCAAGTGATACTAAGGATTATCCGTCGGTTAACTTCCCGGACATATCGAACTATCTTGTGCTCCAGACGTCATTCTCCAAGACAAAAAAGATGAAAGTTTGAAAAAGCATGTAGGCCTTCAACTTATTTGTGTGTGGCTTGGTCCAAAAAATTGGTATTAAGACTCCCACGGATAAATCATGTATCGTTTTTGGTCGAGTAAGGTTGCATCTCATGATTTAACTTTGCGTCTTGTGAGGACTCCACCATGTAAACAAACTGACCATAGAAAATGAGAAATATCTCCCCAAATCCTTTTTTTCCTGAGGCGATCATGACCCCAATTGTGGCAGTTAATGATGCTGCACAATCGTGCTGTGTTTTAAACTTGGAAAGAAAACTTAAAGGGGAACATTATCACCAGACCTATGTAAGCGTCAATATATACCTTGATGTTGCAGAAAAAAGACCATATTTTTTTTTTACCGATTTCCGAACTCTAAATGGGTGAATTTTTGGCGAATTAAACGCCTTTCTAATATTCGCTCTCGGAGCGATGACGTCACAACGTGGCGTCACATCGGGAAGCAATCCGCCATTTTCTCAAACACCGAGTCAAATCAGCTCTGTTATTTTCCGTTTTTTCGACTGTTTTCCGTACCTTGGAGACATCATGCCTCGTCGGTGTGTTGTCGGAGGGTGTAACAACACGAACAGGGACGGATTCAAGTTGCACCAGTGGCCCAAAGATGCAAAAGTGGCAAGAAATTGGACGTTTGTTCCGCACACTTTACCAACGAAAGCTATGCTACGACAGAGATGGCAAGAATGTGTGGATATCCTGCGACACTCAAAGCAGATGCATTTCCAACGATAAAGTCAAAGAAATCTGCCACGAGACCCCCATTGAATCTGCCGGAGTGTGTGAGCAATTCAGGGACAAAGGACCTCGGTAGCGCGGCAAGCAATGGCGGCAGTTTGTTCCCGCAGACGAGCGAGCTAAACCCCCTATCGACCCTAGCTTCCCTGGCCTGCTGACATCAACTCCAAAACTGGACAGATCAGCTTTCAGGAAAAGAGCGCGGATGAGGGTATGTCTACAGAATATATTAATTGATGAAAATTGGGCTGTCTGCACTCTCAAAGTGCATGTTGTTCCCAAATGTATTTCATATGCTGTAAACCTAGTTCATAGTTGTTAGTTTCCTTTAATGCCAAACAAACACATACCAATCGTTGGTTAGAAGGCGATCGCCGAATTCGTCCTCGCTTTCTCCCGTGTCGCTGGCTGTCGTGTCGTTTTCGCTTGCATACGGTTCAAACCGATATGGCTCAATAGCTTCAGTTTCTTCTTCAATTTCGTTTTCGCTACCTGCCTCTACACTACAACCATCCGTTTCAATACATTCGTAATCTGTTGAATCGCTTAAGCCGCTGAAATCCGAGTCAGAATCCGAGCTAATGTCGCTATAGCTTGCTGTTCTTTCCGCCATGTTTGTTTGTGTTGGCTTCACTATGTGACGTCACAGGAAAATGGACGGGTGTTTATAACGATGGTTAAAATCAGGCACTTTGAAGCTTTTTTTAGGGATATTGCGTGATGGGTAAAATTTTGAAAAAAACTTCGAAAAATATAATAAGCCACTGGGAACTGATTTGTAATGGTTTTAACAATTCTGAAATTGTGATAATGTTCCCCTTTAAGCACAGAGTCTTGCATTCAGCCATGTAAATACGGGATTCAGAATCCAGCAAGATTCACAATGCAATGCGTTTCCACGTCACACTTTCAAGCCCTATAATACGAGTTGCAATGTGAACTCATGTGACATGTGATGATCTCTTGCAATTGCCAAAATGGCACCGGTCAGAGGTGTGCAATGAGACTGTATACAGGAGCAACATGGGTGCTCATGTGATCCAAACAAATCCATTTGATCTTTGCGTCTTATGCCCCATTTGTCTGAAGCTTAACAACCATCTTCCATCCAAAAGACGACTCACCTCCACTCCACATATTTCTTGCCCCAGTGCCACTTCCTCCCAGAGAGTGTGCCTGCCTTTCTCAGAGCCCTGATTTCCAGCCAGTAGGACGGTCATTAATTACAACAAAATGGGCTGCTAATGGTTGCCTGTGCCGCTTTCCAACCCCTAACCCCCCGCCGCACACTCCCTGTCCTGGGTCTCCATGACGACCTGTGGCTGAGTGTCGAGGGGCCTTTTACCAGGATGAGGTATGGTAATTGGAAGGCGGGTCTGACCCCTGTGCTTCCTGCATCACTTGACTAGGCACTGTGCTGATTAATGGACAATATTTTTGACATTACTGACAATTTCAGGCCGGGATGAATGGCCACATCCTGCCAGACCTCTGTAGATTGAAGGAAAGCTCAAGAGTATCGGGGCGTGTCGTGTAAACACGCCGTAAATTACTGCACACAAGTCTTTCAACAGTAGTGAAACATTTACGGTGGATACGACCATACTCTTACACATCGGTGTCAAGTGAGAGACAATTGCTTCTAACAATTATTTTTACAGAATGGTTGTTGTATTAGGACATAAAATGTGTGATATGACATAACGTGTCATATTTAATTTTGGTCATCACACACTCTCTTAATACAGAGATAGGATTTCATTACTAAAAACGTCCGTAGAGTATAGCTTCAGTTGTTCATTTTATACACTAATATTTTCTAAATATCCCTGCAACATAATACAAACGCACGTTTGTACTGTTTGCATTGTCTAAAAATGAATGGAACACAAGACAAAGGACAATGTTAACATCTCAGTTTAATCAAACATTTACGCACGAGAGGGGCTACTCCTTATCTCATCACTTAAAACAAATACAGTTGAATGTGCTCAGCTGCCTCCAAAAAGGAAACGCTAAGTCTGGTCTGTATCCCATGACAACGTCTGGGAACATATGGCGTGCAACAAATCCAATGTGAATGTAAATTAGGCTCAAATTGAAAAACCTGGAATGGGAAGAGAAACAAAAAGAGAAGCTTATTCTCCAGAGTATATTTTTGAGGTATACAATTTATGATGCCTTTTATGGTGAATAGTGCACTCCCATAAGTTAATACTATGCAAAAAGAAAAACAACTAGGTATGGGGGTGAGGCGAAAGAATATGCGCAAGACTAAGACTTTTCTGGTAGCTGTCATGATCCATGTCCCGGATCATGTATTATGTTCTGTTAGTTTTGGACTTCATAGTTCCCTTTTTTTGTGCACCCTTGTTTGTTTTAGTTACCATGGTTACTTATTATTTCCACCTGCCTCTGATTAGTGTTCGCCCGCTCACCTGCTGTCCGAGCACTAATCAGAGGCATTATTTAAACCTGCCTTGCCCTCCAGTCAGTGCTGTAGTATTGTTTGTTGTATGCTGTGGACTGTTTCATGCAATGCTCTGTTCATGCTTGTTTTCTGGAGATACCACAGTTCCACAGGGCGGCATGGCGTAGTGGGTAGAGCAACCATGCCAGGAACCTGAGGGTTGCAGGTTCGCTCCCCGCGTCTTACCATCCAAAAATCGCTGCCGTTGTGTCCTTGGGCGGGACACTTCACCCTTTGCCCCCGGTGCCACTCACACCGGTGAACTGAATGATGAATGATAGGTGGTGGTCGGAGGGGCCGTTGGCGCAAAATTGCAGCCACGCTTCCGTCAGTCTACCCCAGGGCAGCTGTGGCTATGAAAGTAGCTTACTACCACCAGGTGTGAATGATTGATGGGTTCTACATGTAAAGCGACTTTGGGTACTTAGAAAAGCGCTATATAAATCCCAGTTATTATTATTATTATGCTGATGATTTCATGCTTAGTTCATGCTGCTCGTGCCTTGCCAAGTAAGTTTTGTTTATTTATGCCACAGTTAGCGACTTTTTGTTTCATGTCCATAGTTCAGGCTAAGTGTTAGCTTTTGTTTCCTGCGTTAAGTTGTGCCTTCGCCTTGTGCGCCTTTTTGTTTTCACCTTTTTTTTTAACATTAAAACCATGTTTTCTTGTACACCGCCTGTCATTTCTGCATCTTGGGGTTCGTCACCTCCACATCATGACAGTAGCATCATGTCAAAGAAAAGGAAAGTGAAAGTAAAAGATTATATGACCATGATTGATGATAGTGATAATTTTCAGGTCGATAACAGTGATCAGCTGTGAGTATAACAACTTATTAAAAGTGGTGGAAATGTCTGTGAAAACAGCTAATCAGAGTCAATCTTTCTAGCTCTTTACTCGAGTTACCTTCGAAGAAGAATCTCGAGACTTAAGGCAACTGCCTATGTTTGTCCAGTGGTAAGTCCACCATATACTTGGACCGTCCGCAGTCCATGTATGGATCTCAGCAGCGCCTCTTTGTCCAATGTGCACCAATGAATAGCTTAGTTGCTCAGAGAGCAATGTGTTTATATAAGTTTCAATTGGGGTATGAAGTTTGTACTGGAAAATGATGTTCACGTGTCTTATATTCATGTTAGCATTTAAGATAGCAAGTAACGCGCTAACTTGCTTCTCTAAGAAAAGAGCATTATCACTGGTCCGTGACAGTGGGTTTATTAAAGTGTGGTTATCAATTACGGTTTTACAATCATTTTAATTTGAAATGGCAATACTAACCGTCGGGAGTTTTGCCAGAGTTTATCATTAATACCGGTAAATTGGCAATGTTTCAACTTAGCTAATTTGCAGTTTAATCAAAGACGATGCACATTAGCAAACACCAAAGATGTTAAAAGTATATGTCGCGTCATAATTTGCCAGTATTCACAATTTAAAGGTCTTCTTTATCATATTATATTAATTTGTTTATTTTGGGACACTCAATACAGTAAACTACTTCACTGTGTTATATTTTTCTACATTTGTTTTACTAATGAGTAAAAATGTTTAATAATTCTCCATGTTGATATATTCTTATTTTCTCAGTATGTTATTAGAATTTTGAACTCATTTTCAAATGTCTTCAGTTTTAGCTTTGAACCTGGCAGGTTAAAAATACATTTTTAGAAAATTGTGGTATTACTTTGGTACTAGATTGGATGAAATGCAAAACATTAATTGTGAGTGACAAACTAGAGAAATCAACATTGGCTGCAAGCCTGCTTCAGGACGCTCAAACGCCGCAACCATCATCAAGGATGAAGATGGTATCTTTGAAAATCCATCCATCCACTTGTCCCGTTCGGGGTCGCGGGGGGTGCTGGAGCCTATCTCAGCTGCATTCGGGCGCAGGGCGGGGTACACCCTGGACAAGTCGCCACCTCATCGCAGGGCCAACAAATCCGAAATCATATTCTACTATATGGACAGTCGTTATTAAGTAGAGTCGTGGTATGATTATTGACCCTTCCTTGCAACGCCCCTTTCAGTGTACAAGACAACACCCCTGTATAAAAGAAAAGAGTTGTTCTCTCTTTTTTTAATACCGTTTTATTTAATTCCTGTATTTAATCTATTTATGATTGTACTTTAAATGTCATCCAGGTGTTATGTGTACGGTAGGTGACTTTGGTGTTAATTTAGGTATAATTAGGTACAAATTCCGACTTACATCACAGTTGTAAGAACAGAGCTTGTTCGTATTCACCACAAATAAATCACCATTAATCTACATGTAAATATGTGGCTGCCCAACTGTCTTCTTTAGGATAAAAACTTATTAAACCTTTGCGCAGGATAAGAATTTATATGTAATTGATTATTCCCTGTACTGCGGATTCACACTTTCTTAAATGTCTGCCACCAGCCGCTTACTTTCCTGTTTAATCTCAGTGCCCTTTTCTCCATATTAATGAGCACTGGATGGATCAATAAGATGACAGAAAGACAGATAGCCTCAGGTAAGGTGGGAGGACATTCCCATACGGAATAAGAAAACAAATTTCATTGAATACTGCGCCTTACTCCTAAAGCCCTAAGCCCCCAACAACCATGTCCTCTTTTGCATGACGTTAACTAACCTTATGAATCTAATAGAGTTGTTTCCACTGCATTACTGGGAGTGTCCAAGAGATGGTTAATATTCAATAACAATTGAGTTCATTCTTTCTCCATAAAGACATGCTTAGGTTTGATCCTATAGGTTAGCTAGAACGTTATGCGGACATTAAGTTAGATTCCTGCCATCAAGCCAGTGGAAATTGTGTCATACCACTCAGTAACAGCTTTAAACTAGATTAATGAAGTCACAAATACAGCAGATAACACTGACAGTTAAGTGTAGATAAGGATAATCTCACGGAAGTGGACAGAAAATATGTGTTCTCCTCCTAAGAGTGTGGCAAACCTGTCTTTAATCTGTCATCTGGGAGTCACAACACTCCCAAGCCACCACTTTATTGATTTTTTTACTCTCATTTTGCTCTTGTTTGACCGTGACAGTCCGTGACAAAGTGATACAAGTTGCAAGTCAGAGTTCTTTGAAGGTGTGTTTCAAAGTAAATACTGTGGTTCCTAGGTTTTTGTTCAAAAAAATCTGAGAAAAACCCACTCGTATGAAAAACAAAGGAACTTTTCCTATAAGAAACAACGCAAATCTAATTAATCCAATTCAGACACCAAAATATGAAGATAAAACACATTCTAGAGAGACTAAGTATAGTGTTACAGAATAAAACAATGCAAAATACATCAAATAATTCATGAGATGTATAAATGAACAATTAACGTTGCTGTCTTGTTGGCGAAGACGTCAATGAGTAGAGATGGGCAGAGCCAAGTGGACACCATTGTATGGTATGGTATAGTATGGTATGGTCTTTATTGTCATTGCACAAGTACAATGAATCTTTGTTTTCCACCTTTGCCAAGTACTTTCTTGAACTCTCGTACACTCGTACTTACGTGTTGGTAATAACGGCGTTACCAACAGGGTTATTTTTTCCATTCCAATTAATTACTGTTCCCGTCGTTGCGACCCCATTGCCGTTACTGAGAATGTGAAGTGGCTCGTTACTACAGTTTGGTTGAATGAAGCACAAGTGTCATGTTTCGGCCACTCATCAGCTGCATGCAGAGTCTAGAGAAGAGGCGGTAACGATGACGTCATTGTGAAAGTGCTGATGATGATTGGCTGGGTGGGCGCATTATATACCCTGCTCCCACTCTGTCACTGCATGCTCTGACTGACACACAACAAGTGTGCGATAATTGCGACGAGTCGGAGTCTGGGAAATTCAAAGGTAGCGTTCTCAAACGGAAAGTACCGGCACTACTTTCGGTTCATTGAAATTAAAGGCAAGAACGTTTATGTAACATGCACGCTACGTCCAGGTAAAACGTGTTTATCCACGTCTGCCTCAAGCAACTCGAATCGCACCTCACATCAACACCTGAAACTTGTTGCTGCTGCTAAGCCCAAGCCCACATGCAGCCATTGTTTAATCACATTCATCACATTTTGGATTTTGGATTCATTATGATTAATCTCTTGCTTGCACAATTAGTTTGAGAACAGACCCCAATATTTGTACACAATTGCAATTCTATTGTCCGTTTTACTTTTGTCTTTTTGAACAAAAGACAGCTACCATGACCACCCCCGAACTGTGAACCATCACTGTAGACACTTTTCACCTTTGATCACTGAAGACACTTTAACTGCTGCTGTGACCAAATGTCACCTCCATATTTATACTGTTGACTGTCAATCAGAATGTGCAATAATGTTATGTAACTTACTGTGCCTTGTATATACATTTTTTTATTTTTTATCTTTTTTTTAGCTAAGTACCGTGTGACTTGTTGAAGGGGGGACTAGCATTTTTTTTTTTTTTTTTTTTTTTTTTAGCTAAGTACCGTGTGACTTGTTGAAGGGTGGACTAGCAAAGTAAGATTTTCATTGTACGGCAAACTGTCTGTTTAACTGTGCATATGACAATAAACAATCTTGAATCTTGAATCTTGAATGTCATCCAGGAATGTATTTAAACATTTTACTTGAATGCATGTCATTTATTTGCTAACAGTTTTATCTAAAATTATTTCAGGCTGTATTTTGTTATATGGGTGCAAAGAATTGCACTATTTAAAGGCCAAACGTTCCTTTGTTTATTTTTACCTAAATTTACATTTTTGGTATTGGGTTTTGTACTTTCAATATTTAATGTTGTTACTTACCAAATATATATTTTTTATATCTATGCATATCATATGGCACAGTGCAATCTATTGAGTTCAGATAAAGGCCAAATGTTCTTAAATACCCCATATAGTGTTTTTATTCTTCAATAAGTTAATATAAACATATTTGACGTTAAAGATGTTACCGAACGTAATAGCGTATAAAATAACAAAATGAAAAATAACGACAGTTACTTTTACGATGAGGTAACTGAGTTATTAACTCTATTACATTTTGGGAGAAGTCATTTGTAACTGTAACTAATTACTTGATTAAGGTAAGATGGCCAACACTGCTCGTAAAACAGCAGAGACCAAGTGTGGGATGTTTTTTGTCTGTGCACTCGTTGGCAAACGGACTACTTTGTTACGCGAAATGTTTAGCCATACGACAAATGTGACGGCATAAGAAAACCAGCTCAAAGTTTGTTGAAAATGTCAGCAGAACTATAGAACTACAGGAAAAGCCAAAAATATGCCCCAAACAATCACCACCCATCCTTGCCATGGGATAGTAATAACAAAGAAATCACCTTTATTTAAATGCTGTATCCTTGTAGAACTGTGATGTCACATTATTAATGTAGCTGACGCAGCAATCACCACTTACACACTCCACCGTGGAAACCCGAGTCAGATTAATGTTTATCCTTATAAATTATACCATGACGGGGTAGATATGTGGCCTCGGTAAATGTCATGCTATTTCATAAAGTGTTTTTTTTCCCATGTGTTTATTTATGGCAAAGATTAATGTGGTATTAGCGCATTTCTAATGTCAAACGTACAGGTTTATGACAACATTATCCACAACCAGCCCATACACGTGATTGGCAATGTCCCATGTATAGTTTCTCATCACATTGCATAGCTGTCATGTGTAGATCAGTGTTTCTCAACTTTTTTTTGAGCCAAGGCACATTTTATTTCATTGGGAAAAAAAAAACATCAGCAGAAAATGTTTAAAAAGGAACTCAGTAGCCTATATTGACGATATAAAGTCATTCTCATCAAATACCTGACGCAATTGGTCGATATGAATTTAAACCATAACCACAACCATCCATGCATCACTAATTTTCTTGTCTAAAAAGCACTTAGTTACCTGCTGCCATCTACTGATATTGAAAAGTATTACATGGTTCTCCTGCCGATTTCCGGACGGCGCCGATAACCGGCAACGACACATATTTGCGGTCCATAATTATTGTTTTGCAAAAAATATTTTTTAGCCCAATTAGGTGAAATTGCATACAGTACTTTCCGGACCATAGGGTGCACCGGATTATAGGGCGCATTGCCGATGAATGGTCTATTTTCAATGTTTTTTCATATACCGTATTTTTCGGACTATAAGTCGCGATTTTTTTCATAGTAGCGACTTATACTCAGGAGCGACTTATGTGTGAAATTATTAACACATTACCGTAAAATATCAAATAATATTATTTAGCTCATTCACGTAAGAGACTAGACGTATAAGATTTCATGGGATTTAGCAATTAGGAGTGACAGATTGTTTGGTAAACGTATAGCATGTTCTATGTTATAGTTATTTGAATGACTCTTACCATAATATGTTATGTTAACATACCAGGCACGTTCTCAGTTGGTTATTTATGCGTCATATAACGTACACTTATTCAGCCTGTTGTTCACTATTCTTTATTTATTTTAAATTGCCTTTCAAATGTCTATTCTTGGTGTTGGGTTTTATCAAATAAATTTCCCTAAAAAATGCGACTTATACTCCAGTGCGACTTATATATGTTTTTTTCCTTCTTTATTATGCATTTTCGGCCGGTGCGATTTATACTCCGGAGCGACTTATACTCCGAAAAATACGGTATAAGGCGCACCGGATTATAGGATTATATAGAAATGGCAACAGCGGAGGATGAATGTCCCATGACAAGAAGATAGTGAAAAAGAAGAAGCTTAACGACTACGGCGTCGGCGCGAGCAATTTTTCAGGATTTATGCAGATCCAAAATACAGATCAGCAGGTACCAGAAGGTAAGATAACTTGCCCTGGACAAGTCGCTACCTCATCGCAGTGCTAACACAGATAGACAGACAACATTCACACTCATATTCACACATTCAATATTCTCCTTTTGGCCGAAATACTTTCTCCGACGTGGTCTGCATTGTTGTGATTGGTCAGAGGTCAAGGGTCGAAATTGACAAGGTTTTATTAGGCCGAGGCGCTCAATAGATTTTAGATACGTTTGTAAATTTGAGTTTTTTGTTGCAGATGATTTAAAACAGGAGTGTCAAACTCATTTTAGATCAGGGGCCACATGGAGAAAAATCTCCTCCCAAGTGTACCGGACTGGTAAAATCACAGCACGATAACTGAAAAATAAAAACAACTTCACATTGTTGTCTTTGTTTAAAAATAGAGCAAGCACATTCTGAAATTGTACTAATTATAATGTTCTTGTTTTGTTTTTTTACACTTACATATTGCGATTAATAGTATTCTATCTTTATTTGTCGTTATTTATATTTTCTGAATACATTATGTGATAATGTTCATCAGTCAACTCACTGACGTTAATTTTCAATCTATCCAGATTAAAAAAATTATATCAAAATCAAATTACAGTACCGTATTTTTCGGACTATAAGTCGCAGTTTTTTTCATAGTTTGGCCGGGGGTGCGACTTATACTCAGGAGCGACTTATGTGTGAAATTTTTAACACATTACCGTAAAATATCAAATAATATTATTTAGCTCATTCACGTAAGAGACTAGACGTATAAGATTTCATGGGATTTAGCGATTAGGAGTGACAGATTGTTTGGTAAACGTATAGCATGTTCTATAAGTTATAGTTATTTGAATGACTCTTACCATAATATGTTACGTTAACATACCAGGCACGTTCTCAGTTGGTTATTTATGCGTCACATAACGTACACTTATTCAGCCTGTTGTTCACTATTCTTTATTTATTTTAAATTGCCTTTCAAATGTCTATTCTTGGTGTTGGGTTCTATCAAATACATTTCCCCCCAAAAATGCGACTTATACTCCAGTGCGACTTATATATATTTATTTCCTTCTTTATTATGCATTTTCGGCCGGTGCGACTTATACTCCGGAGCGACTTATACTCCGAAAAATACGGTATGTTATTTATGTAGTTTCATCATTTTCCTCGATTGATGTACTAACATCACGTGGTTTGTTTTGTACATATTATGTAGCATCATCTACAAAGATACAAAGCATTGCTATTGCGACATCCAGTGGACACATTTAGAACAGCGGTTTCTTTCATTCAAAAATTTCAGGTTACTTTTTATACTTATCAAAATCATCCCGCGGGCCGGATAAAACCTGTTCGCGGGCCTGATCCGGCCCTCGGGCCGTACGTTTAGCACACCTGATTTAAAAAAAAAAATTACGTTTTTTTCTTCTCTTGCAGCAGCATATTTCACCAAATCACATCAGACGTTATCCCAAGGCACATTATTAACGGGTGCTGTCCTTGATCAAATGAGAGATGGAAAGTTAAAGTGACAATCAAAAGAGGAGTGATATTAATAAAACAAGGCTTTTCCCACTGTGTATGCAGAAGGGCATCACCAATTACTTGTAGACATCTTTTTTTTTTTTTTTACTCACAAGCTCAACCCCTTTGTCATTCGTTTTGTCACCAGGGTTGAGTGAGGGGAGACAAAACAAAAACGATAACAGCAAACACTTTTAACTATTCAACAAGGCTGCTTTTTTTTCCCCCAGCAGGTGCATCCGTATGTGGGATGCGGACTATTTGGGTGCGAGCGGACGCCGTCATGATGATACATGCACACCCACCATGGCTCCTGGCGACTAGTCTAACAACTGAAAGTGTGTGGTGGGGGAGGAAGAAACACTACTACGGGATGAAGGTACAGTAGGTGAGAGAGGGGGGTGATAGGAGGCCGAGAGGGGAAATGCTGGGGGGGATGGGAATAGGGGGAGCAAAAGAGCTGGAAAGCTGTATACATTATTAATGGTAGTTTGGTGTATAAAGAAAGAGATCTAATGTGGCCGTCAAGGTTGTCGCGCGTGTGTAATCGACAAAGACAGATTCTCTCGCTGTGCCTCTTAAGTCTCCCTATTCTCTCAGACCCACATTCCCAACAACAAGAAGATACAGTGACTAGAGATGATGTGATATAGACGGTCCAAAATATAAATTAAATACATTTAGCCGACAATAGTTTTTTAATACTATGATCACATCGTGATAATGAATGTTGATAACACATTCGAGCTGTGTCCGTAAAGTTGACAGCAATGAGCGTACGAATGAGTCCTCACATTCTAGCATCCCTTTACAGCACAGGAGTCAAACTCAAGGTCCGGGGGCCAGATCTGGCCCGCGGCATCATTTTATAATTGTATCTGGCCCGCAAACACCTGGAAATTATATGCGTCATTAACGGTGTTACAAAAAAGATCAGTCAAAACAATACATAATGTTGGATATGGAGAACATACAAACCCCTTATTTATTAAATCAAAAATACTGAAATTCCACGACATAGTGAATTTGCAAACAACTAAAATTAACTATAACCTGCAACCCAAGAATATACAACAATTCTTCTCAACAAAAGAAGAGAAATATAATCTTAGAGAAAAATTTAATTTAAAACATTTGTACGCACGTACAACACTTAAGACTAGAGATGTCCGATAATGGCTTTTTTGCCGATATCCGATATTCCGATATTGTCCAGCTCTTAATTACCGATTCGGATATCAACCAATACTGATACATACAGTCGTGGTATTAACACATTATTATGCCTAATTTTGTTGTGATACCCCGCTGGATGCATTAAACAATGTAACAAGGTTTTCCAAAATAAATCAACTCAAGTTATGGAAAAAAATGCCAACATGGCACTGCCATATTTATTATTTATTAAGTGCATTATTTTTTTTTAACATGCCTCAAAAAAGCAGCTTGGAATTTGGGACATGCTCTCCCTGAGAAAGCATGAGGAGGTTAAGGTGGGCGGGGTTGGGGTTTTGGGGGTTAGGGGGTAGCGGGGGTGCATATTGTAGCGCCCCGGAAGAGTTAGTGCTGCAAGGGGTTCTGGGTATTTGTTCTATTGTGTTTATGTTGTGTTACGTTGCGGATGTTCTCCCGAAATGTTTGTCATTCTTGTTTGGTGTGGTTTCACAGTGTGGTGCATATTTGTAACAGTGTTAAAGTTGTTTATACGGCCACCCTCAGTGTGACCTGTATGTGACCTGTGAATGCAAGTATGCCTTACATTCACTTGTGTGTGTGAAAAGCCGTAGGTATTATGTGATTGGACCGCCACGCAAAGGGAGTGCCTTTAAGGTTCATTGGCGCTCTGTACTTCTCCCTATGTCCGTGTACCACTACGTACAGCGGTGTTTGAAAAAGTCATAAATTTTACTTTTTGAAACCGATACCGATCATTTCCAATATTACATTTTAAAGCATTTATTCGGCCGATAATATCGGCAGCCCGATATTATCGGCAGCCCGATATTATCGGACATCTCTACTTAAGACCTTCTGTATATCAGTATGTGGAGTTAAATTATGGAATGGATCAAGCAATGTACTAATATGAGCCACTTCAAGAAACTCTTCAAACTTAAAGTGTTTACAAAGTACAAAGATGAAGAACCATGATAAACATTCTGAATTTATCTCATCCATCCATTGATTTTCAAGATAATCTTACTCGCCTCACCATATGAAATATAACTTACTTCACTGAGTATTATTTATTTATTTTTATTGTGATTACTTATGGAGTATATTGTGAATAAATTGAGAACAGGAAAGTCTTAGCAACTGCTATGTAAAGGAAAAGGGGTAGGATTAAATAAGCTCTGCTTCTTCCTACTCCTTTTCGAACATGTTGAATAGAGAAACTGGAAATTGTGATGTATCATGTTGTATGCACGCATGTTCGAAATAAACTCAAACTCAAGTACTTAATATTTTCTCACTAAATGTCATTGATTATTTTCATTTTGACAGAAAAAATATATGTACTGCTTGAAATTGCGTACCTTTTAAACTTTAATAGTATCCAATATTGCAACAAATATTACAGTATATTATCATACTTTCCAAACATGTTTTTGTCTAAATAAAAATACTTAACTTCACAGCAAACTACCCATCAAATTAATAAAAATGACAATAAATGTTACGTTGCTACCCTGTAGTCCAGTGTTTTTCAACCTTTTTTGAGCCAAGAGGCACACCACTAAAATCACTAAAAAACGAAACTCAGTTGACAGTAAAAAGTCGTTGTCACAATTGTTGGATATGACTTTAAACCATAACCAACCATGCATCAATATAGCTCTTGTCTCAAAGTAGGTGTACTGTCACCACCTGTCACATCACGCCCTGACTTATTTGGAGTTTTTTGCTGTTTTCCTGTGTGTAGTGTTTTAGTTCTTGTCTTGCGCTCCTATTTTGGTGGCTTTTCCTCTTTTTTTTGGTATTTTCCTGTAGCAGTTTCATGTCTTCCTTGGAGTGATATTTCCCGCATCTGCTTTGTTTTAGCAATCAAGAATATTTCAGTTGTTTTTATCCTTCTTTGTGGGGACATTGTTGATTGTCATGTCATGTTCGTATGTACATTGTGAACGCCGTCTTTGCGCCGCAGTAAGTCTTTGATGTCGTCCAGCATTCTGGTTATGTTTACTTTGTAGCCAGTTCAGTTTTAGTTTTGTTCTGCATTGCCTTCCCTAAGCTTCAATGCCTTTTCTTAGGGGCACTCACCTGTTTGTTTATTTTTGGTTTAAGCATTAGACACCTTTTTACCTGCACACTGCCTCCCGCTGTTTCCGACACCTACAAAGCGATTAGCAACCGGCTGCCACTACTGATATGGAAGAGTATGACACGGTTACTCTGCCTATCTCTAGACAGCACCGACACTCAACAACAACACATCATTTGCAGACTACAATTACTGGTTTGCAAAAAATACTTTTAACCCAAATAGGTGAATTTAGATAATCTCCCACGGCACACCAGACTGTATCTCACGGCACACTAGGCACACTAGTGTGCCGCGGCACAGTGGTTGAAAAACACTGCTGTAGTCACTCCCCGGTGTTGTGACCGAAATGTTTAAAAACGCTGATTTTCGCGTTTTCGCGGACATATTACATGCCTGAGTGTAAAGCCACTTCGAAATCAATAATTCTCGTCTCGATGGCGGCAAATAAATTATGTTCACTGGAAGACGAGAAATAGCTAAACATGTTACACTACACATCATAGGAGGATATGCTAACTATTAACCGCTAAGTGAGAGCTCCTAAATGTAAACAAAGGTGGGTGGATCGATACAAATATCGACAGTAACGATACCAAGTATATAACTATGTTGTGGATTCATATTTTTTTATTGTCCAAAAAATATTTTGTCATTTCTGTTATTTTCTGAGTTTATGAACAATAAGTACCTGGACACAGGAGCATTATAAGGTGCAAAAACCAAAGGATTTAAATCAGAGCCAACAGTAGGAAATATTTTAAATATTTAATTGACTATTAATTGACACCACTATTCTGGATTTTGGTCTGATTGTATTGGTGCTATAAAAAAAAAAATTATTAAGAGATTTTGAAAATTTCAAGTATCAGTATACCCACATTTGTGATATTGCCCAAAACTAGTATAAAGTATCCAAACAACAGAAGAATCAGGGGTTATCACATTTTAACAGAAGTGTAGATAGAAGCATGTTACCGCAGAAAGTAACCAGATATTAACAGTAAATTACCAAGTGTATCAATAATAGTTTTGAAAAAGTAATACAACTGGAAATTACACAAAATGTTACTACATCACTACCAGCAGCCACATTAGAAGCCTTTGTAACCAGTTTTGAAATGGTTCTGTTAACATTTACATACAACATAATTTATTGCGATATAGATCATTATTGCAGGAGAATGCAATATCCATGGCAATATAGATTTTAGGCCATATTTCCCATCCCTATAGCGTGTACCAAAGATAAACTAACACAAAGCAGTGCTCATTAGAAGACGGGGGATTATAAAGTAGGGATTATTCAATGGGATCAAATTCTTACTTGTGTTTTGACAAGTCAAGTGCTAATAAATAGGAAAACATGCAATTTGTTAACTTTTTTACCACATTCTCAAGATTTATGTTTACATGTGTGCAGATTCACACATACAGTCGTGGTCAAAAGTTTACATACACTTGTAAAGAACAGAATGTCATGGCTGTCTTGAGTTTCCAATCATTTCTACAACTCTTATTTTTTTGTGATAGAGTGATTGGAGCACATACTTGTTGGTCACAAAAAACATTCATGAAGTTTGACATCACATGGACAAAGATAAGACCTTCTGGAGGAAAGTTCTGTGGTCAGATGAAACAAAGATTGAGCTGTTTGGCCACAATACCCAGCAATATGTTTGGAGGACTAAAAGTGAGGCCTTTAATCCCAGGAACACCACACCTACCGTCAAGCATGGTGGTGGTAGTTCTATACTCTGGGCCTGTTTTGCTGCCAATGGAACTGGTGCTTTACAGAGAGTCAATGTAACAATGAAAAAGGAGCCCGGAGGTTGGGTCTTGGGCGCAGTTGGGTGTTCCAACAGGACAATTACCCCAAACACACGTCAAAAGTGCTAAAGGAATGGCTAAATCAGGCTAGAATTAAGGTTTTAGAATGGCCTTCCCAAAGTCCTGACTTAAACGTGTGGACAATGCTGAAGAAACAAGTCCATGTCAGAAAACCAACAAATTTAGCTGAACTGCACCAATTTTGTCAAGAGGTGTGGTCAAAAATTCAACCAGAAGCTTGTGGATGGCTACCAAAAGCGCCTTATTGCAGTGAAACTTGCCAAGGGACATGTAACCAAATATTAACATTGCTGTATGTATACTTTTGACCCAGCAGATTTGGTCACATTTTTAGTAGACCCATAATAAATGAATAAAAGAACCAAACTACATGAATGTTTTTGTGACCAACAAGTATGTGCTCCAATCACTCTATCACAAAAAAATAAGAGTTGTAGAACTGATTGGAAACTCAAGACAGCCATGACATTATGTTCTTTACAAGTGTATGTAAACTTTTGATTGCGACTGTATGGCAATATATATATATAGATTTTAGGCCATATTTCCCATCCCTATAGCTTGTACCAAAGATAAACAAACACAAAGCAGTGCTCATTAGAAGACGGGGGGATTATAAAGTAGGGATTATTCAATGGGATCAAATTTTGACTGGTGTTTTGACAAGTCAAGTGTTAATAAATAGGAGAACATGCAAATTTGTTAACTTGTTTGCCTCATTCTCAAGATTTATGTTTACATGTGTACAGATCCACACATACACACTTGGAGACTGTAATTGTTGCACCCGTCAAACATGTTGAACTTAATGCTTCCTTGGGATCAACTAACAAGCACAAGTGTAAAAATATATGTGTACATGTTATCCGACAGCACGAGTTTGAGGCGTCCATATTCACTTTGTCATGTTTATGTGTGGGATTACTTGTCACTTATCCTTTCCCACTTAAACATGGATGCTGAGGGATTTACTATTTAAAACGGTATGCCTCGCAGCCAATAAAAAGTAGGTTTGTAACAAATAGAAAGAAAATTGTAAATAAAGAACCGTTGGCGCCTTGGGGAGAGACATGAGACATTATACACTTAGGGCTAATACCTGGGGAAGCAGATACAATAAGAGAAAAACCTCTGGCCCAACGGTGGCGAGGGTGCTCCAAATAACCACGCCGCCATGACGAATCTAATACAATTACACACAGAGGTGTTGGCGGGGTTGACAGAGAATGATGAAGCCAACATCAAACACAGTGTTGATAAATGGAAAGCAGGGAGCGGCTGACCAGAGGAGTCGCGGCAAGAAGAGGGAGGGTGTTATTGATTGCCCGGCCAGTGTTATTGTTGCAAGAAGGGAAGGGAGGGCAGAGTTCGGCCTGCGGGCAAAGAGCTTTAAGTCGAGTACCCCATGAGAAAACGCCAACTAGCCTCCAACCACCCATTGGTCACGCAGGTTTTTTTGATTGACACCTACAAGTAGCTTCTACGGCCAACAACCACTGAGTCCCATCCCCCTCACATGAACACAACAATGCAACCCAGGACTGATTGAAATTCAAAAGCCGTCACCGACGCCACAGGCTGAGAAAACGATGGGCAAGAGGGGGAAGGCTGTTGCAGTTCGCTAGGGTCCTATATTAAAAAAAAAAACACATGCTAAATCACTTAACCACTAAATTACTTGCCTCCAAATCTGCTGGGATAAGGGGAACCTCACAGTCTGTAGACACTGTGAATCTGTGTCGCCTTGTTGGTGTTTACTGTAATATATTGCTCGGGGCTGAATCAAATGCTCCCCATTCTAGTAATATTTCTTCACATGTCAAAATGCAAATCGTTCAAGGCAAGAATACATCAAATAACATTAGCGACAAGAATGCTTATATGGAAAATTACAGAGCTGGTGACAGGGCATCAAGCACAAATCACATTTCTGTAAGACCTCTCACAGGAGTAGAACCAAAATCAATTTATCTAAAACGAGGGCATGATGACTTAGGCTAAGCTATGTGTGCCTACCATTTTGTCGAACTGAGGTTTTCCAGCATTTATCACCACCTCAGATCTAATTTCCGCTTCATATGCTAGTAAATCCCAGGTAAAGCAGACGCTCTGACTGATACAGGGAGGCAGGCCAGCCCACTCGGATTGGACTCCTGGAATTAATCTGGGAAAATCCATAGCCCTAACCTGATTAGTTTCTGTTTAATCCAGGAGTTAACCAAAGATCAATTACAATAAGCACAACATTTGGGCTTGAGGCCCCATGACCCAACAATACAACAAAGGTATTCTGAAACTGTTTCAAGTGATCACTGTTAGCTCAAATTTCCGAAAACCTCTTAGAAGAAATGTGAAAGAGTCTGATTTTAGTGGACTTTACCTTGAGTTTTGCCTGAGACTTTAGCAGGATTTGTAGTAGACCTAACCTAAATCCCAACATTACCAATCATCAGCACAGAATGCAGGCCAGATCAAATATGCTTATAGTCTGTTCTGAAGGACAAAACAACTTTCCCCGGAGGGCTCCTCAGGTGACAACTTAAGTAACACCGTCTGGCTATGAGTCACGCATGCATTCCACACAGAAAAATGAGGATGTTGTTCGCAAGAGGGGTTCGCTAGACGTAAACAAAAAGGCAATGTATTCTGTATGTTGTGCTGTAACGCTTGACTTGCAATTTCCATCAAATACCTTCAAACGGTTTCAAATGATACGCAAAGTATGCAAATCAAGCGCACTCTCCATGTTTCTCAATAAACAGGCTCAGTTTAGGGCTCGAAAGGGCACATGATTTCGCAATACACAGGATTGTGTCCTGTATCTTGATCGTCAACAAAGTCAGTTTTTATAGAGGCCAAACAATTCAGAATGCAAAGTCGGCAAAAGCTCGCGGTCAAACCAACTTTGGGTGTGAGCAAGATCTTGGAATTTGACATCAGAAAGTGATAACTGTCGTCCTTTCAGAGGTCGGTCAACAGGCCTTGTCACTCTGTCGTGTGTCCTATGTAAATATGTCAAGTCTGAAATACACTGTGCATTAATGTGGGAAATATTTAAAGTCTTCTCAGTTATTGATCTATGAATAGGGGCATTGTTTTTTTCCTAAATAATGAGGTGGCGACTTGTCCAGGGTGTACCCCGCCTTCCGCCCGATTGTAGCTGAGATAGGCTCCAGCGCCCCCCGCGACCCCAAAGGGAATAAGCGGTAGAAAATGGATGGATGGATGTACGTTGTTCTTAGCCCGCAGCTAGCTTAGCTTAGCTAATGCTAATATCCCACTAAATGCTATGTGTGCAAGAGAATAAAATATGCTTTGATTCAAAATTTACAAGTGTGAAAATGCCATAGAACACAACGTGTACTAAGTGATGGTGTTAAAAGTGATGTTTGATGGTCTCACGGCTGCTATCCGGTCTCTTTATTAGATCACTAACTGACTTCCTTGGCTTTGTATCCACGCTGGAAATTAAGACAAATCTCCCCAAATGTTTTTTTTGAAGCAATCATGACAACAATGGTGGTAGTTATTGACGCAGCACATGTTTTGAACTTCCTAAAAGAAAAAACCCAAAGCAAAAAGTCTTGTATTCAGCCATGTAAATAAGTTATTCAGATGCCAGCAAGAACCCTAATGCATTGTTTTTCCACGGCACACTTTCAAGCTCTATTTGGAGGAGCCTTGGAGTCATTTTCTGACTGACCAAAGGGAAAGTTTGTGTAAATCAGCCCAAGCAGCCAAGTTAATCAGCAGAACAATGGCGGTCTGCACGCTCCTGTGCAAGCACAGTTCATTTCCTGTCTTCATTGTAAGAGGTACTACGCTCATTCAGAAGTGGAAGAAATGAGGGGAGGCCCGAGCACTATTTGCTCAGCAGGGACAGACATAAGTCCCAGGCTTCCTAATGGCTTCCTGCATTTCACTCAATTGCTTCCCCTCAGGAAATCATGTTGTTTAAAGACTGACGCTGCATTGACATAAAAAAAAATACAAAACACTGATAGTATGATTTTAATCAGTTATGTTTGAATGGGAAACCTACTTCTTTTTGTTCTCTTTTCGAAAAGTAGTCCTTGAAGGAGTGTCTTGCATAAGACCAAGGTGATTAAGGCTGCAGCTAACGATTATTTTTCTATCGATTAATCTATAGATTATTTTTTTCGATTAATCGGTTAATCTATAGATTATTTTTTTCGATTAATCTATAGATTATTTTTTCTTTTACCGATTTTTTTTTTAATTCAAAATGAAGATGAAAAAATAAATGTAGGCCAGTTTTTTCAAAAGGCATGGCTTTTATTTACAAAAAAAAAAGTATGGCCACTCAGTCAACATTGAAAACAACATGACAAAATATTCTGTAACAATGTAAACATTTAAAACTTTCAACATTTAACAATATTAAAAGTAGCTTATTTGCGTTTTAATGTGCAAATATAAAAGTAAACATCCGGTGCAAATCTTAATATTCTGCAATAGTATAAGCATTTCAAAAGTAAAAGTATTGCTTATTTGCTAAAATGTGCAAAAATAAAAATAAACATCCAATACAAAAAAGTGCAAAACGAAATATTCTGTAACAACAGTGTAAACATTTCAACAAAAGTAAAAGTATTGCTTATTTTGCTTAATAACACAACAATGATAGTATGATTAAAGTGAAAGTTAATTGTTCGTTTGTACATAGTATATGTAACTGTTAATGTTGTAAAAGGTATTTGCACAACTAATTAACGTTAGCGTTTGTGACACGTCTTGTGCCGTGGGGTTCTTTCAGGACCGACAGACTGAACGCCAGACGGCTTTGCCAGGTTTACAATCTTTTAATTTTACACAAAGTATTTTCTCTTCCAACTCTTTTCTCTTTCTTTCCTCGCTTTTCAGCTCCTCTTCCTAGCTCGCTCGTCGTCCTCTGGCTCTCCTCCTCTCTCGCTCCACGTCAGCTTCACTCTGGCTCCTTCCAGTCTCTCTTCCCTCTCTCTCTGCTGCTCCCCTTTTCTTCAGGTGCGGATCGCGCACCTGGGCACGATTGCGGCGTCCCTTCCTGGCGCGCCCCGCCTCGCCACTCGCTCGCCGGCCCCGCCTCTCCACAGCGTTAAAGAGGAGCGCGTCTTTGTAAACACTGAACAGGCACGCCAAACGCGCCTCTCAGAGCGAAACGGTGCTTTAGTTTATGAATTTACAACGCAGATACAAATGACACATTTTTTGTGTAATGATGACAACGTATACTCACGCGGACGATTGACTAATTGATGGTGATGGCAAGAACGTTGTCGGGTGTTTTCTTTTCAAATGTTCGTTCATAGCCGTTGTGCTGCTATGATAGGCCATTTCCGCTCGACACAGTGTGCATACAACAACATTATTAGGCCGTTTATTGAAATACTCCCACACTTTTGACGACTTTTGGCGTGCTTTTTTTCCCTCGCTCGCATCGTCTGCTTTGCGCTCCGCCATGACGGTATAGTGACGTAAATATGCGACGCGTCGACGCACAAAAACGGTGTCGACGTATTTACATAACCGATGACGTCGACTACGTCGACGCGTCGTTTCAGCCTTAAAGGTGATCAATATCAATTATACCTGTGTCCTCAACATCGAGGTTGCCCCTTGATTTATGTATTATGCAACACAGAATTGAAGCATGAGTGCGCCCTAACAGACACGATTATAACCCTGCACATACTTAAAAACTGCTGTTTGCAACTCTAAAGTTACACATGAGAAGTGTCTGACACAGTTAAGCTTCTATAGTGTGCACATGAACCACAGGTATGTGTGGAACTAGCAGAAACACAGTCCATAAAATCCACACTCAAGCTCTGTCTAGCACGCAATTCATGTTCTCTGAGCACTCAGCTATCTGTGTTGAGCCGGGAAAGGCCATTCGCACCTCAGCTTTGAAGTCTAGAAGGCAAAATGGAGAAGGGACGGTGAAAGAGAGCTCAATTTAGAGCCAAGGGGCCGGCTACTGTAAGGTCAGCCAAATTCTCTAAGTGAAAACTAGAAATAATTTTGCACATAGTCAGAGCGAGGGTTAACATTAACCCACAGAGAATACTTGAACCCCTGACCACCCCCGCCACCATAGTCGTTTGGGGCCAGGAGGTGTGCGTGACATAGCGCTGGCCCAGAAACACTGCCCCGCCAGGCTGGGAATGCAGTGGCACTGTGAGGGGAGAAGGTGCCGGACAAAGAAGGAGCAAGAGGGGCTCGACTGTTTCAAAGCTCATTGGGTTAGAGCTTCATTATTAAGTCCCCCTGTCAGTCTGCAACAAAGAGCACCCCATAGGCCAACACTGGCTAATAAAACCACAGAAACCTTTGAGACTCCTGGCAACTCCTGACATCTTCCTTTCAAGGGGGATGAAAGTATTTACGTCTTTCATGAATGTTTATCAAGTTAACAAGAGTGCCAACACCAACCGAAATTATGCCATTTTCCACACCTGCTTAATTAGATCATGTTAAGCTTGTTTTTATTTAGATGGGCACTTCACTACAATATTGCATGGCATATGGCATAAACAGAATGCAGTACATATTTTAAGAGCCTGCTCAATTTTAATGTGCTTATGCATGTGTGCGCGTGTGTTCTTTATTCAGCAGGTGTCCTGAAAGCTGAAATCACATTGCATGTGAAATGCAGGTGTTCAATTTAGACTACTCTGGGTAATTAAGGTATGAAAATAGAAAGCAAAATGGAAAAGGATCAGTAATATGTTTGGAGGAGAAAAGGTGAGGATGCCAGCAGTATCCACAGTAGCACACATGTTGCCGGTCTTTTTCAGTGTTATACATAACAGTTATTGCATATGTCAAAGTATTTGCAAAATTTGGTATTTTCATTTTATTCTGATGGAAAAATGGAGTAAAACATAACAGTTCTGCCACTAGAGTACAGCGCTATACATTCTCTCCAGCTGAGATTAGTACCGAATTTTCCGGACCATAGGCGCACTGCCGATGAGCGGGTCTAGTCAGGTCTATTTTCATACAAAAGGGACACCGGATTATAGTGTCCTATGAAAAACCGTCCGAAGTTCCTTGGGTGAATAATGTAAACTCACAACACCGGTATGTATTAGCGCTTTCATGATCAGTTTACTGACAGATATAAGTAAGAACATTACACTACTTTGTATTAGAAATGGCAACAACAGAGAATGAATGTCACATAACAAGAAGATAGAGAAAAATAAGAAGCTTATCGACTACGGTGTCGACACGGACTACAAAGGCGGACGCGCACAAATTTTCAGGACTTACGCAGATCCCAAATACAGATCAGCCGGTACCAGAAGGTAAGAAAAGTTGCTTTTGCATAATATTGTAAAACAAAACGCCAGATAAAATGTATTAACTTATACACACACCATAATAACACTCGTATGTTGAAGCACAGTACAATCCATCAAGCGGTGCGGCTTCATAACTTACCAAAACCGTACTAAAACATTGTGATTTTTGAGTGCCGTGTGTAATGTTCTATATTTTCAATGCAACATATAACATTTTGGTGTTTTTTACTTGAGTCATATTGCAGTCTACACGTATCTCTTATGTGTGACTGCCATCATATTGCAGTCTACACGTATCTCTTATGTGTGACTGCCATCTACTGGTCACACTTATCATTTCATCATCAATCCAATGCCAAGTAGTTACAGTGTCAGTATTGACTCTGTAACTACATTTTCAAGGTTATTAAATGGTAAAAAAAAAAAAAAAAAAAAAAATTATCACAAAAGAAAAATAAGAAATAAATACTAAATACAGGTGTAAAATTAACAATTATTGTTAAAATTATTTCCCTACTCCCTTTTATTACATACAATATTTTGAGCAAAATAAAGTCAATACTGCAAAATAACAAAACAAATGCAAAGACTATTATTGGTTGCAATTTAAATAATTTGGTTTTGGGCCTTAAATTTCTCTTGTATCCAGAGACTTATTTTCCTGAGTTTGCAAACAATAACAAAAACAACAAAAAACTATGTTGTGATAGGAAAATATATCACTGTACTATTAACTATATACTGATACTACACATGGCACCGTTACATGTGATATTTGTATCAGTCCGCCTACCGCTGTTTATATTCAAGATCTCGGTATAGCTCGGTTGGTAGAGTGGCCGTGCCAGCAACTTGAGGGTTCCAGGTTCGATCCCCGCTTCCGCCATCCTAGTCACTGCCGTTGTGTCCTTGGGCAAGACACTTTACCCACCTGCTCCCAGTGCCACCCACACTGGTTTAAATGTAACTTAGATATTGGGTTTCACTATGTAAAGCGCTTTGAGTCACTAGAGAAAAAGCGCTATATAAATATAATTCACTTCACTTTACTTATCTCCATCCAAGCACTGAGCTATGCTTTTTTTCTATCTTCCTACGGTGTCTAGTGTAACATGTTAAGCTATTCCTAGTCCTCTGGTCCTAATGATACTTGTAAGAAACAGTTTATTAACTGCCATGGAGGCGAGGATTAACGAAAGTATTTTAGCTCGCAAGGGAGGACGCTACATTGCGTTGAGCACGCCTTCGTTCGCATTATCATGGTATCACGTTCGTATTAAAAGCTCTCTCGTCGGCCAAATTTAAATAATGTATGTCGGACATGGTGTTTTTTGTGCAACCCTATTTGATCTACATGAAGCATATTACTCAAATATAATGATGATGATAATGTGTGTTTATTTCATGCATTCTGCACTGCACCATATCTACTGTGCATGGGGTCATACAGGGACTGTGTAATTAAATAGGAGATGCCCTTTATAGCTATAGGAAATAAAGAGGATGCATAATTCATGAAATAACTTATCAATACATTCATAGCGGAAGCAAACTCCAAAAAGGCCAGTGACTGAGAGCCCAAAGTCAATTAGGAGAGAGTAAATGAAGAGACAAGTTAAACTGCAGTCATCAATGTTCATCTCCCCATGTTCTTGATGGGACACCTCATTAAGAATCAGTTGGCAGCAGCTGGCTCTACCCCACTCCATTACTACCCACCATGCCAAAACCCCTGCATTGGCCCTGCTGCCCCATCCCCCCCGCTCCAAACACATCCCTGGAGTCTCATATGACATCTGTGTCTTGGGGTCCTGTGATGGAATGCTGCTCGCCTGCTATTTCTCCGCAGGTGCTCCCTGCTGGCTGCCATCCATTTTGCAGCCATGCTGGTGCAGTGTGCGAGTGACCTGTCACCAGCTGGGGGAATGCAGGAGGGGGAGCGGGGCAGCAACAATCAAGGTTTTGCGTGTCACTCGTTCAGGAATCCGAGGGAACGAGTGCGACTGCTTTCCATCACTCGTCTATTTCGTATACTTCAAGCAAGGTGAAAATCCTCCCCTCTAGGAGCGTACAGGTCTGCCTCAACCTGCTTATCCCTTTCATACCAAGCTCATCCTGCACGTTCTCCTCTCTTATCTGTCAGAGGAAGGTCATGGCTGCATTTAGACATAGTTGATGTTGCTTCTCAACAGCTTTATCAAACCATGACTAGTGGTTAAAGTGATACCAGCACCGGACCAAAACAAAAACAGCTTTCGAGCGCTTACTAAGAAAGGCCTTAAAATTTATATTGTATCTATGCCAGGCCTGGGGGGCCAAATTTTGAGAAAAAAATTTGTCTGGGGGCCGGTATATCTGATTTTTAGGAACACTAATACAAAACCTCACAATAAGGTCTGATTGAATGCTAAAAACGTTATGACAGACCGTCTTAAAAAACGGAACAGAATTTTACATTTTATTTACTGAATGAGACACCCAGAATGTACATGAAAATAAAGAATGTGGGATTTACAATATTCACTATGACCAATAAAACACTGAATATTGACAACATATGAACGTCACACCCCCTCTCAATCGACATATTTTACAATCAAGCGAATCGCAACAAAAATGCAAATATAGCGAAATATGAACGCAACGGGTAAAAAAACAAACACTTATCTGATATATCTGATATATCACTAAGCTCTAGAACTTTGTTGTAAAAATCTCCGTCTGCGTCTGTCCCTGACACCCGCGCATTTCAGGCTGACACTCTGTGGAAACGCTCCCCACCCACACTGCTTGGTTCCTCGTCTGAGCTGCTGTAACTCAGATTATCATAGTAACAAATTAGATTACCATAGTAACTAGTAGGGATGTCCCAATCCAGGTTTTTGCACTTCCGATCCGATACCGATATTGTTTTTGCACTTCCGATCCGATACCGACCGATACTGGCCTATCTGAGCATGTATTAAAGTTTAAAGTTATTTAGCCTACCTAGTTGTCAGAATCATGTTGAAAAGGGTTTTAGTACTCTTGATAACAACTAGCCAGCTGAATTAGGGGAGTTTGAATAATACACAATGGTTGGTAACAAGAAACTGACCTGTTTATTCAAGGATAAACACAAAATAGACAAAATTATACATGACAAACAAAAATGGCATCATTGAACTAGGGCTGGGCGATATGGCCTCTTTTTAATATTGCGATATTTTAAGGCCATATTGCGATACACGATATATATGTGGATATTTTGTCTTAGCCTTGAATGAACACTTGATGCATATAATCACAGCAATATGATGATTCTATGTGTCTACATTAAAACATTCTTCTTCATACTGTATTAATATATGCTACTTTTAAACTTTCATGCAGAGAAGGAAATCACAACTAAAAAAATCACTAATTTTTTCATACGGTGTTGATGTGGAAATGTTTGCCTCGGCATTTTGATGGTGTGGACGTGTGGCACCAAATGGAGATAAGCGTCTCGACAGACATTACAATATTTGAACAATGATGATGAAAACTGTTTTCTCTGTCGTGTCCGTGTGTCGAAAATTGTTATGCGCTTATTTTTTTATTTGATTTTGTGCGTGGCATAGATTTGCCGTGCGCAGAGGACGCGTGAGCAGTGCGCAATTGCACAGGCGCGCACCTTAGCGGGAAGGTTGCTCGCACGGCTGCGCTAGCATCGCAGCTAACGTTAGCCATGCTGCAACCTCTCTGCTCCGCGAGGGCGTATACGTATGTGACGTATGACGTGACAGTATGTGACGTGTGTAAGAAGGTGCGCTTGTCTGTCTGTGAGAGGGAGACACAGGAAAGAGTGAGAAGAGCCTGTCGTGTAATGCCAGCAGCTAAAAGCAACTGTGTGAGAATCCACAGACCTGTGGATGTGTTGAAGGTGTGCATTTTCCCATGCCTTGCCGATACGCATTTTTTTGCAAATATCGGCGGTCGATCCGATCCAAATATCGGATCGGGACATCCCTAGTAACTAGTACCGTATTTTCCGGACTATAAGTCGCAGTTTTTTTCATAGTTTGGCCGGGCTCCAGTGCGACTTATATATGTTTTTTTCCTTTTTTTATTATGCATTTTCGGCAGGTGCGACTTATACTCCGGTGCGACTTATACTCCGAAAAATACGGTATATCATGCAAAAGCGAAAATTCCAACCATTGAAATACTTTATGTATTTCAAGACTTACGGTAATTTGAAAACATCACTGCACATCATAATGGCAGCTACAGTTTCCATCTTAAAGATCTAAAAAAATTATTTGGGCATGTCCGGCGGGCCAGATTGAAAAGTTTACCGGGCCTTAATTTGCCCAGGTCTGATCTATCTAACATATTGCGTCATTCATGGATGGATTATTTTTACAAAACTAATATTAACATACTTGTTAATTTACTGTTAATAGCTGTTGTAACATGATTCTAAAAGTACCAATAGGTACCAAAAGGTATCGAAATAATTTTGGTACCAGTACCAAAATATTGGTATCGGGACAACACTACGTGCTACATTGCCAGCAATAACATCTATGTTTCCTCTTCATCCACCATGTTTGAAAGTTGCAGAAGCACTGTATATTTTTCCATAAGTTGTTTATATTCAGATAAGGCAAGTGCAAGATTAGCTTTCATGGATGTGTTCATCTTAATTTCCGACCTCGGAACTGGAATGCTCATAGCTGGGCTGTGTTTGTCAGCGGTTAATGGGACGCACCACATTGGCACATTGGAGGGACATTAGCCGCATTATCACGATATAACGACAGTATTAAAAGCTTTGATCGTCGGCCAAATTCATATCATTTACATCGTATATCATCTTTATCATGCAACCCTAGCACCTACTGATAACTTCTAAAACATAACTTTAACAACACTGTGCAAAACCTGCCTTTTATCACACATATTAAAAACGTGTCATGCAGATTATAGTCTTTTCAAAAGGTCAGTGACTTTAGAAACTGGGCCCTCTTGAATGGGGTTCACATTTCAGTGTTGGCATGGCTCAAAGTTTGCTTCACATTAACACAAAAGAAATGCCATCGTGCTTTAGAGTGCTGCTGAGGGACTCATTTATTCAAGTGAAAAGGGCCATTAAAGCTGAATAAAAAGAGTCGGACAATTTCCTTGACATCGTGGCACTGTAATAAAAAGACATACAGCACTAATTTCAAAATTTTCAGCTGCCTGTCGACCTCTGTCAGCTTTAGATGAGTTCGGAGTCGAGCTCTAATAACATGGTGAGAAGTCACTGAAGTCAGCGGAGGCAGAGCCCAAGGGGTGCTCCCAATAGCACAAAGAAGCCTCTATATAACGCCGCGCCGCTCAAAGCGCCGTTTCAGCTCCAATCTAGCTGCAGAAACAAGGGTTAATACCACTATAACAGCAGGGGGTGGACTAAATGAAACCTGACAGGCCTCGGCGTGGATCTGAGAAACAAGTTGGTGTACACATCATCAGTTTCAGAGCTACTGTTGACCTAATGCAACCATACCAACTGTTAAAAGTTTGAGGTTCAACAATATCCAGGAAGCTGCTATTCTCTGAACATTGAATCAGTCTAAGACCCTGTCCACATTAAGCTGGATAACTCATTAAACCAGGGGTGTCAAACTCAAATACAGAGAGTGGGCCAAAAGTTAAAACTGAACAAAGCCGCGGGCCAAGGTTGAACAAATTAACATTTTAATAGAGACCCAAACAAGTTTTGCATTGAATATTGAACAAGCAAGGCTTATATAACTTTATAGTGACATGCAAAATCGAGTTTCAAATAATAATAATAATAATAAAAAAATATCAATGGCATATCAAATACAATTTAAATAAAAATGTAATGCCTCTTTTCTATTTGCAACCTTCTGAGGTAAATATCAACATTAACTTTTTCCACAGGCTAATAAATTAGAAAATAAAATAACAATGAATAAACCAACCATTCAGGATTTTAAACTGCTCAGTTTGCAACACACTGATCTAATCTGATTTGCCCAAGCCAGATACCTGCCATCTTTTCTTGGATGCTAGTTCATTAATGTCGGGGCTCAGGCTTTGAGATGAGGCATCTTTCATTATCGAACGAAGTTGTTCATCAGTCATTATACCTCGTAGTCCACCAGGACCACAGTCTTGGGGGCGTGCTTTAAAAGCACCGCGTTTATCGTCCTCCACGAGCTGTTGTCACGTCTGCTTTTCATCAATTCCATAAACACAACAAAACAAATACCCAGAATCCCATGCAGCCCTAACTCTTCCGGGCTGCAATATACACCCCCGCTACCACCAAGCTCTGCGTCCTCCTACTCCTTTTTGGACATGCTGTAATGATAAACTGTAAATATGCAATGTAACATATTGTAATTGTACCATGTTCAAAAAAACTAACACCATAACCAAACTGCCCCTGTAACTACATGATATTGGACCAAAACTCAAAATGTAGATACAACCATTTTACAACAGATAGTGACACAGTATTAACAGTAAATTAGCAAGTATATTATTAATAGTTTTGAGAAAAAAATAATATAACCAGAAATTACACAATATGTCACCGCATACAATACAGGCCGAAAGTTTGGACACACTTGTGCGTTTTCTTTACTACTATTTACATTGTAGATTGTCACTGAAGGCATCAAAACAATTAATGAACACATGTGGAGTTATGTACGTAACAAAAAAAAAGTTAAATAACTGAAAAAATGTTTTATATTCTAGTTTCTTCAAAATAGCCACCCTTTGCTCTGATTCCTGCTTTGCACACTGTTGGCATTCTCTCGATGAGCTTCAAGCACACCTGTGAAGTGAAAACCATTTCAGGTGACTACCTGTTGAAGCTCATCGAGAGAATGCCAAGAGTGTGCAAAAAAGTAATCAGAGCAAAGGGTGGCTATTTTGAAGAAACTAGAACATAAAATATGTTTTCAGTTATTTCACATATTTTGTTAAGTACATAACTCTACATGTGTTCATTCATAGTTTTAATGCCTTAAATGACAATCTACAACAGTGGTTCTTAACCTGGGTTCGATCGAACCCTAGGGGTTCGGTGAGACGGGCTCAGGGGTTCGGCGGAGGTCAAGACACACCCGACTCATCGTGTAAATAAAAACTTCTCCCTATCAGCGTATTACGGATACGGCAACAGCAGAAGTCACACTGATTTGTAGGTGTGTAATTTGTTGTGAGTTTATGCATTGTGTTGGTTTTGTTCTTTGAACAAGGTGATGTTCATGCACAGTTCATTTTGTGCACCAGTAATAAAACATGGTAACACTTTAGTATGGGGAACATATCCACCATTAATTAGTTGCTTATTAACATGCAAATTAGTAACATATCGGCTCTTAACTAGTCATTATTAAGTACTTATTAATGCCTTATTCGGCATGGCCTTATTATAACCCTGGCCCTCACCCTCTAACCCTAACCAAATAACTCTAAATTAAGTCTTTGTTACTAAGTCTAAGAATATGTTCTCCATACTAAAGTGTTACCAAAAACATATAACTTTGTCTTGAATTTGAAAAAAAAAAACATTTTATTTTTCACTAAAAAAGGGTTCGGTGAATGCGCAATGAAACTGGTGGGGTTCGGTACCTCCAACAAGGTTAAGAACCACTGATCTACAATGTGAATAGTCATGAAAATAAAGAAAACGCATTGAATGAGAAATTTCATTATTTTGCCCAATAATATATTGTGATATGTTATCACAGGAGGCTGGAATAACCAGTGTATCGCAATATACGCTTTTGGCCCAGTCGCCCATTTCTATTTTGAACCGCATCTTTCCCCAAAACATGAGGTCAGAACAGAAACCTAAACACATCAAGTTTGCAGCATGCTAAACAGAAGACGCCATACATCAAAACGCTCGTATTTATCCGCAAAGACTACAGCTGTTCAATCCCAGATGTGGAGCATATGCTTACATAAAACAGTCACAAACAAGCAGTCACGTCTAAAGCTGCCAGGAGCCACGGGCCGGGCACAAGACGATGGCAGCCAGATGGATGAAGCAGCGCTCACAATCGCCTCTCTGTGACCAAGAGCCTCCACACCCTTGCAGCATATGAAGAGATCCTTTGACGGAATGAAGCCTGAGAAGTTCTCTGTGTAGATACTGCACCGTATGTGTGTGTGTGTGTGTGTGTTTAATCTCTATCCCATACACACCCTCTGCAAACCACCGTGCAGACGACCTGACAAACCACCGAAAATATCGAGCTGAGCTCCTGATGGATACAGGATCAATGGGTTGACAAAATCACTCTATTGGAAATGCGGCTTAAATCTTTTACAGCTCTTTGAAGCACAAGCTAATCAGCAACTGCACTACATCATGCGCTGCACCATTGAGAAGACTTTCAGTTTAATTCATCACCTCCTGGACGCCCTCCAAAAAGACAGCAGAGAATAAATTCACATCTTGAGAGCTACAGGATGCTGGCATTCCAGCAGGTATGGCGCAATCAAATGAAGGTTATTAATCAGTTAGGCGCCTGTAATTCGTGACCTCAGCGGTTGCCAAATGTGGAAGCTTACCATCTCACGACTACGTTACCTATAAATTGCTTTAATTGCATTTTCAGCTGCTAATAGAAAGATGATGATGAAAAAAATACGACCAAAATAGTCAGGGGAAAAAAAGGGTTTTGAAATGCTACAAATTCAAGACATAAAAAGGTAATACCTACTCAGTGGCCTAGTGGTTAGAGTGTCCGCCCTGAGA
The DNA here is from genome assembly GCF_033978685.3 of Nerophis lumbriciformis. Taxonomy (NCBI): domain Eukaryota; kingdom Metazoa; phylum Chordata; class Actinopteri; order Syngnathiformes; family Syngnathidae; genus Nerophis; species Nerophis lumbriciformis. The sequence continues at coordinate 9,966,899 of NC_084562.2, read as the reverse complement.
TCGGTAGGTTGTGAGTTCAAACCCCGGCCGAGTCATACCAAAGACTATAAAAATGGGACCCATTACCTCCCTGCTTGGCACTCAGCATCAAGGGTTGGAATTGGGGGTTAAATCACCAAAAATTATTCCCGGGCGCGGCACCGCTGCTGCCCACTGCTCCCCTCACCTCCCAGGGGGTGAACAAGGGGATGGGTCAAATGCAGAGGACAAATTTCACCACACCTAGTGTGTGTGTGACAATCATTGGTACTTTAACTTTAAAATACATGTAGACAGACTTAGACTTCCTATTATTGTCATTCAAATTTGAACTTTACAGTACAGATAAGAACAAAATTTTGTTACATTAGAGCAATAAGGTGCAGATATAAATAAATAGATTACTGTACAGATAAATATATTTCACTTTTGCATATGCCTCCACGTTCATGGATGTATGTTATATTGTCTTTATATTCCAGCGAGTTAATCCATTTTGCAACATAGTGTTGCGCGATATACGATATACTGTAAATTTCGGACTATAAAATTTTCCTTCACTATGAACCCTGCCGCTTATAAATCGGCGCGGCTGGAGGATTTTTCTTCGCTGACGGCGAAAATACAGTTTTTAAATATAAACAAGCAAATACACTGAAAAGGTGTTCTAATGTTTGTGCTCTGGCGCCATCTTTTAGACAAATTTGCAGGTGCTGCAGTGTCCTTCCATTTAGTGCTTCCAACCGGAAGTAGAGTGCCGTTCAGTCTTCGAGCCGTTCATTTTGTTCCTACTCGTATGGATTCTTCTTTCATAACTGCAGGCAACGTTTGTGAGTTTTACAATATAACTAAAACTGTTTATACTTACTAAACCATCCCAAGTATGATGTGTGTAGGAGTGTTTTCATGCAAATGTCTACCTGCTATGGTAATGTCATGACTAGAGATGTCCGATAATGGCTTTTTTGCCGATATTCCAATATTGTCCAACTCTTAATTACTGATTCCGATATCAACCGATACCGATACATACAGTCGTGGAATTAACACATTATTATGCCTAATTTTGTTGTGATGCCCCGCTGGATGCATTAATCAATGTAACTTTACCATGAATTAATTAGCGTGGACCCCGACTTAAACAAGTTGAAAAACTTATTCGGGTGTTACCATTTAGTGGTCAATTGTACGGAATATGTACTGTACTGTGCAATCTACTAATACAAGTTTCAATCATCCATCCATCCATCCATTTTCTACCGCTTATTCCCTTTTGGGGTCGCGGGGGGCGCTGGAGCCTATCTCAGCTACAATCGGGCGGAAGGCGGGGTACACCCTGGACAAGTCGCCTCCTCATCGCAGGGCCAACACAGATAGACAGACAACATTCACACTCACATTCACACACTAGGGCCAATTTAGTGTTGCCAATCAACCTATCCCCAGGTGCATGTCTTTGGAGGTGGGAGGAAGCCGGAGTACCCGGAGGGAACCCACGCAGTCACGGGGAGAACATGCAAACTCCACACAGAAAGATCCCGAGCCCGGGATTGAACCCAAGACTACTCAGGACCTTCGTATTGTGAGGCAGATGCACTAACCCCTCTTCCACCGTTTCAATCAATCAATCAAAAACAAGGTTTTCCAAAATAAGAGAACAACTTCAACTCCAGTTATGGAAAAAAGTGCCAACATGGCACTGCCATATTTATTATTGAAGTCACAAAGTGCATTATTTTTTTTTTAACATGCCTCAAAACAGCAGCTTGGAATTTGGGACATGCTCTCCCTGAGATAATCCTAATACCCACTACAACGATGGGAAATACTATACTTTGACTTTCACAAAGTGCATTTAAAAAAAAAATTGTTTTAAACATGCCTCAAAACAACAGCTACAAAAACAATGAAGGCACACAGCTTCAGTCCAGAGTATACTAGATCATAATTGCCAACTTTGAGACCTCTTAATTCGGGAGATGGGGAATGCTTTGTTTGATCAGCCGTTTTACAGGCATGTTACAGACACCATAAGGGAAAAACAAAGGTATGCAAGTAAGCATTTACAAAATCTTTCTCTGTAAATATTCATTTTGCAACGTATATATCTGCGGCTCAAAGGTTGGTGCGGTTAATATATGGGGAAAAAAAATTCTTATAAAATTGTGTGGGTGTGGCTTGCATGCCGGTGCGCTCTATTGTCCGAAAATATGGTAACTTATATAAATATAGGTGACCATAGAGATTTTCATACTATCATCATTTTGTAATTTGGGGGGTATAGCTCGGTTGGTAGAGTGGCCGTGCCAGCAACTTGAGGGTTCCAGGTTCGATCCCCGCTTCTGCCATCCTAGTCACTGCCGTTGTGTCCTTGGGCAAGACACTTTACCCACCTGCTCCCAGTGCCACCCACACTGGTTTAAATGTAACTAAGATAATGGGTTTCACTATGTAAAGCGCTTTGAGTCACTAGAGAAAAGCGCTATATAAATATAATTCACTTCACTTCACTAATGAAGCATGTTGTTGACACATTGTGGCTCTGTTTCCCAAAATTTGACAGAAACAAGCTGCAGTGTCCTCTCTTGCAAGCTTGTGGCTAATGTCCTACAGTTCTAAGTCACTAATCCGAGCAAAAAAAAAAAAGGTTCCTTACAAGTATAATTATCACCTGAGGATAAGGAATAGCTTAATATGCAACACTACACACAAGAGGATACGACAAGCTATTCTAACCGCTAAGCTAGAGCTCTTGAATGTAAACACAGGTGACCGGATTAATACACATATTGACAGTAGTGATACCAATTAGGTCGCACCTGGCTAAATTGGGGCCCTTGGTAGAAAATAATACAATGGAAATAACGCGGTATGCCATAATAGGAGCTTTTGTAACCCATTTTAAAAATAGTTCAATTGTCATTAATATGCAAAAAATATATATTGGGATATTAAGGATGTAAGAATATAAAATTATCATATCACGGTTATTGTGACCAAAATGATCAAGGTTATCATTATTAGGACAAATTCCACCACACCTAGTGTGTGTGTGACAATCATTGGTACTTTAACTTTATTGTGGTGTTGTTGAATGTGCACACGCTGAAAACTTTAGATCAAGTTTTAATTTAAATAACCAAAATAAATAGGCACACCGTTAGAAAACCCACTATTTTGCATGTTTTGTGTTCTTTATGCTCCACTGATAGTTTTTTTAATCTTAGTATTATATCTGTTTTAATGGCTAAACTTGTATTGTTTTAAATATTGGTTTGTACTTTAGCATTTTAAGATATGTTTAACTGAAAAGTGCGTAACAAAAAAAATCAGTTAATAATTAATATTTCTGGTGGGCACTGTGTCCTTCTCCGTTCTGTGGTCCTTAAACGCACCATAAAATCCCATCCGTCTTGTAAAGTGTAGAACGGTCACTCTGTCCGAAGAGAGCACAGCTTGTAAGTTTAATGTACACAATTGAACAGTTTACTTGCTCAGACACCAATGCGTTTATATAGGTTTACATTGCCGTATGTGGTTTCTTAATGGGGAAAGACGTTAATGGCTCTTGTTTTCATGTTAGCATTAAAGCAGGGGTGTCAAACTCGTTTTCATAAAGGGCCACGTTGCAGTTTCAGAGGGCCAGCCGCTTGTAACATTAATAAAAGAAACATACATGTATAAGGATTAGCTGCATAATATTGTCATATCATTACCTATGCATTTGATTAGTAAATGTATATTTTACCTAAACTCTAAGAAAAAAAAAAGAGGATTTTGCGGTAAAAAAAATAAATGGCAGAATCTTACCATAAAATGTACAGTAAAATGGTCACTCTATTTTACTGTAAAATTCTGGTGATTGAGCTGCCAATCTTTGTTTGTTTTTTTGCATGAACAAATATTGTTGCTGTTTTCACAGAGTATTACTGTCAATGTAAAAATGGTACCACTGTTTTTTTCTTACGGTAGGATTCTGAAGACCAAGCTGTTTTTAAAAATATATGTATATAATTGTCATGTTTACATTGTGCAATTTGATGGATAACTTGCTTTGAAATCATAAGGCTAAGTAGATATTTATGTATGTTTTTACCCCAAAAATGTTTAGAATGTATGATGATATAATATCTGTTGCATTATTAGATGGATGAAGTTCAAAAGATATATATGACTGCATGCAGTATAGTCAAAATAGAAAAAGAAAGAAAGATAAAGTACTTCATTGTTGCATATTATTTCCAAGCTTTCACGGGCCATTCAAAATGATGTGGCCCCCGGGCCTTGAGTTCGACACCTGTGCATTAAAGCTAGAGAGCCAGCGTCAGTCAGTCCGTGAATTTATAAAATTGCACTTATCAATCACGGTATTTCGATGATTTCATTATTAAAACAGTAATACTGACAGTCGGGATTTTTACCCCGGTTATCATTGATACCATTGGTACAGTAGGGCTTCAGTACACAAGTGTGACATTCTGTGTTTATCAAAGTATCACAGAAGCTGAAGTAGACCACTGCAAAGAGGCTGAATAGCAATAAACACTCCTACAAATATCCTGTCCTAATTTCAAACTGGAAACCTTTTTGCATAACATGTACTTTGCTTCTTCTGCTGCTACTATACATACTGTATGTCAGCTCCAAGGACGTCTCTTCTTCTCCAGAAGCCATTAAGCCTTGCCATGGCGAACATGCGGCAGAGCTAATAAAAAGCAAACATTGACTGAAGATAAAAAAAACAAAGAGTGAGGCTTCCCAATATTCATTATATAAAGAAGAATGTTCAAATGTGACATTCCTCAGTTTGCAATAAAGTCTAGGAAACATAGTCATACTTGGAATCTGCGACAGTCTCTTGACATTCTTTTAGTTCTGTTTGATTGTATTTAAAAGCTCCAACAGGCACAGAGAGGACGAGCGCAAGTGGACCAGAAGAACATTCACTGCATGTGGTCGAAGACCGTCTTTTGCAGTATATAAATAGCCGAAGATGTAGTAAATCATCCACGCGAAGCAGCAGAAGAATTTACTGTCAAAGTGTCCTGAGTCTCATCCTGTGTCCCATGTGTACCAACGTCCCTTTAGTACTTTTACTGATAGAACTGGTGGAGCAATAAATGGGAATAAACAAGGCACGTTTCAAGGTGACAACAGGCCAGCTGGGAAACATCTCCTTCTAAGTCTTGAATGACTTCATGTCTGGAAAAATGTATCCAAACTAGGGATGCTTCAATCGGGGTTTTATGTTGGCGATTTCGATGATATATAGGTAAGATTGGCCAATACCAATCAAGTGTAGTACCTGTTATTTATTTATGGCGGTGGTCAGCAACTCGCAGCTCTTTAGCGTCGCCCTAGTGGCTCTCTGGACCTCTTTCAGAGATGTGTGAAAATGGAAAAAAATATATTTTCTGTTTTAATATACAAACATGACACAAACCTTACTAATTGTTAGAAAATCCCACTGTGTATGTTATACATGCTTCACTGCTGAGAGTATTTGGCAAGCACCATTTTGTCCTACTAATTTCAGCGATCCTTGAACTCATCGGAGTATGTTAACATGTACAACTTTCTCCGATGCTGCCACAGAAAGAGGTGTTTTATGCCACTCCGTCTCATTTTGTCAATCAATCAATCAATGTTTATTTATATAGCCCTAAATCACAAATTTCTCAAAGGGCTGCACAAGCCACAACGACATCCTCGGTTCAGAGCCCACATAAGGGCAAGGAAAAACTCACTTGTCCACCAAACATTGTATACTGTGCGTGAATGCACAAAGGTGAGATTTGTTGATGTTATTGACTTGTGTTGAGTGCTAATCAGGCATATTTGGTCAATCCATGACTGCAAGCTAATCGATGCTAACATGCTATTGAGGCTAGCTGTATGTACATATTGAATCATTATGCCTCGTTTGTAGGTATATTTGAGCTCATTTAATTTCCTTTACTTATGTCCTCTACGTATTTAATTTATATTTGCATATCTCATGACACATCTGAATGTAATATTGGTTGCATTTCTGATAGTTTCTCAGACAGTTTATATTGGGGTATGTTGTTTCTTAATGCAGAGAGACATTCACGTCTCTCATATTCGTACTAGCATTTGAGCTAGCGCTAGCTTGCTTCTTCAGTTAATGAGCAGGGTCAACAGTCCGTTAATTTTTCAAAGTTTTAACAATTACCGTTTTACGATAATGTTATTTAAAGTGGTAATACCAACCGTCGAGAGTTGTACCGCTGTTTATCATCATACCGTTTATCGTTACATCCCTAGTTGCAATACAGGTCTCACTGAGCAACAGTGTGAACAGCTGCTCTAAAAAAAGACAATTTGACTTTACCAGAGGGCCAGAAGAAGTCAAAGGTTTGTCCATGAATAGCTTTGGACCTCTTTGTGTTTACTGCAGCAGCTACTTTGCAGTCCAGTCTACAATCGAGGCTATTACATGATTTATTTTAAACAAGTAGCAGTAAAACAATCAATAAACAAGGAGAAATTATAGAGTTTAAACGGTGGCAAGAGAGCTCATGTAGCAACAAATGAATGTGCAAGCACTCAAAAAAACCACACAGAGGCTGATGGCGGATGCACGCAAATTGTGCTATATAGAAAGGAACCATGCAAAATTCTGAAAGGTCCATTATTTTTATTGCGCAAATAATGGACGCCTTTGTTGACGCTGACTGCACAAAATGTAGATAAAGTCGTAAACCCTGCAGCACAATGTTTATAAACAATATTCATTGACGACAAATGAGCCAACAGGAGAGACTCGTTAGTCGACCTGAAGGCCAATGGTCTTTTTACTGCGCCACAATAGGCAACCCAAAGCTGAAATTAGTTGAAAGCAGAACCCCAACAAACCCTCTGATAGAAGCGCCAGCAGATGTGATGCCGTCCATTCAAGAGATATTGATCTAGATCTACCCTTGACAATTACACGTGATAAACTGTGACAGTTAGTGCAAGTGATTTCAGTAACCGCTGCCATTTGGATCCCCAAAGAACCCCAGCACACACAGACTTTGCAGCAACAATAGTGGCAGTACGCACAGGTTCTTACTATGTTAATAAAGTGGCAGGATCATTACTCGACCTTGCATCAATAGCACTGAGCCGCATCACACCGGGCTTCCACTTGCACATGGCAGACCAAAAATACTTCCGAGGGGGGGAGGGAGTTCATTAGTGAGGCAGATGAATCAAACACTTGGCCAAGTGCACGGTTATCCAACTCTCTAAACGAACGTTGTTGGGACTTTATACCCACTCTGAGCCCATAAATAAATAATCACTAAACTATATAGTCGATACAGTAGACAGCAGGTGTTTCTGCATCACGCTCCATCTCTACATGGAGATGATTCACATTTTACTAGGATGCACACATTTTGGTTAAATTGTGTGTTAAATAACATACCGTATTTTTCAGACTATAAGGCCCACTTAAAATCCTTTCATTTTCTCAAAACTCGACAGTGCGCCTTATGTGCGGAATAATTTTGGTTGTGCTTACCGACCTCGAAGCTGTTTTATTTGGTACATGGTGAAATGATAAGTGTGACCAGTAGATGGCAGTCACACATAAGAGATACGTGTAGACTGCACTATGACTCAAGTAAACAACACCAACATTTTATATGTCCCATTAACATTACACACGGCGCTCAAAAATCAAACAAAATGTTTTAGTACGACTTTGGTAAGTTATGAAGCCGCACCGCTTGATGGATTGTACTGTGCTGCAACATACGAGCATTATTATATCACGCTTTGCACTATTTTGTTACACTTTATTAGGTGTTTCTTACGTATTTCTTATTGTTGCACCTTAATTTTTAAACGTTTTTTTTAAGTGGTTCAGAATTGTGTTCCCATTGATTGGTTTCCATGGTTGTGTTGACATTTCCTTTCCTCTCAACCTTGATCGCTGAGAGGATTATAATCAGAGGAAAGTTATATTTTAAATACCGTATTTTTCAGACTATAAGTCGCAGTTTTTTTCATAGTTTGGCCGGGGGTGCGACTTATACTCAGGAGCGACTTATGTGTGAAATTATTAACACATTACCGTAAAATATCAAATAATATTATTTAGCTCATTCACGTAAGAGACTAGACGTATAAGATTTCATGGGATTTAGCGATTAGGAGTGACAGATTGTTTGGTAAACGTATAGCATGTTCTATATGTTATAGTTATTTGATGACTCTTACCATAATATGTTTCGTTAACATACCAGGCATATTCTCAGTTGGTTATTTATGCCTCATATAACGTACACTTATTCAGCCTGTTGTTCACTATTCTTTATTTATTTTAAATTGCCTTTCAAATGTCTATTCTTGGTGTTGGGTTTTATCAAATACATTTCCCCAAAAAATGCGACTTATACTCCAGTGCGACCTATGTATGTTTTTTTCCTTCTTTATTATGCATTTTCGGCCGGTGCGACGTATACTCCGGAGCGACTTATAGTCCGAAAAATACGGTACAAATATTTATATTTATATAATTTTTCCTGGTCCTTATTACAAAGCCAAAACTACCACACGTCCAGTTTGTGTTTTATTTTCCTGTTGTAGACACGCCCATGTATGGAAATTCTTCCTTTACTTGTATGTCCAAAGAAAGCACAGCCTGTAAATGGGTTGTACTTGTATAGCGCTTTTCTACCTTCAAGGTACTCAAAGCGCTTTGACACTACTTCCACATTTACCCATTCACACACACATTCACACACTGATGGAGGGAGCTGCCATGCAAGGCGCTAACCTGTAGGTGCAATGTGCACAGTTGAACAGCTCAGTTGCTCAGAGAGCGATGCGTTTTTACAAGTTTAAATTGGGTTAGGACGTTTGTAATAGGAGTGCCACGATTGTTTGACATTGTCGACAAAAATAAATCGGTAATAGAACTTGTCGCGGACAAATTCGTTTGTCGACAATAGTCGGTGACGTCATCGCCAGTGTTCTTCCAGATGGAAACAAACTTGCGCCAGTCAGCGTGCCCGCCAGCAACAGGAAAAGGAAAAATGGCTGTCGCCACTGGAAACACCACAAAGGTTGAAAACATCGAAAGTATGGGAACATTTCACCCCTTAACACGTCAAAGACACATAACTTTCTCTATTTGCAAAGCGGACCTTGCTTTTTGTGACAGTACGTTAGCTTTTTAACCTAGCGAGCCAACAACAGAGACAAAGTTGTGTGAAAAACAGTTTTAACTATCATTGTAACTCAACTTTATCTATATACCTACAGTATGTGCAGCTTTCTAAACACATTATCACACAAAGGACTTTTTTTGTTTCTTTGTTTTTATAAAAATGTTATTATGGGTTTTATCAGCACTTTATACCTGTCCTTGCTTTTAAATTGACATAAATTTAATAGTTATTAATTATTTTTTTTAGCACATGCCTAAAAATATCTCAAGATTAATTTAAAACCAATGGCTGAATTACAGCCATTGAATAGGTGTACACTTCATAATCCAATTAGTTGACTCATCAAAATAATCGTTAGTTGCAGCCCTAGTTTGTAACGGGAAAGACGTTAATGTGTCTTGCTTTCATGTTAGAATTTAAGCGAGCTAGCGATCAGTGCGCTACCACTGCTTCTCCAGGCATTTAGCAGTATCATTGTGACGTCTGTTCAACAAAGTGTAGTAATCAATTGCGATTTTTCAATAATTAACATTTAAAACGGTAATACAAACATCAGGAATTTTACTGTGTTTTATCATTATTACCAGTAATCTTTACAGCCCGAAAAATACGTACATTTTAATCTCAAGAGCCAAATTAGACTAAACCAGGGGTCGGCAACCCAAAATGTTGAAAGAGCCTTATTGGACCAAAAATACAAAAACAAATCTGTCTGGAGCCGCAAAAAATTAAAAGCCATATTACATACAGATAGTGTGTCATGAGATATAAATTGAATTAATATGACTTAAAGGAAACTAAATGAGCTCAAATATACCTCCAAATGAGGCATAATTATGCAATATGTACATGTAGCTAGCCTAAATAGCATGTTAGCATCGATTAGCTCGCAGTCATGCACTGACCAAATATGTCTGATTAGCACTCCACACAAGTCAATAACATCAACAAAACTCACCTTTGTGGATTCATGCACAACGTTAAAAGTTCGGTGGACAACATGAGACAGAAAAATAAGTGGCATAAAACACGTCCTAGAAAGTCGCAGAAAGATGTACATGTAAACAAACTAAGGTGAGTTCAAGGACTGCCAAAATTAGTAGGACAAAACGGCACTCGCCAAATACTCGAATCAGTGAAGCATGTTTAATATAAACAGTGTGCTTTATAACAATTAGGGAGGTTTGTGTCATTTTTGTCCTCCTACAGAAACCATATTAAAACAAAAACAAAAATTTTTCCCCTCAACTTTTTCCATTTTTCATACATTTTTGAAAAAGCTCCAGAGAGCCACTAGGGCGGCGCTAAAGAGCCATAGAGCCGCGGGTTGCCGACCCCTGGACTAAACAAACAAGCTATTTTACATATTTCAGGCGAGCGCCAAAGGTAGATATTCCGCTACTTGTTTACACTCACTCATAAACACAATACAATGGGACTGACTGAGTGTAGCTTGTGAATACAACTCTGCACAGTAGTGTTTCAACCGCGGTTTTTAGCAAACCTTATACGGAACAGGTCTACCAGGGAATAAGAACCAAACAAGCAGGATCAGTGTTTCCAATCTAGCAGCTTTTTCCAGTGTTATTGGAGCCTAACATGAAAGCACGTATTACTCTTTTCTCAACAGGCAGCACAAGCTGCTGCTCACCCCTATGAAAGCACTCAACGGCAGCTCCTGTTGTTTGTAAAAAAAAAAAGAAGAAAAAAAGCTTTTAAATGGGGAAAAAAGCCACAGAAGCAAGTTAATTTGTATTTCTAAACATGTTTGTTTTGCGCTCCATGTTTTTTACTCACTTTTTGTCTCTCCCATAACAGAGTTCCTCTCTCCTACTGCGTCTATTACAATTACATGCTGTCTGGCCAATTATGCAAATTAGACAATGACATCATCTAGCCCCCGCCCCAACACCACAAATAGATTGCAATCCTAAACACGTGTGCCAAAAACAAGTATGCATGCTTGATGATCAACAGAATGTTTTACTCTGGAATTCATTGACCAAAAATACAGACTGGAGTGTTTTGGAAAGAGTGGAAGACATCGGCATGCCAATGAAAACAACAGTTGTTTTTAAAAGGTTGGGCAGTCTTGCATCTAAGGTGGTCCGTGACGATAAAGCCTCACGCAGAAGGCTTTTGTAAAAGCAGAGACGGTGGCCAAATGTTTACACATTTCAGCAAGTTATTTGCATTGTCCGCTGGGAGACAATCAGCACACAACCTAGTCCCAGCAGGATTACAGAGATAAGATAGGACCTAAGTGGATTTAACACTGCCAACAGCAACGTGTTTACAAAAAGCTAACTTTTTGTGGAATTCTACCACAACTTTTAAGGGAGAGTGAGGAGTTGGGGAAGGAACGCAGCTAAACTTAAACCAATATGCACAACTTTAATTAAAGAGCGGGGTAATCTGTTAAATCCGTCCAAAGCCGAAAGGGAACTCGGCCAATTTTGACTTGAAAACTTCTGGCCATGGCGAGATCCGCAAATAAATGTGTTTTGAATAAACTGATATTTTCAAGGTGGTAACCCATAATTAGTAATTTGAGACTCCTCCTCAGTGTGTGGGTTTCAGCCCAATTCTCTGGAATCAATCAAACCTCCCAAAGGAACTCCCTCGCCCCCTTAATCTCCTGGTTTTATTACTTTCCAGACAGTCAGCCTGTTTGACCCTACCCCCAACTCCCTCTTTTGTGAGGATCTCCTGCAAAAACCAAGGAGGGGCTTTTTTTTTTCCAGAGACCCTTTCTCGTCTATATCCTACTTACACCAGTGCAGAAAGGAGAGTGTCTTTCAATGGGCTCCATGCACAAGTCCGGCCTAATCTTCTTTATGAGGCAAAAACAAACATTTCCTCGCACATGGGCAGCTTTTCCCCCTCTCACACAACTATGGGAGAATTGTCCAGGATGAATAAACACATGCTTGAATAACCATGATAACACAGTCAAGATGAGGCATGTGATAAACTCCATTTACGGTCATTATTCTAAAAATGGCAACAGATTGCCAACTGTGACTTGAACTAAGGCTGCAATCAATACCTCCCTGATGTCTTACCATAGGCCAGGATATTCAAATAAATTGTTTTGGGGGTCACATTTCCAGAAAGCTGAGGATCGGAAGGCCGGACTTCTCACTTGACTATTAGTCTTATTTTGTACATTCCGGAGAACCAGCATCCTCTACATTAGACATTTGATTTTGGTCTATTTATTGTCTGTTTTGAAGGACCTTCTTTAAAAAAGCTAGTCAAAGATAATCTCTATCAGAGATCTGCTGCGAAAATTTGAGTATCCCACAAGTTTTTTGGCCACCAGTTGAATAGCCCAAATGATGAAAAAGAGAGGACTTAACATAGTACCTTAAGGAACTCTGGTATAACTAAAGAAAAAGGAACACACGATGACTGACTGCATCTGAACTAAACAACACCTCAGTTACCTAAATGACATTACAAAAATGTGTAACTGCCAAAAAGGAGAGGACTTAAAGGGGTGCCTTGAGGAACATCCCAGTTATCTAAATCACAAGTTAGGACCCCTGTGTCCTATGTTTGTTAGCAAAGTCAAAATGTCAATGTAAGTATCTGCCAATCACTACGTTCCCATGCACTAATATAGTCTGATTTCTCAATTAATTTGTCTCAAAGGCAACATTCAACAACCTATAGAAACACCTTAATCTGATCGTTTTTGGCTTTTCAAAAGTCGGACTAACACACCTAAATAATGCGATTGAAAACAAGATCTTTGGAGTGGCTGTGACCCTTGTGTCCCGCATGCACCAGCCTCAAAGTGCAGGATATAACTCGGAAGCGGATCCCCTTCAATAAAAACATAGGCAACAACTGGAATGAAGAGGAACTTGTTTGTTTGTGTCACGAATGAAAAGAACGGAACATTTTAGGTGCATCTGTGAAAGAAAAAAATAAACTGAAAGTAGGAAATTGAGAATGCCGGTTTCATTCGGACCCCCAAACAAATATGAGTGAGATGGAAGAGACTGAAGTAGGCATATTACAAAGAAGAAAGCGCACTCAAACCTCTTCACGCTGCAATTGTTCACTCCAAACTGATCTGCAATAACTCTATATTCAGCACAACTGGCAAGTGTGTATACAACAATGGCAACACTCATCTGAAGCAGGCGCGGACTGTCTTTTCCTTCAAAGTTAAAACAACTTTCAGCAATCTACAGAGCTTGAATGATCTTCGAGACTTTCTCCGTCACAAAATTCCTTCATAACAACTCTCTTCCACCAGACCTTGCTTCGGACCAGCATCAACAACACCAAGACCTTCTTGGTAGTAGTGTCATGTTTGAAGCTAAGCTCATTTTTGATACTGTCTGCATAGCCATTGGAGACGTAATATTTCAAATCTGTTCCAATATTACAGCGAACATTAAGTACAAGAACTGGGCTGGTAACTTGTAAGGAACTGCTAAGATGCCCTGATTTTCACACATAAAAATACACAAAGACAAACTATTTGAGAAATCAGACTAATACAGTGCATGGAAACGTAGTCACAGTGTTTACAGTGGTCCAAGTTCCCGCATACAACACGAGGACTCTAGTGTTTTTTAGGAATTTGCTGCAATAACTCTATATTCGACACAAAGGGCAAGTATGTACACAACCCTCATCTGAAGCAGGCACGGACTGTCTTTTTCTTCGAAGTTATAACAACTTTCAGCAATCCACAGAGCTTAAATGATCTATGAGACTTGTGAAGGTTTTCTTTCCAGAAAATCCCTTCATAACAACTCTCTTCCACCAGATTTTGCTTCGGACCAGCATCAACACCACCAATACCTTCCAACACCACCAATACCTTCTTGGTAGTAGTGTCATGTTTGTAGCTAAGATCATTGCATAGATAAGCCATTGGAGACATACCATTTCTATCTGTGCCAATATTACATCAAGTACAACAGGAACTAGGCTGGTAACTTGTAAGGAACCGCTAAGATGCCCTGATTTTCATACATAAAAACAAACTATTTGAGAAATCAGACTAATATAGTGCATGGAAACGTAGTCACTGTGTTTACACTGTTCCAAGTTCCCGCATACAACACGAGGACTCTAGTGTTTTTTAGGAATTTGCTGCAATAACTCCATATTCGACACAAAGGGCAAGTGTGTACACAACAATGGCAACCCTCATCTGAAACAGGCACAGACTGTCTTTTTCTTCGAAGTTATAACAACTTTCAGCAATCCACAGAGCTTAAATGATCTACGAGACTTGTGAAGGTTTTCTTTCCAGAAAATCCCTTCATAACAACTCCCTTCCACCAGATTTTGCTTCGGACCAGCATCAACACCACCAACACCCTCTTGGTAGTAGTGTCATGTTTGTAGCTAAGATCATTGCATAGATAGCCATTGGAGACGTAACATTTCTAATCGGTGCCAATATTACATCAAGTACAACAAGAACTGGGCTGGTAACTTGTAAGGAACCGCTAAGATGCCCTGATTTTCATACATAAAAACAAACTATTTGAGAAATCAGACTAATATAGTGCTTGGAAACGTAGTCACAGTGTTTACAGTGGTCCAAGTTCCCGTACACAACACGAGGACTCTAGGGTTTTGTAGGAATTTGCTGCAAAAATGTTGGTCTCCTAAGTTTTGAACTGAACTCGGGGGCCGGTATGGCATCATTCCTGGGCTAGTCTGCCATGGCCACAGTGGGCAGTGGGGTTTCTCCCAACAGAACACCACCAGTTGGACTGACGGTGAAAGGCTAATTAATTGGGAATGTGTTTATCAAGTATTGACACTTAGGTAATGAGATGTCTGCTAGACTGATGGTGCTGTCTGGTCTCTTGATAGTGAATCATTTGCATTATTTGAATTCCACGTTGAAAGTGATGCATTTAGAAGACAAAACATCAACATTTAGCCAAAAACGCAACACAATCTGCTGTTTCAATGCAAGTTTAGGCACTTTGAAGGGTGAAAATGGCAGCAAGGTGAGTGAATAAGAGTGAAACGTGTACCTTTGTCGACGTGCTTTGCAGCCGTGCACAGAAAGGTGAGCCAGGAGAGGAGAGAGAGGAGCCCCAGAGCTCCCCGCTCAGCCATCACTTTTCACGAATAAATATTTGCAGACTTCACGAATCCCGGGGTTTGAACGAAATCCTTACACCCAAAAAAAAAAAATCCCCTAAAAAAAAAAAAAGGACGCAAAGAAAAAAGTTCAAAGAGCCAACCCGCGCAGACTCATCCGGTGCCAGGTAGTTAAAGAAGAGTCCGGATGAAACATGGAGCTTGGAAAGAAAGAGCCGCGGGTTATAAAGACTCTTTTCTCAACTTGGTGGACGCAGAGGTCGAAGGAGGAAAAAAAAACAATCAATCCATGACCGCCGAGGCGCAGCGAACAGGCGAGGCTGCTGTGGGGAGAAGAGGCGCTAACACGCCGACTTTTCCTCTCCAATGTCCGCCGCCAGCACACAACGAGACGCGGCCACTTGAGAGGGAGAAAAGAATGTCATCCAGGCAGAGAGACGAATCTCGGCCGGGGCTCGCTGCTCACGGTCGGGACGTGAGGGAGCAACGTGGTGGTGGTGGTGGAGGGCTGGCTCTCATCGGGCTCCCCGGAAAACAGGGCGTGGAGTCTCACGGACGTTTGGATCCAGGCGGCTTGTTGAGGCGAACACTAAAACGTGGGCTGGTATCTCCACTCCGAACACCTGTTCATACTAAAATGTATAATTTATGTTGTTTTATAATTTCCATAAGGTTGTTTTAGAGGTACAGTACAATCATAGGCGCCCATCTACATTTCTGCCAGTGGGTGCTCAGATGGGCGGTAAATCTGATGCTACTTTTCTAAGGCATACTTGCCAACCCTCCCGAATTTTACGGGAGACTCCCGAAATTCAGCGCCTCACCCGAAAAACTCCCGGGACAAATATTCTCCCGAAAATTTTCAGCCGGAGCTGGAGGCCGCGGACCTGAGTGAGGACAGACTTTTTTCAGACGGGAGGACAACAGGGTGACAAGAACTAAATCATCCAGACTTAAGAGAAATTGTATTATTATGTTTATCTTACCTAAAAATAAATATATTTATTAATTTTAAAAAAACAACTAAATAAATGTTTACTATATTTTGCTAAAAACATCAAAATTAATTGTATTTTTATTTGTATTTTTTCTGACTCCTTATTACATCCAGCCATAGAATTATACCGGTACATTAAAATAAACATATTTGAAATAATTAATTTAAAATTATCATAATAATTCATTTAAAATGACCATATTTAATTATTAAAATAATTGCTTGTTTATCAACAACTTTAGCATTTTATTCATTACATTTTGAAGCTCTCAGAAGCCAAGTTATGTTATATTCATGTAATATTTATGCAAGTTTGAAGTATCAATTATCTAAACACAGTTTTGTTTGCATATTTTCAGGATGTATATATATATATGAAATACTTGACTTGGTGAATTCTAGCTGTCAATATACCCCTCCCCTCTTAACCACGCCCCGCCCCCCAGCCCCCACCTCCCGAAATCGGAGGTCTCAAGGTTGGCAAGTATGTTCTAAGGCCATGTCTACACTAGGGCTGCAACTAACGATTAATTTGATAATCGATTTATCTGTCGATTATTACTTCGATTCATCGATTAATGATCGGATAAAATAGACAAACTACATTTCTATCCTTTCCAGTATTTTATTGAAAAAAACCCAGCATACTGGCACCATGTTCTGGACATTGGGGGTGCAGCATACACCAATAATAACGCAGAAATGTAACTCATCAGATCAGAACTGAATCAGATATTGTACACGTTTCTGTTGGGGATAATAAAGGATTCATTTTAGGCTGCCTCTGAATAATAGCATGAATTATTCGAGCACCTTCATAACGTTTAGTTATACTAAAGCGTCACTCAAATCTAAATAGATTTATGTAGCTTTATCGGGCCCGGCTACATTGATCCATTATGAAACCAACCTGAGATATTTCTGTCCGTTACGTTTATTTCGAAATTGGTAACCGTGCGTTTTCTCTCTCAAAACGGAGTCAAATGTGCCGAAGACACATTATCAGCCCCGCGTTGCAACAAAGGCATAACGTTAACGTTACTCACAAAAAAGCTGAACTCATGAATGCCTGTTGCCACTATGGACATAAAAAGTTACGTACCGTGAGTTCTTCCCTTCATCCATGCCTCCAACATTTTTCCTTTTCAGGTGCTCCTGAAGCAATGTTGTACTTCCGTGACATTTTGCAGGAAACGGTCTTCTTTGAAGTCTTTAAAAGGGAACATTATCACAATTTCAGAAGCGTTAAAACCATTAAAAATCAGTTCCCAGTGGCTTATTTTATTTTTCGAAGTTTTTTTCAAAATGTTACCCATCACGCAATATCCCTAAAAAAAGCTTCAAAGTGCCTGATTTTAACCATCGTTATATACACCCGTCCATTTTCCTGTGACGTCACATAGTGATGCCAATACAAACAAACATGGCGCATAGAACAGCAAGCTATAGCGACATTAGCTCGGATTCAGACTTGGATTTCAGCGGCTTAAGCGATTCAACAGATTAGGCATGTATTGAAACGGATGGTTGTAGTGTGGAGGCAGGTAGCGAAAACGAAATTGAAGAAGAAACTGAAGCTATTGAGCCATATCGGTTTGAACCGTATGCAAGCGAAACCGACAAAAACGACACGACAGCCAGCGACACGGGAGAAAGCGAGGACGGATTCGGCGATCGCCTTCTAACTAACGATTGGTATGTGTTTGTTTGGCATTAAAGGAAACTAACAACTATGAACTAGGTTTACAGCATATGAAATACATTTGGCAACAACATGCACTTTGAGAGTGCAGACAGCCCAGTTTTCATCAATTAATATATTCTGTAGACATACCCTCATCCGCTATCTTTTCCTGAAAGCTGATCTGTCCAGTTTTGGAGTTGATGTCAGCAGGCCAGGGAAGCTAGGGTCGATATTCTTCTCTTGATCATCTTCGGTGGCATAAGGGACGGTGTGAGCCAAGACATCCAGGGGGTTTAGCTCGCTCGTCTGCGGGAACAAACTGCCGCCATTGCTTGCCGTGCTACCGAGGTCTTTTGTCCCTGAATTGCTCACACACTCCGGCAGATTCAATGGGGGTCTGGCGGCGGATTTCTTTGACTTTATCGTTGGAAATGCATCTGCTTTGAGTGTCGCAGGATATCCACACATTCTTGCCATCTCTGTCGTAGCATAGCTTTCGTCGGTAAAGTGTGCGGAACAAACGTCCAATTTCTTGCCACTTTCGCATCTTTGGGCCACTGGTGCAACTTGAATCCGTCCCTGTTGGTGTTGTTACACCCTCCGACAACACACCGACGAGGCATGATGTCTCCAAGGTACGGAAAACAGTCGAAAAAACGGAAAATAACAGAGCTGATTTGACTCGGTGTTTGTAATGTATTTGAGAAAATGGCGGATTGCTTCCCGATGTGACGTCACAACGTGATGTCATCGCTCCGAGAGCGAATATTAGAAAGGCGTTTAATTCGCCAAAATTCACCCATTTAGAGTTCGGAAATCGGTTAAAAAAATATATGGTCTTTTTTCTGCAACATCAAGGTATATATTGACGCTTACATAGGTCTGGTGATAATGTTCCCCTTTAAAGTAAAGTGTTCCCACACTTTTGACGACTTAGGTCATACACTTTTCTCCATTGAAGCAATAACCTCAAGATGTTTTTCCGCTGAACTATCCGTACTGTTTTCCTGCGCCATTTTTCGAATGTTTCCAGCAAAGGAGACGGCGTCGTCACGTGAGCTGCACATGACACATCATTGGCTAGCTTACCTCCACCTCATGAGAGGTAGCCTCAGCGCCGCTCTGGCGCTGTTTTGTACTGTTTTTGTGCTTATTTTGATTATTGTTTCTCAGCTGTTTGTAAATGTTGCAGTTTATAAATAAAGGTTCATAAAAATAAATTAATTAATTAAAAAAAATAAAAAAGCCTCCACGCATGCGCATAGCATAGTTCCGATTGGATGACTAAATTAATCGCCAACTATTTTAATAATCGATTTGAATCGATTAATTGTTGCATCCCTAGTCTACACTAAGACCTCGTTTACACTAAGCCGGATAAAGTTATCCAGAGTAAATCCCACCTAACCTTATCCGTGTCCACACACAAAAATGCCACCATTTAAGACCCCCGTCCCCTTCCGTCCGCCGTCTGCCGTCCGCCTAGTACGCGTGTGCGTAAAATGTACACGTCATAGTCACCTTCAGTGTTGCTGTGTGCAAGTTCTTAAATTTAACTTATCTGAACAATATCCAGTGTTGTGGTATTTCAATTAACTGGAATCCAGTGTGCTGTGGGGCCCTATTGTAGTGAATCTCACCTGAGCCATCATAAATCAATCAAATCTGTATTAGACACGTAAACAATGTGATAAAGAACATTTTACATTAATCAAACTAGGGATCTAGATATCTGGTCAGGACACTCCTCACTCTTTTGCCTTCACCTTCATTGTCCATTCATTTTTGGTGATTTTATATACTCTGGACCTAGACGTTGAGTCCGTGACATACATTGCGGACAATAACTGATACAGTCTGCTTTGCCAGTCCAAAAGCATTCGCTGTTTTCCGTAGTCTTCCCTCGACGGCCAGGTAATACAAAGCACACGCTATCTTTTTTATCACATCCACGGGAGCCTGCATTCTCGTTGTCTCTCCTTCGATAAATGGACAAAGTTTTTCGCTATGTAGAATCACAGCTGACCTGGATATTCGAAAGTTCTCTTGCCGTCTGAGAAGTGTTGTATCCGAAATAATCCAATTAAAACTTTTGATTGGATACTTGGGAGTGACAAGTGAGGCCGTGTCTACACTAAGTCGTTTAACCCCTTAAACAAATAATTTTTTAGCCTAAGCCCTGTTTCAGCCACACTAAACCAGCGTTTAAGAAGGGTCCGGGGTTTACATTGACCACTGCATCAAAAGACAAAAACAGTGTAAACACACAATTCAGTTGGCCATTGGAGAGAGTAGTGGCTACACACCTATCCTGTACGTTATAACTTATGTACACAGGCAAAGAACAGGATTTTTCCTGATGGGCGCTAATATTGTATGACGTCATGAAATGTCGATACACTGAGAGGTCCTGATGGATTTGTCTGTTTCTGAAGCTTTCTGGAGTAAAACGGAATATTCAACAGTGAAATGCGAATGATAATTTGCTTTTGCGGGAAATTTGATTTTACCTCTTGTTTGAGCAGAACTGGGCAAATTAAGGCCCTAGGGCCGCATGCGGTCCTTTTGGCTTTTCAATCTACTGTATAGCCACCATTAAGATGTGCAGTGATGTTTTCAAATGACCGTAAGTTTTGAACTATAAAAAATATTTCAATGGTTGGAATCTGCGCTTTTACATGATATACTAGTTACTATGGTAATCTAATTAGTTATTAAGGTAATCTAATTAGTTACTATGGTAATCTAATTAGTTATTAAGGTAATCTAATTAGTTACTATGGTAATCTAAGTCACAGCAGCTCGGACGAGGCACCAAGAAGTGTGGGTGGGGTGCGTTTCCACAGAGTGACCAGCCTGAAATGCGGGTGTCAGGGTCAGACGCGGAAGGAGATTTTTACAACAAAGTTCTAAAGCTTAGTGATGTATCAGATATATCAGATAGGTGTTTTTTTTTTTACCCTTCGCGTTCATATTTTGCTGTGTTTGTTGCATTTTTGTAGCATTTTTGTTGCGTTTCGCTTGATTGTAAAATATGTCGATATGTGACGTTCATATGTTGTCAATATTCAGTGTTTTATCGTTCATAGTTAATATTGTAAATCCCACATTCTTTATTTTCATGTACATTCTGGGTGTTTCATTCAGTAAAAAAATGGAAAATTCCATTGAGTTTTTTAAGGCGGTCTGTCATAATGTTTTTAGCGTTCAGACATTATTGTTAGGTTTTGTATTAGTGTTCTAAAAATAGATATACCGGCCCCCAGACATATTTTTAAAAAATTGCCGAGGCCTGTTTTATGGAATGGTATAAACTAGGTGCGTTTAAAGTACGGCTGGCCCGCGAGATGAGTTTGCAAAGTATACAATTGAGCTGAAATTTTTGAATGAAAGAAACTGCTGTTCTAAATGTGTCCACCGGATGTCGCAATAGCAATTTTTTGTACCCCTGGCCGCAAAAGCGCTTGTGACTTCGGAGGGGGCGGAGCTATGTGCCGTGTTTGGACACTACGTACAGTACTTACGCTGCTAACTATGTGATAGTTTGGTTCTTGTGAAAACGTGTAACAACATATTGCTCAAACAACACAACACTGTTACAAATAGAACTTCAACATTTTTGAAGAATGGAAATAGCTTGTATCACAAATTACTTGTTAGTTGAGGTACTCTTAAGTTGAGGCATCACAGTATTTTGCATTTTTTAGTAATCACATGTATTTTAAAAGGGGATTGCAACTTGTGTTTGTTACTATACTGCAGTTAATTTTGTTTATCACAAAAGGCTCAGTAAAGTGGATTTTACAACCACAAGTGTATTGAGTGGAGTAATCTCCTGACATAATTGCAATGAATCAGCATTGTAAATTGCCTAATTACTGTGTTTTTAGCTCGGGATGATCTATGTATAAATACTTAATTTGAAGTGGTGATTTGATTGCTAATTAAAATGAAATGGCATCATAAACCTGATGGAAACAAAGTATTTGTAGAGGAAAAACTACATATAATTTATCCCAAAAATGGTCCCTTGAGATCACAGGTATCTAACTCAAGGCCTTGGGGCCAGATCTGGCCTGTCACATTATTTTATGTGGCCGGCGAAAGCCTGGAAATTAAGTGCACCAATAAAGTACTTGATCTTTTCTTACTAAAAGTATTCCTTCTTTCTGTTTTGACATAACATTTTTTTTACTACATACAATTGCAATCATTTTCAACTTTGATATTATCTAATAATGTAACAAATACTATACTTTATTGAACACTTTATATTAAGTGTGTATGAATTTAGGTTGAAAAAAGTACTTATTTATGATAATAATGTAATGTTAGTTATATTTGTATGAATTTAGGTTGGAAAGTAATCTGTAATAATAATGAAATATTAGTTGTGTGTTTCCTAATAATACAACATATATATATATATATATATATATATATATATATATATATATATATATATATATATATATATATATATATATATATATATACACATACACAGTTCAGGCCAAACATTTGGACACACCTTCTGATTTCAATGCGTTTTTTCTTTATTTTCATGACTATTTACATTGTAGATTGTCACTGAAGGCATCAAAACTATGAATGAACACATGTGGAGTTATGTACTTAACAAAAAAAGGTGAAAACTGAAAACATGTTTTATATTCTAGTTTCTTCAAAATAGCCACCCTTTGCGCTGATTACTGCTTTGCACACTCTTGGCATTCTCTCAATGAGCTTCAAGCACACCTGTGAAGTGAAAACTATTTCAGGTGACCACCTCTTGAAGCTCATCAAGAGAATGCCAAGAGTGTGCGAAAAAGTAGTCAGAGCAAAGGGTGGCTATTTTGAAGAAACTAGAATACAAAACATGTTTTCAGTTATTTCACCTTTTTTTTGTTAAGTACATAACTCCACATGTCATTCATAGTTTTGATGCCTTCAGTGACAATCTACAATGTAAATAGTCATGAAAATAAAGAAAACGCATTGAATGAGAAGGTGTGTCCAACCTTTTGGCCTGTACTGTGTATATATACACATATACATACATACATTACAATTGTTTTGTTAAAATAATAGACATCTTATTGAGTTATGATTTCAAAACAAATGATCCATTAAATTGTTCACTGTAAAAATGACAATAGATTTCATAGTAAAAAAAAAAACCTCGGTTGCAAGAAATTTTACCGCAAAATAAGGGGTACCATTTTTCCATACACAGTAAAAACAAGCATGGATTTCACGGTAAAAAAACTGATCGCTCTGTCGGCAGGATTTTACCGTAAAAAAACAGTGGAACCAATTTTCTATTTACAGTAATACAACAACAATAACCATAGATTTTACGGTTTAAAAAATGGCTGCTCAATTGCCAGAGTTTTAACCTTAAAAAACAGTGGTACCATTTTTACATTTATGCGCCAAAACCTGTATGTACCTTTCAGCATTTATGGTGCCTTCACAGATGTGTATGTTACCCATGTCTTGGGCACTAATACACCCCCATACCATCACAGATGCTATCTTTTTAACTTTGTGCCTATAACAATCCGGATGGTTCTTTTCCTCTTTGGTCCGGAGGACACGACGTCCACAGTTTCCAAAAACAATTTGAATTTGTCAGACCACAGAACACTTTTCCACTTTGCATTAGTCCATCTTAGATGAGCTCGGGCCCAGCGAAGCCGGCGGCGTTTCTGGGTGTTGTTGATAAACGGCTTTTGCTTCGCATAGTACAGTTTTAACTTGCACTTACAGATGTTGCCACAAACTGTAGTTACTGACAGTGGTTTTTTGAAGTGTTCCTGAGCCCATGTGGTGATATCCTTTACACACTGATGTCGCTTTTTGACGCAGTACCGCCTGAGGGATCGAAGGTCCTTAATATAATCGCTTACGTGCAGTGATTTCTCCAGATTCTCTGAACCTTTCGATGATATTACGGACCGTAGATGGTGAAATCCCTAAATTCTTTGCAATAGCTCATTGAGAAATGTTGCTCTTAAACTGTTCGACAATTTGCTCACGCATGTGTTCACAAAGTGGTGACCCTCGCCCCATCCTTGTTTGTGAACGACTGAGCATTTCATGGAAGCTGCTTGTATACCCAACCATGGCACCCACCTGTTCCCAATTAGCCTGTCCACCTGTGGGATGTTCCAAATAAGTGTTTGATGTGCATTCCTCAACTTTCTCAGTCTTTTTTGCCACTTGTGCCAGCTTTTTTGAAACATGTTGCAGGCATCAAATTCCAAATGAGCTAACATTTGCAAAAAAATAACAAAGTTGTCCAGTTCGAACATTAAATATCTTGTCTTTGCAGTCTATTCAATTGAATATAGGTTGAAAAGGATTTGAAAATCATTGCATTCTGTTTTTATTTACACAACTTGCCAACTTCACTGGTCTTGGGTTTTGTATATTAATATGCTATAAAAAAAAAACACTGTAAATTATACAGTAAAATTCTGGCAACTGAGCTGTCTATCAACAGAGTTCATAAAAATAAAAATAAATAAAATATATATGAAATTGTATTATGAAGCAAATCTTTGTACATTTATATTCATTTATTACTCACTGTTACAAGAGGCCATAACTGTGATGTGGCCCTCAGTGAAAACAAGATTGATACCACTGCTTTAGAAAATATAATTAGATTTAACTTCCTTTTTTTTTTTTTTAAAGTAATGGTTTTGCATATCCGTGATCCGCCGGATTACACGAGGTTTCTTATTATCTACATGTCCAAAGCATCATAATTACAACATAGTCTGGTTTAGGAATGTAAAACGCAGAGGCCTGTGTCTGTAACTTGACTCAACAGATGACGTCACATGGTGGCTGGAAATCAGAAGAAAGGCTTAAGTAGTAAAAATAGTCTCCTAAGCTTCTATGAAGTTGCTCAACATGATCCCTGCAGCAGTGTGTATTGTCTTTTGGCAGGGGATGAAAGGGACGATGCAATCACAGTGAGACTACGATTCGAAGTAGAAGCATCATTTGTGGCTTTTTTTTTTTATAGCAAATATTTTTTTATAGCAAATATTTGCAGCTTTGTAGTCACACAACAGGAAAACGGAACGCAAAGACAACAAGTTGTGCATTGAGATGTTTTTTGCCTATCTGGTCTTTTGAGGGATGGAGCGGAAACATGAAGGCCTGTTCAGTGTCAAGACAAATCACCTCATTGCTGCATCAGTGGGAGAAGCACGGAACAGCTCCCTCTGCTGGTGTGAGAGTCATACAGCACATTCACTTCCATTGGCATCCTCAATTTAACTGGACCATGTTGCGCCACAGGGATCACATTTTGGGCGAGTTATGTTTTTGGCATTGTATCTTTCATCCAAATGTTTGTGCCCGTATAAATGGCATCTGCAAGAGAACAATATGTATGTTTGTCGTCAGATGTCTGATTTGAAATGACTTTTATATCCCAGCAGGCACAAGACATTGATACGTTTGGTTGTACAAAACCCAAAACCAGGGAAGTTGGCACCTTGCGTGATTCATAAATAAAAACAGAATACAATGATTTGCAAATCCTTTTCAACTTATATTCAATTGAATAGACTGCAAAGACAAGATAT
This sequence comes from Nerophis lumbriciformis, assembly GCF_033978685.3. Taxonomy (NCBI): domain Eukaryota; kingdom Metazoa; phylum Chordata; class Actinopteri; order Syngnathiformes; family Syngnathidae; genus Nerophis; species Nerophis lumbriciformis. The sequence continues at coordinate 9,941,357 of NC_084562.2, read as the reverse complement.
TTAATGTTCGGAATGAGAAACTGAATTTGTTTTTTGAAAATAATCATTAACTTAGAATTTCATGGCAGCAACACGTTGCAAAAAAGTTGGCACAGGGGCATTTTTACCACTGTGTTACATGGCTTTTCCTTTTAACAACACTCAGTAAACGTTTGGGAACTGAGGAGGCCAATTTTTTAAGCTTTTCAGGTGGAATTCTTTCCCATTCTTGCTTGATGTACAGCTTAAGTTGTTCAACAGTCAGGGGTCTCCGTTGTGGTATTTTAGGCTTCATAATGCGCCACACATTTTCAATGGGAGACAGGTCTGGACTACAGGCAGACCAGTCTAGTACCCGCACTCTTTTACTATGAAGCCACGCTGTTGTAACACGTGGCTTGCTATTGTCTTGCTGAAATAAGCAGGGGCGTCCATGATAACGTTGCTTGGATGGCAACATATGTTGCTCCAAAACCTGTATGTACCTTTCAGCATTAATGGTGCCTTTACAGATGTGTAAGTTACCCATGTCTTGAGCACTAATACACCCCCATACCATCACAAATGCTGGCTTTTGAACTTTTTGCGCCGAGAACTATCCAGATGGTTCTTTTCCTCTTTAGTCAGGAGGACACGACGTCCACAGTTTCCAAAAACAATTTGAAATGTGGACTCGTCAGACCACAGAACACTTTTCCACTTTGCATCAGTCTAGATGAGCTCGGGCTCAGCAAAGCCGCCAGCGTTTTTGGGTGTTGTTAAAAAAAATGGCTTTGGCTTTGCATAGTAGAGTTTTAACTTGCACTTACAGATGTAGCGATGAACTGTAGTTACTGACAGTGGTTTTCTGAAGTGTTCCTTAGCCCAGTGTTTTTCAACCACTGTGCCGCGGCACACTAGTGTGCCGTGAGATATTGTCTGGTGTGCCGTGGGAAATTATGCAACTTCATCTAATTGGTCCAAAAAATTCATCCATTTTCTACCGCTTGTCCCTTTTTGGGGTAGCGGGGGGTGCTGGAGCCTGCATTCAGGCGGAAGGTGGGGTACACCCTGGACAAGTCGCCACCTCATTGCAGGGCCAAATATTTTTTGCAAATCAATGATTATAATAATGTGCCGTTGTCTAGTGCAGTGTTTTTCAACCTTTTTTGGCATGTAAAAGGTATCCATCCATCCATTTTCTAGCGCTTGTCCCTTTTAGGGTATGTAACGCTTAAACCAAAAATGAACAAAGGGCAAGTCCCGCTAGGAAAAGGCACTGAAGCATGGCTATGCAAAACAAAAAGTAAAACTAAACTGGCTACAAAGTAAACAAAAACAGAATGCTGGACGACAGCAAAAACTTCCAGCGTGTGGAGCAGGATGACAGTGTCCACAAAGTACATCCGTAGACGCCATGACAATCAACAATGTCCCCACAAAGAAGGATAGCGTACGCACAACTGAAATAGTCTTGATTGCAAAAACAAAGCAGGTGTGGGCAATAGCACTCAAAGGAAGGCAAACAGGAAGGGTCACCAAATTAACAGCGCAAGACAGAAACTAAAGCACTATACACAGGAAACAACAACACACTCAAAAAAAATAATGCATGACAACCTTGTGGAGTTTCATTTTTTAACCTTTTCTGCTGGTGGTGTGCCTCTGTATTTTTTTTAATGAAAAAAATGTGCCTTGGCTCAAAAAAGGTTGAAAAACACTGCCTTAGCCCATGTGGTGATATCCTTTACACACTGATATCGCTTTTTGATGCAGTACTGCCTGAGGGATCGAAGGTCCTTAATGTCATCACTTACATGCAGTGATTTCTCCAGATTCTCTGAACCTTTTGGTGATATTACAGACCGTAGATGGTGAAATCCCTAAATTCCTTGCAATAGCTGGTTGAGAAATGTTGTTCTTAAACTGTTCGACAATGTGCTCATGCATTTGTTCACATAGTGGTGACCCTCGCCTCATCCTTGTTTGTGAATGACTGAGCATTTAATGGAAGCTGCTTTTATACCCAATCATGGCACCCACCTGTTCCCAATTAGCCTGTTCACCTGTGGGATGTTCCAAATAAGTGTTTGATGTGCATTCCTCAACTTTCTCAGCTTTTTTGAAACATGTTGCAGGCATCAAATTCCAAATGAGCTAATATTTGCAGAAAATAAAGTTTTCCAGTTCGAATGTTAAGTATCTTGTCTTTGAAGTCTATTCAATTGAATATAGGTTGAAAAGGATTCGCAAATCATTGTATTCTGTTTTTGTTTACTATTTATACAACGTGCCAACTTCACTGGTTTTGGGGTTTGTACATACATGTCTTTTAAAACTGACTTCGAAACAACGTTGCAAAATAGTTGCATTTGTGAACTGAGACAAGGTTGATGTCTAACGTTGGATATACGTTGCCGGTTGACCAAATTTCAACGGTCAAACCAACGTCACAACCTGACATTGAATAAACGTGGTCAAAAAGCATGTTGTTTCAAGGTTGTATTTGTGTTACAGAATATTGGTTAATTCAGACCCCGAAATTCAATTAACAAAACAATGTGTACAAATAGCATGTTGTTGCAACATGAAGTTTGAGTTGCTCAACATCAGGACCTAATTCAACAAGTTCTCAACGTTGTTCCAATGTCTCACGCCTGCTGGGGATAAAACCTACGAGGAACACATTTGAGCAGCACAGGGAAACAAAGCTATGAATGATTCAGTGTGTCATCTGTAAATTGTAGCAATCTTTCTGGTGTGGCACACGAAGCGGATGCGAGTATTTTGACAAATGCAACAACAAGATGTGATTATGTGCTACAATATGCATTCAAAATTCCCAAAGCCTTATTTCCATAGAAAGTAAACAGTTACTGATTGTTTGCAGAACATCAAATCACTGAGCATCAAAAGGATACCCTGGGATTATTTGAAACATTCCTCAGGATTGTACACACACAGTAATCCTTGTGAGATCGCTGCATGCTGGATAGCAAGACGTGTTCTTCAAACCATACGTAAGCCCACATTCACATTTGAAAGGTTTAGCTAGAAAACGACAAGAGCTTTTTGTGAGCAATGTCATGAATACTGAAGTTTATCATTCCTTAAAGACAACAACCATTCATTTCAACCATCTATCACTGCTTGTACACATTAGGGTCAAAATAACTCAAAAAGTTACAGGCGGATTTTCATGAAACTGTCATGAAATGTTCGAAATGGCATAGGGAGACACTGATTTGATTTTGGGCCTGATCCGGATCATTTCTAACCATGAACAAAATTAATTGTGTGAATGCTCCAAAGCATTCACACATGATTTTCTACACCAAAAATCATCTATTTATTCTTCTCCTTCTTTTCCAGATTTTGGCATGCTCTACCTTCCATTCAAACCGTTCCAACTTCAAACTGTTCAGCCTATTCTGTAATCACGGGCAATTCCTTGACAAATTCCAAAAATTTCCAGAGTTCCCAGAATTCCAGGTTTTTCGGGACCATCCATCCATCCATCTTCTTCCGCTTATCCGAGGTCGGGTCGCGGGTGCAGCAGCCTAAGCAGGGAAGCCCAGACTTCCCTCTCCCCAGCTACTTCGTCCAGCTCTTCCTGTGGCATCCCGAGGCGTTCCCAGGCCAGCCGGGAGACATAGTCTTCCCAACGTGTTCTGGGTCTTCCCCGCGGCCTCCTACCGGTCGGACGTGCCCTAAACACCTCCCTAGGAAGGCGTTCGGGTGGCATCCTGACCAGATGCCCGAACCACCTCATCTGGCTCCTCTTGATGTGGAGGAGCAGCGGCTTTACTTTGAGCTCCCCCCGGATGGCAGAGCTTCTCACCCTATCTCTAAGGGAGAGCCCCGCCACCCGGCGGAGGAAACTAATTTCGGCCGCTTGTACCCGTGATCTTGTCCTTTCGGTCATAACCCAAAGCTCATGACCATAGGTGAGGATGGGAACGTAGATCGACCGGTAAATTGAGAGCTTTGCCTTCCGGCTCAGCTCCTTCTTCACCACAACGGATCGATACAGCATCCGCATTACTGAAGACGCCGCACCGATCCGCCTGTCGATCTCACGATCCACTCTTCCCTCACTCGTGAACAAGACTCCGAGGTACTTTTTCGGGACATTTTTCCAAATCAAAATGAATTGGCCATTTTTCAAACTTCCACCATTTCCACATTTTCAACATATTCCACTTATCCTGAACATTCAAACTATGATTTTTCTAAGTAAAAAAAATTCCAGGAATTCCCAGAATTCCCGTTTTTATTCAAACCCTTTTATCTGTAGACTACTCCTGCCACATTTTTTAACCCACTTCAACCGTTCCATCGTTAAAACATTCATCTTAATCAGGACAAAAAACTAAGTTGTTTTTTGAACTGGAAGAAATTCCTGTTTTTCCCGAAATTCCAGGAATTCCATTATACCATTTCTCAATTAAAAATTGTACGACTTCGACATTTCTCGGTCGATTTGAAAAATTCCAACACCAACTCATTCAGAACATTCACGATTTTTTTTTTAGCATTTTCAAAAAAAGTCCTGCTTTTCCTGAAATTCCCAAATTTCCATTAAATTCCCATTGAAAAGAATGGGGCATTTTTCAAAGTTCCACAATTCCCACATTTTTCATCAGATTCAAACCGTTCCAACTTCAAACAATTTCCAGATTTCCCAGAATTCCAGGTTTTCCGGGACGTTTTTCCAATTCAAAATGAATTGGCCATTTTTCAAACTTCCACCATTTCAACATATTCCACTAATCCTGGACATTCAAACTATGATTTTTCCAAGTAAAAAAAAATTCCAGAAATTCTCAGAATTCCCTTTTTTTTTTTTTCAAACCCTTTTTTCACCCTTTTATCTGTAGACTACTCCTGCCACATTTTTCAACCCACTTCAACCGTTCCATCATCAAAACATTCCTCTTAATCAGGACAAAAAACAAAGTTGTTTTTTGAACTGGAAGAAATTCCTGTTTTTCACCAAATTCCAGGAATTCCATTATACCATTTCTCAATTAAAAATGTTACTACTTCAACATTTCTCGGCCGATTTTAAAAATTCCAACACCAACTCATTCAGAACATTCACGATTTTTTTTTAGCATTTTCAAAAAAAGTCCTGCTTTTCCTGAAATTCCCAAATTTCCATGAAATTCCCATTGAAAAGAATGGGACATTTTTCAAAGTTCCACAATTCCCACATTTTTCATCAGATTCAAACCGTTCCAACTTCAAACAATTTCCAGATTTCCCAGAATTCCAGGTTTTCCGGTACGTTTTTCCAAATCAAAATGAATTGGCCATTTTTCAAACTTCCACAATTTCCACATTTTCAACATATTCCACTTATCCTGGACATTCAAACTATGATTTTTCCAAGTAAAAAAAAATTCCAGGAATTCCCAGAATTCCCTTTTTTTTTTTTTCAAACCCTTTTTTCACCCTTTTATCTGTAGACTACTCCTGCCACATATTTCAACCCACTTCAACCGTTCCATCGTCAAAACATTCATCTTAATCAGGACAAAAAACTACGTTGTTTTTTGAACTGGAAAACCGTTCCAACTTCAAACAATTTCCAGATTTCCCAGAATTCCAGGTTTTCCGGTACGTTTTTCCAAATCAAAATGAATTGGCCATTTTTCAAACTTCCACAATTTCCACATTTTCAACATATTCCACTTATCCTGGACATTCAAACTATGATTTTTCCAAGTAAAAAAAAATTCCAGGAATTCCCAGAATTCCCTTGTTTTTTTTTTTAAAACCCTTTTTTCACCCTTTTATCTGTAGACTACTCCTGCCACATATTTCAACCCACTTCAACCGTTCCATCGTCAAAACATTAATCTTAATCAGGACAAAAAACTAAGTTGTTTTTTGAACTGGAAAAAATTCCCGTTTTCCCCGAAATTCCGGGAATTCGATTATACCATTTCTCAATTAAAAATTGTACGACTTCGACATTTCTCGGCCAATTTTAAAAATTCCAACACCAACAGAACATTCAGAACATTCACGATTTTTTTAGCATTTTCAAAAAAAGACCAGCTTTTCCTGAAATTCCCAAATTTCCATGAAATTCCCATTGAAAAGTATGGGACATTTTTCAAAGTTGCACAATTCCCACATTTTTTCTTCAGAATCAACAATGGGGCGTCCGTGCACTGTAAGTTAATGGGCACATACAGTTGATAGATTATCGCCATAGCCAATCAGATCACAAGTTGTTGTCAGTAATTTCTTCTGGCTGGCCCTGACATTTACGCGTCCTGTGATTGGATACTCACTTGGGAGTCCCACGTGAGTATCCAATCACAATTTGCGACAACAGGAAGTGGCACCGGAGCCATACGAGCCATAGAAAGCCACAGAAAACTCACCGGTACTCATTTTTTTAACCCACAAAGATCTATCAAAATGTTTTAGTACGACTTTGGTAAGCTATGAAGCCGCAACGCTTGATGGATTGTCGGCGCATTAAACATACAAGTATTATTATAGTGTGTGTATAAGGTAAGACATATTATCTGGTGCTTTGTTTCGCAATATTATGCAAAAGAAACTTTTCTTACCTTCTGGTACCTGCTGATCTGCATTTGGGATCTGTATAAGTCCTGAAAACTTGCACGCGTCCACGAGTCGATAAGCTTCTTCTTTTTTCTCTATCATTCATCCTCTGCTGTTGCCATTTCTAATATAAAGTAGTGTAAAGTTTTTACTTATATCTGTCAGTAAACTCGCCATAAAAGCGCTAAAACAAACCGGTGTAGTGAGTTTACATTATTCACCCTAGGAACTTTAGTTATTAGAGTTCCGATCGGACGTTTTTTCACGGGACACATTTCCGGTATTGTTGTTTCCGGACGAGGAGATGCTGCTCCGTTATTGATTTAAGTAAAGTCTGAATGTCATTAAAACAGTTAGCACCATCTTTTGACACTTCTTCCACCCCTGTCCTTGCACGCTACACCGCTACAACAAAGATGACGAGGAGAAGACACCGCGGAAGGTGAGCCACGTAAATAAGACCGCCCACAAAACGGCGCATCCTGAAGCGACTGTCAGAAAGCGGCTTGAAGATGATCTGTAAAACATAATCTACTGTATTTTCTTGAATTAGCGCCAGGCGGTAATTAATTTAAAACCTCTTCTCACTCCGGCGCTTACCAAAGGCATGTGGTAAATTTAGGCATGCGCTTATAAATTTGAGTCTGATGTAAGGATACCATCATGACATCACTTAATGCCGCAATAAAATTGAAAGCACAGTGAATCATCCCGGGAGTTCTTTTTGTTTGGGTCTGAAAAGGCAATTAAAATAACATTATTACCGCCTGTTAGCAGGTTTTCTTAGCTCATGGTTTGTTTCTGAAATGTTACTCGTACAACTGCATCAAAATGACTCATATTTGACACATGCAGCTATATTAATAAAACATTTTTTCAAAATAAAGCGCTTTGAAAGACGCAACTCCAACAACAAAAAGTCAGCTCTCCACCACTACAAACTAACACAATATTCATAATAAGAATTGCAATTACCTTAAATCCTACTGAATAGCTCTTTATCTTCTTCCCTTTATGTGATTTTAAATGATTGAAATTAGCCTCCTCCATTTTGAAAATGATGCCTTGAAAGGTGAAGTGTCACTCGTGACGTGACGAGTTTGACCCGGCGGTAATTCTAGGCATACGCATATTTTATACCCGCCGGCAATTCAAGGAAATACGGTATGCAACAATTTGACCAAATAACCATCATTACATGTTATGTAGACCACAAGGAAATGTTTTCCATTTAGAAAAAAATAATAATAATATGACTCCTTTAATGCGCCTTATAATCCGGTGCGCCTAATATATGAAAAAAGATTTTAAAAAATACACCATTCATCAGCAGTGTGCCTTATAATCCGGTGCGCCCTATGGTCCGGAAAATACGGTAAAAATAAATAATAAAGTTCTCACCCTTGGGCGGGTCAAACGAAACGACTCGGTGGGCCAAATTTGGTCCACGGCCCCTACGTTGGGCACCACCTAAATCAGAGCGTGCCACACAACCCCGCCACAGTCTTCTCTTTATAAAGAGACAATATAAAGTATTCACTGGTCGAAAAGTCGCCTCACATCCACAAGCCAATTAAATAATGCACGTGCACGCTGTTCAGCTCCATTTCTTAAATAGCATTTTTCAGCTCTCATGCCGTCCCCCCGTGTTGTGGGAACACTTCTTTCAAATTATTGAACAATGCAACAATAACTACTCAACAGCAGAGGAACATTGGCATCATAAATCATGCAAAGGGAAGTACCCAGAGATGACAGTGGATTAAATAATGCGTCAATTTTAGCTCTGCCTTATTTTGCAACCAAACCATGTTGCATTGGATTCCTTTTTTTTGTATTTGGAGTTGTTAAATTGCTAAAAAGTTGCACACTAATAAAATTAAGTATATGCTGTTTTCTTTGTACATATAATTGAGTATGATTTTTAAGCATCGTTCCATGACTCTCTTTGGAAAATATGACTAAATCGACCTTTTAGTTTTTGACCGTGCAGTAGAGATGCGCGGATAGGCAATTATTTCATCCGCAACCGCATCACAAAAGTCGTCATCCATCCGCCATCCATCCGTACCAACATTTTATCAAAACCACACCCGCCCGCCATCCGCCCGTTGTTATATATCTAATATAGACGATGCAAGACATTAGTGAGGTTAGAAAGCTTTTGCCTGTTAAAGAAAGGCGACTGATCCAATGAAGCAGAGACATTCAATGCGTGCCACGCATTAATATCTCTTGGCCACGCACTAGTGGCTAAGAGATATTAATGCGTGATAATATTATTTATCATTATTATAATATTATTGTCATTTCCATTAAGAAAGTGTTGACTATTGTTGCCAATGCCCTCAGATCAGGAGTGCGTTCCTCACACTTTGTGTGCGCAGTTGCAGCAAGCAGAACGAGGCTTTTAAGAAGTTAAAAAAATGTTTTAGAAAGACTAGGCCTATATTTTCGTTAGGTAAAAAAAATGTTCTGAATTTATTTCAATGAATAATAACTTGTTAACGTTATAATGCTCAAATAGGGACGAGGGCGGGGTGCACAGTGAAGCAGTGAACAATTTCGCGACAAAGATGAACTTTTATTGATTGATCTGCAGCCATGACAAAATATCAGACAATCTCTATTGTCAACGACAGGCAGGAAAATAAAGATAAACACATAGCCTATGTTGTAGGCATAGGCTCATACGTTTTCAAGTTGAAATAAAAAAATTAATAAAAAATGTGCCTCATAAGCCTTAGGCTGTCAATCACGCGCACAAACTTAAATTATACAATAACATATGTATGTCATCTCTATTTAAACAAAAATAAATTAAATGAATAATAATAATAAATTACCTGCAACTTATTGGCCAAGGCAAATAGCTGAAGGGGGGAAATCAAACCCATCAGACTGCACTTTATCATCAAACTTGAATTATAATGAAAATAGACGGTCGCGACAAACAAAGCAAGCTAAATAGCCTTACATTGTCGCCAATCGGAGATGCGCTTCACTTGAAAGCGAGGCCAAATAATTATTCACACATAGTAGTATATCTCAAATAGAAAAAAACACAATAAACAACGCAATTGCCTTAATTCCTTTGCATTGTAGTGCGCCCAAACAACACGTAACCATCAAAATTATTTAGCTGACCGAACTCAATATAGGTTAGACATGGGCTAGCCTATAGGTAACGTAGACTAATTCGTTTAACATATCCAACCGTATGTCTACTTACTTTTTTTTTGTTAGCACTATGCAGGAATAAAATGGCATCTACAATGCCAGGATTCATGCGAGTGCGCCTGGCCTCTAAAATGCGCCCTGCTGCGCTGAAGGAGCGCTCACTTGCGCCACTTGTTGCTGGGACGCGGTGTCATCTTTTTCTTTTTTTCTTCTTCTTCTGTTGTGTTGTGCTGCAGTGCCTGATGAATAATTGACTGTTTCAAAGAGTGCTGCTCGTTTTTCGTATGTGGGTAACAACATTTAACTATGTATATATATTTCCGAATTGGTTCAACCGCCAACCGCCCGCATCTATTTAAAATCTATTTTTACCCGCCCGACCCGCGGTTTATCCGCGGACTCCGCGGTTGTGTCCGCAAACCGCACATCTCTACCGTGCAGATTACACATGCTATTAACTTAAGTGTGATCCTAATTTTTCTAAGATCCTAAGATTTTAGAAGCACGCAGCTCAGCCCATTGACAAGCTACATGATGATTTTGAGTATTTTGTGCATCTTGCAGATTAAATATTGTCATGGTGCCCACCACAAAAGAGCAGTTTTTAGTGTAATTAATAAGTTGACCATGAAGATAGTCATGGTGGTTGTGGTGACTTGATGTGTGTTAGTGAGGTAAGTGGTTTATTTTTCTTCTTCGTCTGAATAGAATAGAATAGAATGGACTTTATTGTCATTATATTTGCATATAACGAGATTAAGGACTCCAATTTAAGGTGCGGTAGTGGGAACAAATATGGAATAAAAAATAAATTACACAAGAGGTAATAAAGACAAAACTAAGAATTTAAATAAACAGACTACTATCCAATAAAAATAATAAGCAATCCTGTACAATATACAAAACACTATACAAATACAAAATACTGCACATTATACAGAACAAGACAAGAGTACCGGAGAAATAAATAACAATCAGTGTCGGATGTATTGCACTCGAAGGGTAATATTGCACAGTAGGGTATTAGGGTAGGATATTGTATAGGGGTGAATTATTTATTATAAGTTAGAGTTCAAGCAAGGCAATTAGCATCTGCCTCAGTTTTATGGCGCTCTCAAAGGATTATATATTGTAGTTATTTTTTTTTTAGAATTATTTTCGGAAGTTATTCGTTTTCATCCAAGGAAATAACTCCTGGTAACATTTACAAGGTAAGATTTGGCTTCGGATAACACTTTCACCAATTTTTGTGTAGTGTTTTCATTGTAAACAGTCCATAAAACGGGACCTTATCCCCATGTTTTGTCAATGATATCCTTATTTTTGAATTTTCTCTCACCTAAGAAACTTTAGGGCATAATAAAAAGGCCACAAATAATCACCATGCATATGAACTTTACCGTAAAATACACAAAGAAATGTAACAATGCAGGACCAAAATATATCCCACAAATAATACATAAATAATACTCTGTGTGGGAAAAATATAAATAAATATAATAAATATATAAATAAAAAATGACCGCAATATATACATTTAACTCATGTGATTAGTCACAAAAAAAATATTGCTTTACTCATGTGTACGCAGGTTCATCATGCAATTTATTTTGATTGCACATGCTCAATTACCTTAAAGGCGAACTGCACTTTTTTGTAATTTTGCCTATCATTCACAGTCCTTATGTAATATGACACATAAGGTTTTCTTTTTATTAAGCATTCTAAAAAGTAAATAAATGCGTTCAAAAGTCTGCTTACAATGGAGCCCACGAGAGCCGCTCTATTCTGCCTATAAAGTCCTTAAAAAACCGTCCAAACACCTCCACTAGGGTTTTATATACATGATGTAAGTATATATGTAATGTATATAACATTTATAATAACATTTATTTACGTATTTTGATCATTTTAAGCATTAATTTAAAAAACGCATCGGAAAGTTTATTTTTAATTTATTTTTAACATCACTGATTACTCACTGCATACTTTAAGTTCAGTTCAGTTCTAGTTTATTTGGAACATGCATACGATACGATGTAGTGCATCACACAATTCCAGTTGTTTCATTACAGCACGTCCGAAAAGGAGTAGGAAGAAGCAGAGCTTATTTAATCCTACCGCTTTTCATACCATAGCAATTGTATCCCATTTCCTTGTTCTTTGTAACAGAACAGTGAATAAATAAATAATAAATAAATAAAACACCATAGTAAGTAAACAAATATTAAATACATAAATAATCTTTATCTCAGATAAAGATCCGAAAAGGAGTAGGAAGAAGATTAACTTATTTATTCCTACCCCTTTTCATACCTTAGCAATTTTATTTCATTAGATAAAGATTTATGTATTTAACATTTGTTTACTTTCTATGGTATATTATTTATTTATTCACTGTTCTGTTACAGAAGTATGAGAGCCAAGAAACATAATAAAACCTCACTTACTGTACAATGTCTGCTGTCATTGGATGCAGACTGCTAGGATGTTCATATAGTCCCATTTAAATGACGAATGACTCATAATCCTCGCAAAGAAAAAGGGGGCGGAACCAAGCTTCTTTTCGGGTCGTTCTCGCCATTCCCGGGTCTAAATTGGCTGTCAAAGTGTACAAACATGTCAGAATACATCTTCGTCCTTCTACTATCAAGGTGAGAGGCATGATTTGTGATTAACAGTAAAGCTCGACAAGCAAGGAAGCAGTTCACCAGTCGATCATGTCAACATTGGCACTCAAGCTCGTGATTATGGCGCCACTATAAATAGTTTGTCTTCGTTAGCACTTATAATAACAATATTACTAATACTTTGTGAATATCCATCCATTTTCTACCGCTTATTCCCTTCGGGGTCATGGGGGGTGCTGGAGCCTATCTCAGCTACAATCGGGCGGAAGGCGGGTACTTTGTGAATATTGAAGTTACAAATGTAAATGGAGTATTGGCGGTTTTTTATTTATTGAGTTTCCTGAGTGGAATAGAGGACCTCCTATTGGCTCTGCTGTAAGAATACATTTATTTACGATTTAGAACGTAACCCTACATTAATAAGTGTTTGATGAGCATTCCTCAACTTTCTCAGTCTTTTTTGCCACTCGTGCCAGCTTTTTTGAAACATGTTGCATGCATCAAGTTCCAAATGAGCTAATATTTGCAAAAAATAAAGTTGACCAGTTCGAATGTTAAGTATCTTGTCTTTGCAGTCTATTCAATTGAATATAGGTTGAAAAGGATTTGCAAATCATTGTATTCTGTTTTTATTTACCGTTTATGTGCCAACTTCACTGGTTTTGAGTTCTGTAAAACAAATGACTACTGACCGCATCTGAAGAAAGCAAGCTACAGCAACCCCCTTAGTTACATGAATCACAATACGAATAAAAAGTGTGTCTTTCAAACAAAAGAGAGGACTTAAAGGGGTGCCTTGAGGAACACATCAGCTAAGTAAGTCACAAGTTTGGTCCCCTGCGTTTGGGGCGGTATAGCTCGGTTGGTAGAGTTCCAGGTTCGATCCCCACTTCCGCCATCCAAGTAACTGCCGTTGTGTCCTTGGGCAAGACACTTTACCCACCTGCTCCCAGTGCCACCCACACTGGTTTAAATGTAACTTAGATATTGAGTTCCACTATGTAAAAGCGCTTTGAGTCACTAGAGAAAAGCGCTATATAAATATACTTCACTTCACTGCGTTCTATGTTTGCAAGTAAGGTTTTGAACTGAACTCGGTCGAATAGCAGAACTCTTACTCTTACTTGAGTACAATTATTGGCTACACCGCCCACCTGTGGCAATTTGCACACAAATACAACCAGCTGTTGTGTCTCTGGTCCAAACCCCGCAGGGAAGGTGCCGGTAGTACGTGGCCTCGTTTCACAGCAACATTTCACACACTGAGCACTGACTGATTCCAGACGACGCTGCAGTGCGTGCACCAGTGACGTGCGGTGAGGTTGATGGCTGGTGAGGCACTGACTTCATCACAGTCAGATTTACAAACATATGAACCCTAAAGAGTATCTTATTCACCATTTGATTGGCAGCAGTTAACGGGTTATGTTTAAAAGCTCATACCAGCATTCTTCCCTGCTTGGCACTCAGCATCAAGGGTTGGAATTGGGGGTTAAATCCCCCAAAATTGCTGCCCACTGCTCTCCTCACCTCCCAGGGGGTGAGCAAGGGGATGGGTCAAATGCAGAGAATAATTTCACCACACATAGTGTGTGTTTGACAATCATTGGTACTTTAACTTAACTTTAACTTTACACATACAAACTGTAGCACACAAAAAAAGCACATTTAATAAAAAATACGTTATTAAGGTCTTACCTTTACTTATAAATGAAGTCCATGCGCAGCTCCTTCTGAACAAAAGCATCGATAACTTGTTTATAGAAGTCTTCCTTATCTTTCTTCAGTTTTAAAAGTCTCTCTGTCTCGATGGAGATCTTCCTTTAATTATTACCTCCTGCTTCGATTGAAAGTCCAGTTTAGAAAACTGTTTTATTTTAGATATGTAATCCTCCATGTTAAAAGTCCAGGCAAGAGAAAAAAATAAACGATCGCTGCTAACAGTTGCTGCTTGTTGTCACTTCTTCTGCAGCCGAGTAGTCGCATGAATGATCCCTGGGATCACTAGCGCCCTCTACCACCAGGAGGCGGGATTACTGCGAGCCTCACACAGTGCGTCTATCCAGCCGTTTTATGATTGCTCAGCACAAGAAATACTTTACACACATACAGTTGTTGACAAAATACACTGTACATTATATACCTCAGCTAACTAAACTATGGAAATGTATAATATAGTTCATATAGCAATACGGTCTCACTGCACAGCAGGCCAGCAGTTAGCCGAGTCATTGCGCAATCCATGGCGAGGCTCAACTGGCTGGTGACTCACCGCAAGTCTCTTCTCAGTATTTGAACGGCAAATGTGAAAATTCAGCGATTTTGAATAAAAATAATCTAAAACTGGTGAAGTTAAATGGGAAATAACTTTATAGTATAATCACTGGATACATATAACAATTTAATTTTTTTTTTTTCTTTTTACATTTTTTTTCTTTCCTTGATGGCACGTGAGGCCCCGCCTCACCTGCCTCCCCTGACTGCACGTCACTGGCGTGCACGCTCTCAGACACGGGCGCTGACTTCACACACTCACACACACACGTGTCAGCACTTTCCTCCACTGTCTTCACTTTTTTCTCCTGCATGTTGCTGAGCATCACACTCACTAATGACCTCCCGGTGTGAGACTGAAATAGAACAGTGCTCAAGTGTCTGAGAACTTTGAATGGACATCCGTAGTCATGGATGAGGACAGGGTGTAGAAAAAGGTGAACTCACAGTGACCAGTGATTTTATGACCTTCTATCACCACAGGTAATTATGTCATTTGTTAGAGCAGTTAAAGACCTATGACAATTGTCCAGGGGGTCCTACATTATCCTCATCCAAAATATGTATTTTTAAAAAGTGGTGGATAATGGCTCCTTTTTGAAGAGGAGTCCAAATACATGGTTAAATTTAGAGATGTCCGATAATGGCTTTTTTGCCGATTTCCGATATTGTCCAACTCTTAATTACCGATTCCGATATCAACCGATATTGATACATACAGTCGTGGAATTAACACATTATCATGCCTAATTTTGTTGTGATGCCCCGCTGGTTGCATTAAACAATGTAACAAGGTTTTCCAAAATAAATCAACTCAAGTTATGGAAAAAAAATGCCAACATGGCACTGCCATATTTATTATTGAAGTCACAAAGTGCATTTTTTTTTTTTAACATGCCTCAAAACAGCAGCTTGGAATTTGGGACATGCTCTCCCTGAGAGAGTCATGAATTGATTAAAAGTTAAAGTTAAAGTACCAATGATTGTCACACACACACTAGGTGTGGCGAAATTATTCTCTGCATTTGACCCATCACCCTTGTTCACCCCCTGGGAGGTGAGGGTAGCAGTGGGCAGCAGCGGTGGCCGCGCCCGAGAATCATTTTTGGTGATTTAACCCCCAATTCCAACCCTTGATGCTGAGTGTCAAGCAGGGAGGTAATGGGTCCCATTTTTATAGTCTTTGGTATGACTCGGCCGCGGTTTGAACTCACGACCTACCGATCTCAGGGTGGACACTCTAACCACTAGGCCACTGAGTAGATTAACGTGGACCCCGACTTAAACAAGTTGAAAAACGTATTCGGGTGGTCAATTGTACGGAATATGTACTGTACTGTGCAATCTACTAATAAAAGTCTCAATCAATCAATCAAAGGAGGTTGAGGTGGTGGGGTAGGGGGGGGGTGTATATTGTAGCATCCCGGAAGGGTTAGTGCTGCAAGGGGTTCTGGGTATTTGTTCTGTTGTGTTTATGTTGTGTAACGGTGCGGATGTTCTCCCGAAATGTGTTTGTCATTCTTGTTTGGTGTGGGTTCACAGTGTGGCGCATATTTGTAACAGTGTTAAAGTTGTTTATACGGCCACCCTCAGTGTGACCTGTATGGCTGTTGACCAAGTATGCATGGCATTCACTTGTGTGTGTGAAACGCCATAGATATTATGTGATTGGGCCGGCACGCAAAGGAAGTGCCTTTAAGGTTTATTGGCGCTCTGTACTTCTCCCTACGTCCGTGTACACAGCGGCGTTTTAAAGTCATGCATTTTATTTTTTGAAACCGATACCGATAATTTAGAAACCGATACCGATAATTTCCGATATTACATTTAAAAGCATTTATCGGCTGATAATATCGGTAGTCCGATATTTTCGGACATCCCTAGTTAAATTAACTTCTCAGCATCATGGGTGCTGTTTTCTTAATTCGAGATGTGGCAGCTGCTCAGTCAGGATGAAGCTGCAGGGTCTCCAACAGATACGAAACAAATATGGAAATTGGTGCTGGTTGTCGGAGGGCTGTCGTACTGACCACTGCCAAGGTGCCCTTGGGGAAAGGCAGCTAACGCCCAAACTGATCAGGGGTGTGACACTTATTGTGTCTCGAGGGCCGATAATATCGGCCTGCCGATAAATGTGTTCAAATGTAATATCGGAAATTATCGGTACTGTTTTTTTTATTATCGGTATCGTTTTTTTTAATTTTATTTTATTTTTTATTATTAAATCAACACAAAAAAACACAAGATACACTTACAATTAGTAAGTTTCAATTCCCACCTCCGGAAGAACTTTGAACATGTCACGAGGGAGGTGCTGGACATTGAGTCCGAATGGACCATGTTCCGCGCCTCTATTGTCGAGGCGGCTGATTAGAGCTGTGGCCGCAAGGTAGTTGGTGCTTGTCGTGGCGGTAATCCTAGAACCCGTTGGTGGACACCGGCGGTGAGGGATGCCGTCAAGCTGAAGAAGGAGTCCTATCGGGTTCTTTTGGCTCATGGGACTCCTGAGGCAGCGGACAGCTACCGACAGGCCAAGCGGTGTGCGGCTTCAGCGGTCGCAGAGGCAAAAACTCGGACATGGGAGGAGTTCGGTGAGGCCATGGAAAACGATTTCCGGACGACTTCGAAGCAATTCTGGACCACCATCCGCCGCCTCAGGAAGGGGAAGCAGTGCACTATCAACACCGTGTATGGCGAGGATGGTGTTCTGCTGACCTCGACTGCGGATGTTGTGGATCGGTGGAGGGAATACTTCGAAGACCTCCTCAATCCCACCAACACGTCTTCCTATGAGGAAGCAGTGCCTGGGGAGTCTGTGGTGGGCTCTCCTATTTCTGGGGCTGAGGTTACTGAGGTAGTTAAAAAGCTCCTCGGTGGCAAGGCCCCGGGGGTAGATGAGATCCGCCCGGAGTTCATTAAGGCTCTGGATGCTGTCTTGGTTGACAAGACTCTGCAGCATCGCGTGGACATCGGGGGCGGTACCACTGGATTGGCAGACCGGGGGGGTGGTTCCTCTCTTTAAGAAGGGGAACCGGAGGGTGTGTTCTAACTATCGTGGGATCACACTCCTCAGCCTTCCCGGTAAGGTCTATTCAGGTGTACTGGAGAGGAGGCTACGCCGGATAGTCGAACCTCGGATTCAGGAGGAACAGTGTGGTTTTCGTCCTGGTCGTGGAACTGTGGACCAGCTCTATACTCTCGGCAGGGTCCTTGAGGGTGCATGGGAGTTTGCCCAACCAGTCTACATGTGTTTTGTGGACTTGGAAAAGGCATTCGACCGTGTCCCTCGGGAAGTCCTGTAGGGAGTGCTCAGAGAGTATGGGGTATCGGACTGTCTGATTGTGGCAGTCCGCTCCCTGTATGATCAGTGCCAGAGCTTGGTCCGCATTGCCGGTAGTAAGTCGGACACGTTTCCGGTGAGGGTTGGACTCTGCCAAGGCTGCCCTTTGTCACCGATTCTGTTCATAACTTTTATGGACAGAATTTCTAGGCGCAGTCAAGGCGTTGAGGGGATCCGGTTTGGTGGCTGCAGGATTAGGTCTCTGCTTTTTGCAGATGATGTGGTCCTGATGGCTTCATCTGGCCAGGATCTTCAGCTCTCACTGGATCGGTTCGCAGCTGAGTGTGAAGCGACTGGGATGAGAATCAGCACCTCCAAGTCTGAGTCCATGGTTCTCGCCCGGAAAAGGGTGGAGTGCCATCTCCGGGTTGGGGAGGAGATCTTGCCCCAAGTGGAGAAGTTCAATTACCTCGGAGTCTTGTTCACGAGTGAGGGAAGAGTGGATCGTGAGATTGACAGGCGGATCGGTGCGGCGTCTTCAGTAATGCGGACGCTGTATCGATCCGTTGTGGTGAAGAAGGAGCTGAGCCGGAAGGCAAAGCTCTCAATTTACCGGTCGATCTACGTTCCCATCCTCACCTATGGTCATGAGCTTTGGGTTATGACCGAAAGGACAAGATCACGGGTACAAGCGGCCGAAATGAGTTTCCTCCGCCGGGTGGTGGGGCTCTCCCTTAGAGATAGGGTGAGAAGCTCTGCCATCCAGGAGGAGCTCAAAGTAAAGCCGCTGCTCCTCCACATCGAGAGGAGCCAGATGAGGTGGTTCGGGCATCTGATCAGGATGCCACCCGAACGCCTCCCTAGGGAGGTGTTTAGGGCACGTCCGACCGGTAGGAGGCCGCGGGGAAGACCCAGGACACTTGGGAAGACTATGTCTCCCGGCTGGCCTGGGAACGCCTCGGGGTCCCACAGGAAGAGCTGGACGAAGTGGCTGGGGAGAGGGAAGTCTGGGCTTCCCTGCTTAGGCTGCTGCCCCCGCGACCCGACCTCGGATAAGCGGAAGAAGATGGATGGATGGATGGACACTTACAATTAGTGCACCAACCCAAAAAACCTTCCTCCCCCATTTACACTCATTCACACAAAAGGGTTGTTTCTTTCTGTTATTAATATTCTGGTTCCTACATTATATATCAATATATATCAATACAGTCTGCAAGGGATACAGTCCGTAAGCACACATGATTGTGCGTGCTGCTGGTCCACTAATAGTACTAACCTTTAACAGTTAATTTTACTCATTTTCATAAATTACTAGTTTCTATGTAACTGTTTTTATATTGTTTTACTTTCTTTTTTATTCAAGAATTTTTTTTAAATTTATTTATCTTATTTTATTTTATACATTTTTTTAAAAGTACCTTATCTTCACCATACCTGGTTGTCCAAATTAGGCATAATAATGTGTTAATTCCACGACTGTATATATCGGTTGATATCGGTATCGGTAATTAAAGAGTTGGACAATATCGAAATATCGGCAAAAAGCCATTATCGGACATCCCTAATTGTGTCGTTATTTTTTATGCAGAACAAGCCCTGCTACGGGGACGGCGTGGCGTGGTCGGGAGAGTGGCCGTGCCAGCAACCGGAGGGTTCTGGGTTCGATCCCCACCTTCCACCAACCTTGTCACGTCCATTGTGTCCTTGAGCAAGACACTTCACCCATGTCAGTGTGTGAATGGGTGAATGTGGAAATAGTGTCAAAGCGCTTTGAGCACCTTGAAGGTAGAATATATATATATTATACAGGTATAACCCATTTACTAAAAAAATTCTCACTGCCTTTCTCGCTGATGCTTGAATACTTGTATTGTTTCCAGGCCCCCACTTGTAGCATGTGGTGGTTCTAGTACGGGGGTCAGCAACCCGTGGCTCTTTAGTGCCGCCCTAGGGGCTCCCTGGAGCATTTTTAAAAAAGGATTGAAAGTGAAAAAAGATGGGGGAAAAATACAAACAAACGCAACAGTTTGTTTACATTTAAAATCTTCCACTCCTTTGTCTCATTTTGTCCACCAAACGTTTTATGCTGTGCGTGAATGCACAAAGGTGCGCTTTGTTGATGTTGACTTGTCGGAGTGCTAATCAGGCATATTTGGTCAGTGCATGACTGCAAGCTAATCGATGCTAACATGCTATTCATTCTAACTGTATGTACATTGTGCATCATTATGCCTCGTTTGTAGGTATATTTGAGCTTATTTAATATCCTTTACTTGTATCCTCTTTGTATTTAATTTAGTTTTTGCATGTCTCATGACACATTATCTGTATGTAATATTGGCTGCATTTCAGATGGTTGTTTGTAAAGTTTTTACTGTAAAATCGACGACAGTCTAATCAAAACAATTTATATAATTAATAATGAATTCCAGAGGCAAATTAATACATTATTCACCGTTACAAGCGGCCCTTTGATGGCAGTCAAAACTGCGATGTGGCCCTCAATGAAAAACAGTTTGACATCCCTGTCCTAGAGCAATGGTTCACCAGCCCAAAAGTGACAAATATTTGGGACAATTCTCCACTATATTCTTAGTAACGGAGCAAAAATGGGGGTTAAATTTCACATGATGCACATTGTCATTTAATAAATGACCTTTGTATGCACTTCTTCATTGCAGTAAGGTGAAAAATAACCACTTTACTAAGTGACCCCTGGTGACTTCCGATGAGAGTACCCTGCACCCCAGACATATACACCTTCACACTTAGTCGTCCGTTAACCTTAACAGGCATGCTTTTGGAGCGTGGGAGGAAACAGGAGCACTTGGAGGAAACCCACGCCAGCATGAAGAGGACATGCAAACCCCACAGGAGGGGAGAGCAGAGAGTCAACCACTGACCCGGAACCATGTAACTGTGAGGCAGACATACTAAACACAAGCTGCCAGACTCAGACTGGAAGACAATGATGCATGTAAACATGGCAGTTTATGAGCACCAAGAGTACTTCCTCCATCTAAAATTTGACGAATGTACGTGGAAAGGAAGGAAAAGTGATCATACCTAAAAAGCACAAAAGGGATTTACTTTAAAGTTAAAAGTTTAAGTTAAAGTACCAATGATTGTCACACACACACTAGGTGTGGCGAAATTTTTCTCTGCATTTGACCCATCACCCTTGATCACCCTCTTGGAGGGGAGGGGAGCAGTGAGCAGCAGCGATGGCCGCGCCCGGGAATCATTTTTGGGGATTTAAACCCCAAGTCCAACCCTTGATGCTGAGTGCCAAGCAGGGAGGTAATGGGTCCCATTTTTATAGTCTTTGGTATGACTCAGCCGGGGTTTGAACTCACAACCTACCGATCTACTATCCTTATATGTCTGGAATGATACAGCTTTTATGCCTCTAATGTTGTTAGATTATTGATTCTTTGTATGGATTTAAATGATTTAGTGTTCTTATAGATCATGGGTGTCAAACTCTGGCCCGCGGGCCAAATTTGGCTTGCCGTGTAATTTCACTTGGCCCTTGAGGCGATATCAAATTAACACTAGAGCTGGCCCGCCGATTATATTCAGGCATTCACCGCTCTCCTGGGAGACTCTTAAATTTCAGTGCCCCTCCCAAAAATCATCACGTCCGCTTTTCACCAAGTCTAGCGATTGCTGGCCCAGTCACATAATATGTTCAGCTTCAGCACACATACACACCAAATACAAAGCATTCTTGGCCAGCAGCGATACAGATTACACTGACGGTGCTCGTATAAATAACTTTAGCACTGTTAGAAATAGGCACCACACTGTAAATCCACACCAAACAAGATTGACAAACACATTTCGGGAGCACATCCGCACCGTAACACAACATAAACACAACAGAACAAATACCCAGAATCCCATGCAGCCCTGACTCTTCCGGGCTGCAATATACACCCCCGCTACCACCAAACCCCGCCCCCTCCAACCCCGCCCACCTCAACTGACGCACGGAGGGGGGGGGGGGGTTTGGTGGTAGCGGGGGTATATATTGCAGCCCGGAAGAGTTAGGGCTGCATGGGATTCTGGGTATTTGTTCTGTTGTGTTTATGTTGTGTTACGGTGCGGATGTGCTCCCGAAATGTGTTTGTCATTCTTGTTTGGTGTGGATTCACAGTGTGGCGCATATTTCTAACAGTGTTAAAGTTATTTATACGGGAACCGTCAGTGTAATCTGTATCCTGTTGGCCAAGTATGCGTTGCATTTACGTGTGTGTGTGTGCTGTAGTCGCACATATTTTGTGATCGGGCCGGCACGTTGTTTGAATGGATGAAAAGCAGACGTGACAACAGCTCGTGGAGGACGATAAACGCAGTGCCTTTAAAGCATGCCCCCAAGACTGTGGTCCGGGTGGACTACGAGGTATAATGACTGATGAACACCTTCGTTCGATAATGAAGGTTGCCTCAGCTCAAAGCCTGAGCCCCGACATTAATGAACTAGCATCCAAGAAAAGATGGCAGGTATCTGGCTAGGGCACATCAGATTAGATCAGTATGTTGCAAACTGAGCAGTTTAAAGTCCTGAATGGTTGGTTTATTCATTGTTATTTTATTTTCTAATTTATTAGCCTGTGTAAAAAGTTAATGTTGATATATACCTCAGAAGGCTGCAAATAGAAAAGAGGCATTCAATTTTTATTTAAATTGTATTTGATATGCTATTGATATTTTGTTATTATTATTATTATTTGAAACTTGATTTTGCATGTCACTATAAAGTTATACAAGCCTTGCTTGTACAATATTCAATGCAAAACTTGTTTGGGTCCCTATTAAAAGGTTAATTTGTTCAACCTTGGCACGCGGCTTTGTTCAGTTTTACATTTTGGCCCACTCTGTATTTGAGTTTGTAGATGGATACCTTTTACATTTGAATCAATACGGTACCAATACCCGGTACATGGGAATCGATACTAGTACTCAAAAGTTTTTACTTCTGTGTGTTCAAATGTGTAAATAAATGTGGATTGTAAAAAAAAAAAAAGTTTCATTTAACATTCACATTGTGCTGTGCTGTCCAGTTATCTTATTTTCTTACACTTCTGTGCAAGAAGTAGTGTACTTTACTGTATTACAGTATATAGAAGACTTTGCATTCGGTTACAATTTCAAGGTGTTAGATGGCAGTCATGCTACAGTCTGTCACCTAGTCAGGAAGTAGTCTTTGCCATTAAGTTGAATGTGCCAGTCTTTTTCTTTTTTGAGCCCTACAAAGTGTTTATACTGTGAGTATTGTACACATTGGTACTAGGGACGGCGTGACGCGGTTGGTAGAGTGGTCGTGCCAGCAACCTGAGGGTTCCTGGCCCGTTCCCCAGCTTCTACCGACCTTGTCACGTCCGTTGTGTCCTTGAGCAAGACACTGCACCCTTGCTCCTGATGGGTCGTGGTTAGGGCCTTGCATGGCAGCTCCCGCTATCAGTGTGTGTGACTGGGTGAACATGGAAATAGTGTCAAAGCGCTTTGAGTACCTTAAAGGTAGAAAAGCGCTATACAAGTATAACCCATTTACATTACACACCAGTTGTTTGATTGTAACGTGCATCTTCGCTGCAGTTTTCATTACCGTATTATTTATTCTTTGTATAAATCCAATTTTATTTCCACAAGTTTAAATTTTTTCTCCACTGATTTAGTCTTCTCAGAGATGGATACCTTTTACATTTGAATGCATACAGTACCAATTCCCGGTATATTTGGAATCAATACTGGTACTAAAAAGGTACCAAGTTTTACTTTTGTGTGTGTGAGTGTGCGTTAATAAATGTTGATTGTAAACAAAATACATGATCTTGTTTTCTTAGACTTCTGTGTCTCATTTGCAAGGACTGTACTGTATTAAATCGGCATGTAAAATCGCTAATGCTAATCACTAGCATGTCTCTGGTGCATTTTGAAAAGTGGAGCCTTACTGTACTTTTGAGCGCTCTCTTTTTGCTGTGTTGCTATGAAAAATTGTAACAATACCTCGAGTGCTTGTTTCTCATCCAAGTGCTTGAGCAGGTGCCGAGTCTGCAACCGAACATGATATCACATGCACGGGAGGTATCGAAATATGGCACCGTCTGATGTTATGTGAATCGGTATCCGGTAGTTCAAAACCCAAAACCAGTGAAGTTGGCACTTTGTGTAAATCGTAAATAAAAACAGAATACAATGATTTGCAAATCCTTTTCAACCTATATTCAATTTGATAGACTACAAAGACAAGATATGTAATGGTTGAACTGGTAAACGTTATTTTTTGCAAATATTAGCTCATTTGGAATTTTTGTGGCAAAAAAGTTGAGGAATGCTCATCAAACACTTATTTGGAACATCCCACAGGTGAACAGACTAATTGGGAACAGGTGGGTGCCATGATTGGGTATAAAAGCAGCTTCCATGAAATGCTCACTCATTCACAAACAAGGATGGGGCGAGGGTCACCATTTTGTCAACAAATGTGTGAGCAAATTGTCCAAAAGTTTAGGAACAACATTTCTCAACCAGCTATTGCAAATAATTTGGGGATTTCACCATCTACGGTCTGTAATTTCATCAAAAGGTTCCGAGAATCTGGAGAAATCATTGCATGTAACCGGCAATGCCCGTGACCATCAATCCCTCAAGCGGCACTGCATCAAAAACCGACATCAGTATGTAAAGGATATCACCACATGGGCTCAGGAACACTTCAGAAAACCACTGTCAGTAACTACAGTTTGTCGCTACATCTGTAAGTGCAAGTTAAAACTCTACTATGCAAAGCGAAAGCCATTTAGCAACAACACCCAGAAACGCTGCCGGCTTCGCTGGGCCCGAGCTCATCTAAGATGGACTGATGCAAAGTGGAAAAATGTTCTGTGGTCTGACGAGACCTCATTTAAAAAAAAATTTTGGAAACTGTGCACGTCGTGTCCTCTGGACCAAAGAGGAAAAGAACCATCTGTTATAAGCGCAAAGTTTAAAAGCCAGCATCTGTGATGGTATGGGGGTGTATTAGTGCCCAAGGCATGGGTAACTTACACATCTTTGAAGGCGCCATTAATGCTGAAAGGTACATACAGGTTTTGGAGCAACATATGTTGCCATCCAAGCAACATCTTTTTCATGGATGCCCCTGCTTATTTCAGCAAGACAATGCAAAGCCAAATTCTGCATGTGTTACAACAGTGTGGCTTTGTAGTAAAAGAGTGTGGGTACTAGACTGGCCTGCCTGTAGTCCAGACCTGTCTCCCACTGAAAAAGTTTGGCACATTATGAAGCGTAAAATACGACAATGGAGACTGTTGAACAACTTAAGCTGTACATCAAGCAAGAATGGGAAAGAATTCCACCTGAAAAGCTTCAAAAATTGGTCTCCTCAGTTCCCAAACTTTTACTTAGTGTTGTTAAAAGGAAAAGCCATGTAACACAGTGGTAAAAATGCCCCTGTGCCAACTTTTTTGCAATGTGTTGCTGCCATTAAATTCTAAGTTAATGATTATTTGCAAAAAAAAAAACAAGTTTCTCAGCTCAAACATTAAATATCTTGTCTTTGCAGTTTATTCAATTGAATATAAGTTGAAAAGGATTTGCAAATCATTGAATTCTGTTTTTATTTACGTTTTACACAACGTGCCAACTTCACTGGTTTTGGGTTTTGTACATCAGTCGGTGTCTATAAAAAGTACTGAATTCGGTACTCATCCCTACTTAAGACATAATGTTTCAATGGATTGGGTCACTGTGACGTCACAGAAACTCTTCAAGGCAAGTTAATTTAGCAGTAGGCTTGAAATGTCAGTGAGTCTTAATGAAAGCCTCGTCAAAAGCTATTAAGCCTAACAGTTCTTCCAAATCTTTTCACGCTGCAGCACACCCATTTCTGTGCATATTTCACAGGCGGGCATGAGTGATTCTTTCTCTGGCTCATTTGCTCAATATGGGCAGACCCTGCACTGCTGACGCCATATATGCACATTGAAGCTCCGTACTTGAAGGAGCCAAAGGCATTCATGGAGGTGACGACGGACGAAAGGAATGTCAAAACAGGCTTTTGAAATAAAAGATAGATATTGCAGTCGTGCAAGTCCTCCGCGCAGGGACGAAATTCAGATTTCAGAAATGGGAGGACTAAACTGGCTTGAGGGTTTGAGGCATTTAGATCAGGGGTCGGGAACCTTTTTGGCTGAGAGAGCCATGAAAGCCAAATATTTTAAAATGTATTTCTGTGAGAGCCATATAATATTTTTTAACACTGAATACAACTAAATGCGTGCATTTTTAAGTAAGACCAACATTTTTAGAGTATGATAAGTCTCTTATTCTTTTTAATAACATTGTTATTCTGAAGCTAACCAATAATGAATAAAATACTTCTTACCATTAATGCGACTTCTTGAACAGGTGTGGTAGAAAACGGATGGATGGATTTAAATGCATGAGAATGTTTTATAATTTGAACGTTATTTTTAACACTGTGATTACCAGCTGAATTATTCATTACTTATCGTGTTAAGCGAAGTCAGCTAAGATTGATCTGAGAGCCAGATTCAGTCATCAAAAGAGCCACATCTGGCTCTAGAGCCATAGGTTCCCTACCCCTTATTTAGATGCATGTTTTCAAGTAATATGAATGGAAACAAACTGTTCAGGAATGTATTTTTGTACGAAATATATGGAGATTAATTAGTGTTTACTGCCTAAGCTTCTTTGTTTTTTTTTACTTAATTTATTTTTACATCAAATTATGCGGCCAATTTCATCTAATAAATATTTGTGGGCAAAATGTGTGTTTTAAGATCAAGTTTGTTATAAATACACTGTTTTAAGATTTCAGTTGATAAAAATTATATTTATAAAAATTCAGTGCAGAAAATTTTTCAACTCAAGACGAGTGTTGTCCCAATACCAATATGTATTTAGATCCTTTTTTTTTTTTTATAAATAAAGGGGACCACAAAAAAATATCATTATTGGTTTTATTTTACCAAAAACCTTATGGTACATTAAGTATATGTTTTGTATTGCAAGTTTGTCCTTAAATAAAATAGTGAACATAAAAGACAACTTGTCTTTTAGTAGTAAGTAAACAAACAAAGGCTCCTAATTTAGTCTGCTGACATATGCAGTAACATATTGTGTCATTTTCCATTATATTATTTTGTCAAAATTATTAAGGACAAGTGGTAGAAAATGAATTATTAATCTACTTGTTCATTTATTGTTAATATCTGCTTACTTTCTCTTTTAACATGTTCTATCTACACTTCTGTTAAAATGTAATAATCACTTATTCTTCTGCTGTTTGGATGCTTTACATTAGTTTTGGATGATACCACAAATTTGGGTATCAATCCGATACCAAGTCTGGTCACATTCAAAGTCCTCATGTGGCCAGGGACATATTTCCAGAGTTTATAAACATAATGTTGACTTTGAAAAAACAAAAGAAAATTTTGTGATGCTAAAAAATATCGATGTAATCATAGTAGTTTCGACTAGATACGCTCCTGTACTTGGTATCATTACAGTGGATGTTAGGTGTAGATCCACCAATGGCGTTTGTTTACATTGTGACGCCGGTGAGCTACGGTGTGTAGTGAAACATGTTTAGATATTCCTCGTCCTGCAGGGATGATACTTGTAAGAAACTTACTTTATTTGTCGCCATGGAGACCAGGATTAGTGATTTAGAAGTAGCTAAAACACTGCAGACTGCGGCTGGACTTTAGCCGCTAGCAAGCATGTCTTAAAGCACCTCTTCCTGAGGGTGTTTCAGTGTTATAACTTCACCTTTGTCGTTAGTTTTTAAGGCAAAATGCGTCCGTTCTCCCTTTTCTGTCTACACACTGTGTCTGCTTGTAAGTACTCCGTGATTGTGCGCTGCCGAACATGCTTGTCTGCTCTTAAACCAGCAATGATACGACGTGATGACGACGGGGGGGCAGTAAACCAGTACTTTTTAGAGGCGGTATAGTACCGAATATGATTCATTAGTATCGCGGTACTATACTAATACCGGTATATCGTACAACCCTAGTCAAGACCCACTTCCGGTGAATTAGGATTTAAACAATCGATCGTGTCTCAGAACCAGCCAATGATGTGTCATGTTTGCAGTCACATGACACGGGTCCTGCGTAGCAGTTCATGCAGCACTACTGTATTTCTGCACTTAACTTTTCATAATCAAACATTTCATTTTTACACACTTAATTTTTTAACATATTTTGCGCACACATTTTCATTAAATAAAATTGACTGTATAATTTGAGGTAAAAAAAATAAAAATTAAAACGCAACACATTCAGTTGCATAAATTTTGTGTCAAAAAAAGCTTCGCTAATAAATAAGTAGATTAACAGAAATAAACAGATACGTTTACTTTGGTTTTTTTAGATTTTGTTTTGACTTAGTTTGATGTTTACCTAGTACGGGGGTCAACAACCCGCGGCTCTCGAGCCTCTTGCGGTGCTTTAGTGCCGCCCTCGTGGCTCCCTGGAGCATTTTTAAAAAAGGATTAAAAATGGAAAAAGATGGGGGCGAAATCCAAAGAAACGCGACAGTTTGTTTACATGTAAAATCTTTTACTCCTTCTTTGTCTCATTTTGTCCACCAAACGTTTTATGCTGTGCGTGAATGCACAAAGGTGCGCCTTGTTGATGTTGTTGACTTGTTGGAGAGCTAATCAGGCATATTTGGTCAGTGCATGACTGCAAGCTAATTAATGCCAACATGCTATTTAGGCTAGCTGTATGTACATATTGCATCTTTACGCCTCATTTGTAGCTATATTTGAGCTCATTTAATATCCTTTACTTTTATCCTCTTTGTATTTAATTTAGTTCAGCATGTCTCATGACACATTATCTGTATGTGATATAGGCTGCATTTCAGATAGTTGTTTGTGTGCCATGTTGTTCCAGACCACAGCAAACATTACCTAGCTTGCCAAAGTTTGTAATAAATATATTAAAAGAAGACAGCTTGCCGTTTCCTTTACCTTGGACACACACATCTATAACTCTGGCCATTAAAAGCCAGTAATTCCCAGGGGTTATGTCACTTTCTGATTAGCCTCTGATTTACTAATGGTTTCTAATGTAAAAATATGTAGAATGAATATTAAATTTCAACATTTCTGTCAACAAAGGCTTGCTTTAGCCTGCGACACAGTCATTTTGATAGTAGGCTATTATAGCCAATATTAGACACTTACGTCATGTGTTGCATTCATTATAAAACTTATATACGGCTTTTCATTTTTTGCAGCTCCAGACCGATTTGTTTTTTTTATTTTTATATGGCTCTTTCAACGTTTTGGGTTGCCGACCCCTGACCTAGTACGTCCTGGCTGGGAATCCAACCATGAACGCAGAGAAAAAAACCTTACACTTAAGCAATTGCACTACCTTTAGGTTAATTTGTCTTACATGTTCGTGATTTATATTGCCATTTGGAGGCCTACTCGCTCCTATTTCCCCTCTGACCGCCGATTGGTCAGCGGCTGTGTGCTGTCAATCACTGTAAAGTTGGCAAGAAGGCAGCCCCAGAAAGCCAATCAATAAGCTTGTGGGCAGTCTACAAGCTTCAGCCTTAGCGGCCGTTTTCCGCCCGGCCCAAGTGTTTGACTTGACTCTATTCAATAGCGTTGCAATTTCTTTGGACGTTAAAAAGTGCAGGGGACATGTCTCCCCCGTCCCACTTTCCTTTCCTCTTTTTTTTAGATTCCATCTTAAGTCGGCAGACTCTTCCTTATCCTATCCTTATCTTACGGCCCAGCAGGAGTGCTCTGCATGGAGAGACACTGGCCTAATAAATGGACGTGCATAAAGACGGGCTTCAAAACAAATACTTGTCTATGCCACGCTACCTCCTTTGAGTTATGGGCTTTTAAATATGTTTAAAGAGGCCAACTGCGGTGGTCCTCGCATTTTTATGAGTAAATATTTACAGATTTTTGGGCAACCCTGCTGAGTCATTAAAATTGTAAACATCCCGCTGTTATTGTGACGAGGGACTGATTTATGTTATGACGTGCATTTACAGCATTGTTCCAAACCCAATCAGTTTTTCAGTTTGACACGCTTCTGTCATCTCTCCATATGGGCTTGCTTCGCTTCCCGCGCCGCCCCCATTGGGTGTCTCGTAATGAGCGTCTTTCACTGGAGGGGCTGTCTGGGCAACACATGAAGCCTCCCAAAAGATTCACAACCGCAGGCTGCCTTCTCCTTGGCTCCCCTCCCGCCTCCCCCTGCAGCCTCAGCTCTCGTGGTTAAGGGCCGCCTTCCTGCCAGAAGAGGTTGACTGTTGTTTTTGGAATGGCCACGGCCACTTAAAAGGGGCTCGATCAATCAACATGGACTGCGGATCCTTCAAATGAGCCGGGAGCTCGCCAGTAAATAAAAAAACGGTCAAGTAGCGCCGAATCCCCTAAGCTTTTCCTCCCGCCCTTCCTATAGGGGCGAAGGAAAGATTCCATTTGACCCGACACGTAGACCTCACAAGTGTTTTATTTTGATGGCACATGGCCGATTTTACTGGCATATTTTCTCTTATCCCTCCATTTTCCGGTTAAGCAGGAATTGGTGGCCACAGGGGTGGCGTGTAATGGTGTGTCCAAGACGGATGATCATGGGAGATGACCGGCGGACGTGGAACATTGAGTCGACGTAGCTCCGCCCGACATGGAATGTAAAAATGCCATATTGCAGTCATGGGAGAAGGGGTGGCATGTCACGACAAATACTCAGCAAAATACCACAATCTGTTCTGGCAGAACGGAGTAAAACCATTACTGGGAATGGAAACTCCAGTTTTGTTTCCCTCTTATTCTTGGATTCGTCTGTCATGAAAGCGCGTGGATTTCGCTGACCGAAGTCAAAACGTCAAGGGACATGAGTCATGGCCAAATCCCGCCTTGCAGTGTGTAGCGTCTTGGATCGGTTTGGTTTATGATTGATGGCCCATGTCGTCACGACGAGGACTGATGGTATGATAAGTGCACTTTTTGGAAGTAATCTCTTAGGCCATGTCTACACTAAGTCGTTTAACCCCTTAAACCAGGGGTGTCAAACTCAAACACAGAGTGGGCCAACATTTAAAACTGAACAAAGCCGCGGGCCAAGGTTGAACAAATTAACCTTTAACGTACTCTACGAGCTATCGTAACGCCAGCTTTTCATCCATTCTAACATCGTTCAGACTCAGTCACAAGATATGTGCGGCTTCTGTACGCACACACGAGTGAATGCAAAGCATACTTCATCAACAGCGATACAGGTTACACTGAGGGTGCCAGTATAAAAAACTTTAACACTGTTAGAAATATACGCCACACTGTGAATCCATACCAAACAAGAATGACAAACACATTTCGGGAAAACATCCGCACCGTAACACAACATAAACACAACAGAACAAATACCCAGAATCCTTTGCAGCACTAACTCTTCCGGAACGCTACAAAATACACCCCCGCTACCACCAAACCTCCGCCCCCCACACACACACACCTTGTAGTAGAAGTGACGCCAGAAAGACCGCGGCCCACACAGGAAGTGACGCCAGCAAATCTGCGCCACAGCTAGCTTCATAATAAAGCGGTTTCATAACTCGGAGCTAACCACTGGAAAGATGGAGGCGAGTCATCCAGACATGCCCGTGTTTCTCCTTCCTCTACATGTACAGACGCTTGTGGAAATCACACATGAATACCTTAAGTGAGAGCGATTGCAGCTATTTGGGATACAACACTTCTCAGACGGCAAGAGAACTTTCCAATGTCCAGGTCATCTGTGAGTCTACTTAACGAAAAACTTTGTCCATTTTCGAAGGAGAGACAACGAGAATGCGGGCTCCCGTGGATGTGATAAAAAAAGGTAGCGTGTGCTTTGTATTACCTGGCCGTCGAGGGAAAACTACAGAAAACGGCGAATGCTTTTGGACTGGCAAAGCAGACTGTATCAGTTATTGTCCGCCATGTATGTCACGGACTCAACGTCTTGGTCCAGAGTATATAAAGTCACCAAAAACGAATGGACAATGAAGGTGAAGGCAAA
Organism: Nerophis lumbriciformis; assembly: GCF_033978685.3. NCBI lineage: Eukaryota > Metazoa > Chordata > Actinopteri > Syngnathiformes > Syngnathidae > Nerophis > Nerophis lumbriciformis. Next base: position 9,909,375 of record NC_084562.2, on the reverse strand, counting down.
AGAGTGAGGAGTGTCCTGACCAGATATCAAGATCCCTAGATTGATTGGTGTAAAATGTTCTTTATCACATTGTTTATGTGTCTAATAAAGATTTGATTAATTTATGATGGCTCAGGTGTGATTCACTACAATAGGGCCCCACAGCACACTGGATTCCAGTTAATTGAAATACTACAACACTGGATATTGTTCAGATAAGTTACATTTAAGAACTTGACCACAAAGCAACACTGGACGTGACTATGACGTGTGCATTTTCCGCCAATGCATATTAGGTCTCGTTGCGCCGGCGAACGGCGGACGGAAGGCCGAGGGGGTCTTAAACGGTGGCATTGTTGTGTGTGGACACGGATAAGGTTAGGTAGGATTTACCCTGGATAACCTTATCTGGATTAGTGTAAACGGGGCCTTAAAAAGATCCAAATGAAATCCCAGCCATCCATCCATTTTCTACCGCTTGCTTGTCCTTACGGGGTCGCGGGGGGTGCTGGAGCCTATCCCAGCTGCACACGGGCGGAAGGCGGGGTACACCCTGGACAAGTCGCCACCTCATGGCAGGGCCAACACACATACTTGCCAACCCTCCCGATTTTTCCGGGAGACTCTCGAATTTCAGTGCCCCTCCCGAAAATCTCCCGATTTTCACCCGGACAACAATATTGAGGGCGTGCCGTGTTGGCACTGCCTTTAGCGTCCTCTACAACCTGTCGTCGCGTCCGCTTTTTCTCCATACAAACAGCGTGCCGGCCCGGTCACATATGCGGCTTCTAAAGACACACGTGAGTGACTGCAAGACATACTTGGTCAACAGCCATACAGGTCACACTGAGGGTGGCCGTATAAACAACTTTAACACTGTTACAAATATGCGCCACACTGTGAACCCACACTAAACAAGAATGACAAACACATTTTGGGAGAACATCCGCACCGTAACACAACATAAACACAACAGAACAAATACCCAGAATCCCTTGCAGCCCTAACTCTTCCGGGCTACAATATACAAGTGGAGATTTTAAAGCGGCACAATGTGTACCAGACTCCGAAACAATGGCAAGACACAAGCTACCCAACACTAATATGTTGTGTTTCCACGTGTGTGAATGATGTCTGTGTTGGCGACTTGTCCAGAGAGCAACTGGGAAAGGCTCCAGCACCCTCCGTGACCCAAGATGGACAAGCGGTAGAAAATGGATGGATGATTCCAAAGTGTTATTTTTGTTAGAGCACTCATGACATCGTTTATGTCTGAAGTGTATCCGGATCTAATAAGTAAACAAATCAAACAGCATGTGCAAACTATACAAATGCACATATTATTAGTGGCTCTGTTGCGGGTGAAATACTACAGGATTTTGCTTGTACTATACAGGTTGTCACCATGGAGACACTCTTTTCCCTCCACACTAATGACACCATATATGCTCCAACAGTCCAACATGGGCTGTTTTGTTATAGTGTGCAATATGCAGCACACAGCACTATATGGCGATATAGAGAGAACTTATTTTTTGCACGTCGAAGCTTAGGTGCGCTCTGGGAGGCAACAGCGGGTTGTGATGGTGTCTCTGGAATGATCCAGAAATGCATGAAAATATACAGTACAGGCCAAAAGTTTGGACACAACTTCTCCTCAGTCATGAAAATAAAGAAAACCCATTGAATATTTACATTATAGATTGTCACTGACGGCATCAAAACTATGACTGAACACATGTGGAGTTATGTACTTAACAAAAAAATGGGGAAATAACTGAAAACATGTGTTATATTCTAGTTTCTTCAAAATAGCCACCCTTTGCGCTGATTACTGCTTTGCACACTCTTGGCATTGTCTCGATGAGCTTCAAGCACACCTGTGAAGTTAAAACCATTTCAGGTGACTACCTCTTGAAGCTCATCGAGAGAATGCCAAGAGTGTGCGAAAAAGTAATCAGAGCAAAAGGTGGCTATTTTGAAGAAACTAGAATACAACACGTTTTCAGTTATTTCACCTTTTTTTGTTAAGTACATAACTCCACATGTGTTCATTCATAGTTTTGATGCCTTCAGTGACAATCTACAATGTAAATAGTCATGAAAATAAAGAAAACACATTGAATGAGAAGGTGTGTCCAAACTTTTGGCCTGTACTGTATGCTCCAACAGTCCAACATGTGTTTTGTTATAGTGTGCAATATGTAGCACACAACACTTATGTGGGCGATATAGAGTTGTGATCCAGACAACAAAACTGATTTTTAGCACGCCGAACCTTAGGTGCGCTCTGGTAGGCAACAGCGGGTAGTGATGGTGCCTCTGGAATGATCCAAAAATGCAAGAGTCTATATATATATATATATAGGAATAGGAATATTCTCTGTCAATTGACTGTCTTTGCAGTTTCTTTGGCCTCCTTTCTCAGCGCCATTTGTGCGCAATTGTACCAGTTTGCACGAACATTTCATTGTGCTAAAGATGAATGCAAAATATCGGCCGCAGAACAGTTTCAGTCTTGATGAATCAGTTTGTAAGTGCAAAACAATCATATTTGCTTCCAGTATTGTCGACATTTTAATAGTCAGCATAATATCTGCATGTACATACCACGGGGTCAGCTCTACGTAGAGGAAAATAAATGTCTCGCCCACTCAAATAAAATGTTTGAAGTTGAGAAAGTACATTTTCATATACCGACAAAATGTATGACAAGTTGACAGATTTATCCGCAATAGTGGAGAAATCCGCTGAAAAAGGGACACCCTACAACACTGGTATTGTATTAGCGTCCCTCTTTTCTTTCTAGTGTGCCGTGAGATACAGTCAGGTGTGCCGTGGGAGATTATGTCATTTCCCCTATTTGGGGTAAAAATATTTTTTGCAAACAACTAATTATAGTCTGCAAATAATGTGTTGTTGTTGAGTGTCTGTGCTGTCGAGAGCTCGGCAGCGTAACAATGTGATACTCTTCTATATCAGTAGGTGGCAGTCGGTAGCTAATTTATTTGTAGATGTCGGGAACATTGTTTGTGGTCATCCCAATATGCAGACGACAGTGGGAGGCAGCATGCAGGTGAAAAGGTATCTAATGCTAAAACCAAAAATAAACAAAAGGCGAGTGCCGCTAAGAAAAGGCATTGAAGCTTAGGGAACGAAACTGAACTGGCTACAAAAACAGAACGCTGGACGACAGCAAAGACTTACAGCGTGCTGAGCAAAGACGGCGTCCACAAAGTACATCCGAACATGACATGACAATCAACAATGTCCCCACAAAGAAGGATAGCAACAAATGAAATATTCTTGATTGCTAAAACAAATCATGTACGGGGAATAGCGCTCAAGGAGGACATGAAACTGCAACAGGAAAATACCAACAAAACAGGAAAAGTCACCAAAATAGGAGCGCAAGACAAGAACTAAAACACTACACGCAGGAAAACAGCAACAAACTCAAAATAAGTGTACGGTATGATGTGACAGGTCGTGACAGTACACCTAGTTTGAGACAAGAGCTATAGTGATGCATGCATGGTTATGGTTTGAATTCATATCCAACAATTGCGACTTTTTACTGTCAATATCAGCTGCTGAGTTACATTTTTTTTTTAATGATTTCTGCTGGTGGTGTGCCTCAAGATTTTTTAAAAGAAAAAAATGTGCCTTGGCTCAAAAAGGTTGAAAAATACTGCCCGAGTACATCGATGGACATACTTACATGGGCCCCCTAGTACATTGATGAACATACTTATATGGGCCCGCTAGTTCATTGATGGACATACTTATATGGGCCCCCTAGTACATTGATGGACATACTTATATGGGCCCGCTAGTACATCGATGGACAAACTTACTGGGCCCCCTAGTACCTTGATGGACATACTTATATGGGCCCGCTAGTACCTTGATGGACATACTTACATGGGCCCCCTAGTACATTGATGGACATACTTATATGGGCCCGCTAGTACATTGATGGACATACTTATATGGGCCCGCTAGTACATTGATGGACATACTTATATGGGCCCGCTAGTACATCGATGGACATACTTACATGGGTCTAGTACATTGATGGACATACTTACATGGGCCCCCTAGTACCTTGATGGACATACTTATATGGGCCCCCTAGTACCTTGATGGACATACTTATATGGGCCCCCTAGTACCTTGATGGACAAACTTACTGGGCCCCCTAGTACCTTGATGGACATACTTATATGGGCCCGCTAGTACCTTGATGGACATACTTACATGGGCCCCCTAGTACATTGATGGACATACTTATATGGGCCCGCTAGTACATTGATGGACATACTTATATGGGCCCGCTAGTACATTGATGGACATACTTACATGGGCCTAGTATATTGATGGACATATTTATATGGGCATCCTAGTACATTAATGAACATACTTATATGGGCCCTCTAGTACATTGATGGACATATTTGTATGGGTCCGCTCGTACATTGATGGTCATACTTACATGGGCCTGCTAGTACATTGTTGGACATACTTACATGGGCCTAGTATATTGATGGACATACTTATATGGGCCCGCTAGTACATTAATGAACATACTTACCTGGGCCTGCTAGTACATTGATGGACATACTTACATGGGCCTAGTATATTGATGGACATACTTATATGGGCCTAGTACCTTAATGAACATACTTACATGGGCCTAGTACATTAATGGACATACTTACATGGGCCCGCTAGCACATTGATGGACATACTTATATGGGCCTAGTATATTGATGGACATACTTATATGGGCCTAGTACATTGATGGACATACTTATATGGGCCCGCTAGTACATTAATGAACATACTTACCTGGGCCTGCTAGTACATTGATAGACATACTTACATGGGCCTAGTATATTGATGGACATACTTATATGGGCCTAGTACATTAATGAACATACTTACATGGGCCCGCTAGCACATTGATGGACATACTTACATGGGCCTAGTACATTGATGGACATACTTACATGAGCCCGCTAGTACATTGATGGACATACTTATATGGGCCCGCTAGTACATTGATGGACATACTTATATGGGCCCGCTAGTACATTGATGGACATACTTGTATGGGCCTGCTAGTACATTGATGGGCATACTTACATGGGCCCCCTAGTACATTGATGGACATACTTACATGGGCCCCCTAGTACATTAATGGACATACTTACATGGGCCCGCTAGCACATTGATGGACATACTTATATGGGCCCGCTAGTACATTGATGGACATACTTACATGGGCCTAGTACATTAATGGACATACTTATATGGGCTCGCTAGCACATTGATGGACATAATTATATGGGCCTGCTAGTACATTGATGGACATACTTATATAGGCCCACTAGTACATTGATGGACATACTTATATGGGCCCGCTAGTACATTGATGGACATACTTACCGTATTTTCCGCACCATAAGGCGCCCTGGGTTATAAGCCGCGCCTTCAATGAACGGCATATTTCAAAACTTTGTCCACCTATAAGCCGCCCCGTGTTATAAGCCGCATCTAACTGCGCTAAAGGAATGTCAAAAAAACAGTCAGATAGGTCAGTCAAACTTTAATAATATATTAAAAACCAGCGTGATGTGGGCGCGCATGGAGTCGTATATCAACATGGACGGAGCTGCGTGAAAAAAGCCACCCGGCCTCTTCGCGTAAACTTACCTTAACCACTCGCTCATCTTTTCTTCATCCATCCAACCCTTCGAGTTAGCTTTTATGATGACGCCGGCTGGAAAGGTCTCTTTTGGCAAGGTCTTCCTTTTGAAAATCACCATGGGTGGAAGTTTCTGGCCATTAGCATGGCAAGCTAGAACCACAGTGAAGGATGACTTCTCATTCCCTGTGGTGCGAATATTCACCGTACGTGCTCCCGTTGTATCCACAGTGCGGTTCACAGGAATATCAAAAGTCAGTGGAACCTCATCCATGTTGATAATGTTCTCTGGCCGGATCTTTTTTTCAGCTATCTTGTTTTTACAATATGCACGGAAAGTAGCCAGCTTTTCTTGAAAGTCTTTAGGCAGTTGCTGTGAAATAGTAGTCCGTGTGCGGATGGAGAGATTGCGTCTTTTCATGAACCAGAAACCTGTCGCTTAGTAGGAGCCATTTTGTGGTCTTTACAGATGTAAACACACAAAGGAAATGAAACGTAATATCCGCGCGCTTCTTCTTCTTCTACGCGGGCGGGTGGTTGCTTACAGTAGAAGAAGAAGCGCTTCCTGTTCTATGGGGGCGGGTGCTTACCTTGGCGGTTGCTTGCGTAAAAGAAGAAGCACTTCCTCTTCTACGGGGAAAAAAGATGGCGGCTGTTTACCGTAGTTGCGAGACCGAAACTTTATGAAAATGAATCTTAATATTAATCCATATATAAAGCGCACCGGGTTATAAGCCGCACTGTCAGCTTTTGAGTAAATTTGTGGTTTTTAGGTGCGGCTAATAGTGCGGAAAATACGGTATATGGGCACCCTAGTACATTAATGAACATACTTACATGGGCCTAGTACATTGATGGACATACTTATATGGGCCTGCTAGTACATTGATGGACATACTTACATGGGCCCGCTAGTACATTGATGGACATACTTATATGGGCCCGCTAGTACATAAATGAACATACTTACATGGGCCTGCTAGTACATTAATGGACATACTTACATGGGCCCGCTAGCACATTGATGGACATACTTATATGGACCCGCTAGTACATTGATGGACATACTTATATGGGACCGCTAGTACATTGATGGACATACTTATATGGGCCCGCTAGTACATTGATGGACATACTTACATGGGCCTAGGATATTGATGGACATATTTATATGGGCATCCTAGTACATTAATGAACATACTTACATGGGCCTAGTACATTAATGGACATACTTATATGGGCCTGCTAGTACATTGATGGGCATACTTACATGGGCCCCCTAGTACATTAAGGGACATACTTACATGGGCCCCCTAGTACATTAAGGGACATACTTACATGGGCCCCCTAGTACATTGATGGACATACAGTACTTACATGGGCCCGCTAGTACATTGATGGACATACTTACATGGGCCCCCTAGTACATTTATGGACATACAGTACTTACATGGGCCCGCTAGTACATTGATGGACATACTTACATGGGCCCCCTAGTACATTAATGAACATACTTACATGGGAATCCCAATACATGCTCCGTGCCTTGCAGCTCCTCTCTGCTCTTCTCTCAGTACCGAGACAGTCGGCTGCTGCTGGGAAACTCCCATGTCATTCCTTCTCGCCTCATGTCATCCCGACTGCTCTGATGTCTATAAAAGAAAAGTTGTTCCTTGTTTATTTGTCCACAATTGAACATTTTGTCAAAAAAAGCCAGTACAGAGTTGGATGAGCCACTAAACTAATTGCCAAAATAAGTGTGTTAGACTTTCCAATGTATCATTTTGCCATAATAGTTGACATGATACATATCATACTTACATTGCAGCACACAAATAACCCATTTTCTGTATAGTTTGTCCTAGGATAGGGTCATGGGTGAGCTGGAGCCTATCCCAGCTGACTTTGAGTGACAGGCAGGGTACACCCTGGACTTGTTGCCAGCAAATCCCAGTTAACCATTGCATCACGAGCTAAATGTTGTGGCTAATTATTAACTACATGACTGCCAGAAACGTCTTGACAACCAAATAAACTCACTGAGACAACCACAGGCCATAGCAACCTATAACACAGAAAGATTTAGCTTTAACTCCCCATGACCCATTACAATGCATTACTGGAGCGTGCCGGCATCCTCTTCAATAGTTATTTATCCCCGCTCTTTAATTAGGCCTGCCTGCAAAAAAAAAAAGTCGATTTGTTTACTCCAATGTTTTTTCCCCTCATTATGTCTGCAATACATTCCCCTGAGAATGATCCTGCATGTTGCCAACAAGCACACTGGTTGCTAAGGTTGCTTTCAGTAGTGATTTATAGTTATTCATTCCTTATTGCGCATGTAGTCAAGTCAGGGCAGTATTGCATTAGTCAGGACTGTCCATGCTTTTAACATCATGGTGTCGTATGAATGCTGGCATCAAATATCAACCCGGCCTGTTATCCTTGTGTTGCTTAAGATATAGATACATGATTTCTCTACAGGGTGTTATTGTGAATGGACTACTTTTTTCCAAATCTTTGCATCATGCGGCTTATACAAACTCCAAAACAAGTGAAGTTGGCACGTTGTGTAAATGGTAAATAAAAACAGAATACAATGATTTGCAAATCCTTTTCAACCTATATTCAATTGAATAGACTGCAAAGACAAGATATTTGACGTTCGAACTGGAAAACTTTGGGTTTTTTTTTTCAAATATTAGCTCATTTGGAATTTGATGCCTGCAACATGTTTCAAAAAAGCTGGCACAAGTGGCAAAACAGACTGAGGAAGTTGAGGAATGCTCATCAAACACTTATTTGGAACATCCCACAGATGAACAGGCTTATTGGGAACAGGTGGGTGCCATGATTGGGTATAAAAGCAGCTTCCATGAAATGCTCAGTCATTCACAAACAAGGATGGGGCGAGGGTCACCACTTTGTGAACAAATGCGTGAGCAAATTGTCAAACAGTTTAAGAACAACATTTCTCAACAAGCTATTACAAGGAATTAAGGTATTTCACCATCTACGGTCCGTAATATCATCAAAAGGTTAGGAGAATCTGGAAAAATCACTGCACATATGCGATGATATTATGGACCTTCGATCCCTCACTGCATCAAAAAGCGACATCAGTGTGTAAAGGATATCACCACATGGGCTCAGGAACACTTCAGAAACCCACTGTCAGTAACTACAGTTCGTCGCTACATTTGTAAGTGCAAGTTAAAACTCTACTATGCAAAGCGAAAGTCAACAACACCCAGAAATGCCGCCGGCTTCACTAGGGCCCGAGCTCATCTGAGATGGACTGATGCAAAGTGGAAAAGTGTTCTGTGGTCTGACGACCCACATTTCAAATTGTTTTTGGAAACTGTGGACGTCGTGTCCTCCGGACCAAAGAGGAAAAGAACCATCCGGATTGTTATAGGCGCAAAGTTCAAAAGCCAGCATCTGTGATGGTATGGGGGTGTATTAGTGTCCAAGGGGGCAACTTACACATCTGTGAAGGCATCATTAATGCTGAAATGTACATACAGATTTTGGAGCAACATATGTTGCCATCCAAGCAACGTCATCATGGACGCCCCTGCTTATTTCAGCAAGACAATGCCAAGCCACGTGTTACAACAGTGTGGCTTTATAGTAAAAGAGTGCGGGTACTACACTAGCCTGCCTGTAGTCCAGACCTGTCTCCCATTGAAAATGTGTGGCGCATTATGAAGCCTAAAATACCACAACGGAGACCCCCCGGACTGTTGAACAACTTAAGCTGTACATCAAGCAAAAATGGGAAAGAATTCCACCTGAGAAGCTTCAAAAATTGGTCTCCTCAGTTCCCAAACGTTTACTGAGTGTTGTTAAAAGGAAAGGCCATGTAACACAGTGGTAAACATGCCCCTGTGCCTACTTCTTTGCCATGTGTTGCTGCCATTAAATTCTAAGTTAATGATTATTTTACCCCCAAAAAATTAGTTTCTCAGTTTTAACATTTAAAATCTTATCTATGCAGTCTATTCAATTGGATATAAGTGGAAAAGGTTTTACAAATCATTGAAATCTGTTTTTATTTACGATTTACACAACGTGCCAACTTCACTGGTTTTGGGTTTTGTAAAACGATGTGGCTAATTTATGGATGTTTCTTCGCTAACGGCCATAATGTTTTGTTTTCAACAAATAGTTTTCATAAAACACAGACGGACACTGAAAAGGTGTGTTTCATTCATCACTCCAAACAACGTTTGTGAGTTTTTCCAATACTGAATACCAAAACAATTCATATTTACTAAACCATCCTATGTGCGATGTCTGTAGGAGTGTTTTCATGCATATTTGTACGTGCTATCGTAATGTAATCAAGCTGGCGTCGTTAGCATTAACGAATATGCTAACACCTTTACAAGTGTCTGTGTTGGTATTATTAACTTACAATGGCATTCTTTGTGTATCGTTTCAGTTTCATAAATTCAGCGAAACGTAATCGTAGAGTTATTTAGTCGTTTTGGCAGAATGGAGAGCTAGTTTCCGTAGCTAGTGGGTCCATGAAGATTCCGTATTTTTCGGAGTATAAGTCGCACCGGAGTATAAGTCGCACCTGCCGAAAATGCATAATAAAGAAGGAAAAAAACATATATAAGTCGCACTGGAGTATAAGTCACATTTTTGGGGGAAATTTATTTGATAAAACCCAACACCAAGAATAGACATTTGAAAGGCAATTTAAAATAAATAAAGAATAGTGAACAGCAGGTTGAATAAGTGTACGTTATATGACGCATAACCAACTGAGAACGTGCCTGGTATGTTAACGTAACATATTATGGTAAGAGTCATTCAAATAACTATAACATATAGAACATGCTATACGTTTACCAAACAATCTGTCACTCCTAATCGCTAAATCCCATGAAATCTTATACGTCTAGTCTCTTACGTGAATGAGCTAAATAATATTACTTGATATTTTACGGTAATGTGTTAATAATTTCACACATAAATCGCTCCTGAGTAATAATAATACATTTTATTTAAAAAGTTAAAGTACCAATGATTGTCACACACACACTAGGTGTGGCGAAATTATTCTCTGCATTTGACCCATCACCCTTGATCACCCCCTGGGAGGTGAGGGGAGCAGTGGGCAGCAGCGGTGGCCGCGCCCGGGAATCATTTTTGGTGATTTAACCCCCAATTCCAACCCTTGATACTGAGTGCCAAGCAGGGAGGTAATGGGTCCCATTTTTTTATAGTCTTTGGTATGACTCGGCCGGGGTTTGAACCCACAACCTACCGATCTCAGGGCGGACACTCTAACTACTAGGCCACTGAGTAGGTATAAGGCGCATTTCTGGGCACTCAAGGACACCGTGCAAAATCACAACAATAAAATCAAATTGGATAAAAAAAACAACAACAACAACAAAGAGAAAAGAAAAGATGATTACAATGAATAAGCAGTCAGGAATAGGTGTGTTTTGAGTCTTGATTTGAAGAGGGATATTGACTCTAAGTTGCGAAGGTCTGGTGAAAGAGTTCCAAAGATGTATAAGTCGCACCCCCGGCCAAACTATGAAAAAAACTGCGACTTAAAGTCCGAAAAATACAGTAACTTGTTTTGTTTGATCATCCGTTTTACTGCCGGGTGGCACAGTTTGGAAACAATTAAGGTATGTAAATAAACATTTACAAAATCTACGTGCATATATCTGCGGTTTATTGTCCGGGGTTGCCAATATATGTAAACATTTATTTATTCTGAAATTTGGTGGATGCAGCTTAAAAACCTGTTGTTTCGATAGTCCAGAAAGTACGGTACATCGGACATCGGCGGTAGCGCAGTAAGCACTGTTGCATGACATTTCAAGATGTTTGCATTTACATACATCCACTTGAGCGCAGCAGACTCGGGTTTAAAAGCGCTCGCTGTGCTCACCATGAACATCCAATCATTGAGCTTCAAGAAGCATATTCTAAAAGGGGGAAGCTGGAGGAAGTGGAACAGATGGTTACCCACCCTGTGTGCAGTTCTGCTCAAGATTCTATCCGCCTGGTTCACTGGGCTTTGTTGGTGTGTGTCCTGCATGCTTAGCACTAGGATTGTCCGGCTGGCTGAACAAGTTAAATCCATGTGACCGGGGGTGAGAGAAACCACCGTCACTGGCTTATCGGCTTCAACCAAACACAAGTTGCACCCTGACGCTTTATTAGCCTACAGCTCGTCTTTTGCCCTTATTAGAGATATGTTTTTGCCACTTTCCCTTAACCAGTGTTTCTTAGCCATAGGGCCCTTGAGAGGGCCACCAAAAAACATCCATTTCTTAGCTGTGGTCCGTAGCGGTACTCAGTTGTAATACACTTTTTCACCACTTGTGGCAGTAATGATCTCAAACCAACAGAAGAAGTCTGGAGTTAAAGTCAGAGAAGTTTATTAAGCGCAAAACATTATGACTAAACTGATGAAGCTGTATTTTCATTTGCACTTAAATTTTATTGACAGTTTATTTAATACAAACACGCTTGCGGGCCCCGAGGTTAATGTTAAGAACCTCTGCTCTAAGTTACTCTTATAAAACATAATTGATGCTAAAAAGGAGATAATCGTACGTCATCTCAGCAACTTACATGATGGCCGGTAAGGGGGTGGAGCCTATTCCAGCGGGGTACAGTGGAACCTGGATTTACGTATCCCTCGTATGAACTTTTCGATATACAAACCAGAGACCGAAAAAATATGCTTTGGAGTAAGAACGTTTTCTTCGTGTACGAAAATTTCACCCACCCATTGTGTGCCTGTAGCACAGCCATTTTTTGTCCGACGCCACATCCATTGTGAGCGGGATGATCGGTCTCCTTTGCTCATTAAGTCAGTACAGCTATGCTATGTTTTTTAAGTGTTTTTTTTTGTTTTACTATCTCAGTAGGAGTCCAAATAAAGCAAAGTACAAGCGATGTTTGGTTGGAAACATTCAGCAAGTATCCACAGCGTTGTAGACACTGCCTTACCCGTCTCCGCCCCCCCCTACGGAAAACACAAAGAAGGTGAAGTGGATTGTATTTATTATTCCTAATCTTTGTAAAGACTTAGCTGTTAAAGTTAAGGAGTTTTGTTCATTCAAACCGTTGGTGCACCACAGTGCTAGTGACAATACGTGTGTTGGCAGGGCGGCTTCATACGAGGACAGTTCAGCTGTTTTTTCTTGTTTTGACTTTGTTATTAATTGGAGAGTTGATCCATCACCCCCTTGTTATGTTTGTTTGATATACAGTACTGTACAGTGCTTTATATTGTGTTCAAAATGTACACACATTACTAAAATGTGGAATTTTTTGGGGGGCTGGAACTGATTATTTATATATATATATTGTTTCTTGTGGAGACATGTTTTTTTAATTTACAAAATCCCAAAACCAGTGAAGTTGGCACATTGTGTAAATTGTAAATAAAAACAGAATAAAATGATTTGCAAAACCTTTTCAACTTATATTCAATTGAATAAACTGCAAAGACTGTTAAACTGTTATTTTTTGCAAATATTAGCTCATTTGGAATTTGATGCATGCAACATGTTTCGAAAAAAACGGCACACGTGGCAAAAAAGACTGAGAAAGTTGAGGAACGCTCATCAAACACCTATTTGGAACATCCCACAGGGGAACAGGCTAATTGGGAACAGGTGGGTGCCATGATTGGGTATAAAAGCAGCTTCCATGAAATGCTCAGTCATTCAGAAACAAGGATGGGGTGAGGGTCACCACTTTGTGAACAAATGCGTGAGCAAATTGCTGAACAGTTTAAGAACAACATTTCTCAACAAGCTATTACAAGGAATTAAGGGATTCAACCATCTATGGTCTGTAATATCATCAAAAGGTTCAGAGAATCTGGAGAAATCACTGCACTTAAGCGGCAAAGTCAAAAACCAACATTGAACGTTCAAAATGAAGGTACTGCATCAAAAACAGACATCAGTGTGTAAAGGATATCACTACATGGGCTCAGGAACACTTCAGAAAACCATTGTCAGTAACTACAGTTTGTCGCTACATCTGCAAGTGCAAGTTAAAACTCTACTATGCAAAGCGAAAACCATTCATCAACAACACCCAGAAACGCTGCCGGCTTCGCTGCATGGGCCCGAGCTCATCTCAGATGGACTGATGCAAAGTAAAAAAGTGTTCTGTTATAGGCGCAAAGTTCAAAAGCCAGCATCTTTGATGGTATGGGGGTGTATTAGTGTGCAAGGCATGGGTAACTTACACATTTGTGAAGGCACCATTAATGCTGAAAGGTACATACAGGTTATGGAGCAACATAAGTTGCAATCCAAGCAATGTATTTTCCATGGACGCCCCTCCTTATTTCAGCAAGACAATGCCAAGCCACTTGTTACAACATTGTGGCTTCGTAGTAAAAGAGCGTGGGTACTAGACTGGCCTGCCTGTAGTCCAGACCTGTCTCCCATTGAAAATGTGTGCCGCATTATGAAGCCTAAAATATGACAACGGAGGCCCCGGACTGTTGAACAACTTAAGCTGTTGGGAAAGAATTCCACCTGAAAGGCTTCAAAAATTGGTCTCCTCAGTTCCCAAACGTTTACTGAGTGTTGTTAAAAGGAAAGGCCATGTAACACAGTGGTAAAAATGCCCCTGTGCCAACTGTTTTGCAATGTGTTGCTGCCATTAAATTCTAAGTTAATGATTATTTGCAAAAAAAAAAAAAAAAAGTAGTTTCTCAGTTGGAACATTAAATATCTTGTCTTTGCAGTCTATTCAATTGAATATAAGTTGAAAAGTATTTGCAAATCATTGTATTCTGTTTTTATTTACGATGTACACAACCTATCACATTAATCTCTCACAAAGTAACACTTTGAAGATACACCTATTGCAGCTGCCCACATGACACGATTTTTTAATACTAGGTTTAACTAGCTTTTTTATCTTATGTTGTCCTTTTCCTTTGTATAATATTTGGTAATGTATGTATTCTTTGTATTTGTATTTTGTATGCTCCTATATGGACCCCAGGAAGACTAGCGGTCGGTCGCCTTGGCGTCAGCTAATGGGGATCCATTCAATAAACAATAAACAACGTGCCAACTTCACTGATTTTGTACAAGAGTTTCCATTTAGGAACCCTGTATTATGTCTGGGTCGCATGTTAATGCCTTGGTCGTTTCCCCAAGATGCAGATGGATGTCCAGAAGCAGTGTGCAGTTAAAGGGGAACATTATCACAATTTCAGAAGGGTTAAAACCATCAAAAATCAGTTCCCAGTGGCTTATTTTATTTTTCGAAGTTTTTTTCAAAATTTTACCCATCACGCAATATCCCTAAAAAAAGCTTCAAAGTGCCTGATTTGAACCATCGTTATATACACCCGTCCATTTTCCTGTGACGTCACACAGTGATGCCAATACAAACAAACATGGCGGATAGAACAGCAAGGTATAGCGACATTAGCTCGGATTCAGACTCGGATTTCAGCGGCTTAAGCGATTCAACAGATTACGCATGTATTGAAACGGATGGTTGTAGTGTGGAGGCAGGTAGCAAAAACGAAATTGAAGAAGAAACTGAAGCTATTGAGCCATATCGGTTTGAACCGTATGCAAGCGAAACCGACGAAAACGACACGACAGCCAGCGACACGGGAGAAAGCGAGGACGAATTTGGCGATTGCCTTCTAACCAACGATTGGTATGTGTTTGTTTGGCATTAAAGGAAACTAACAACTATGAACTAGGTTTACAGCATATGAAATACATTTGGCAACAACATGCACTTTGAGAGTGCAGACAGCCCATTTCAGGCGCGCTAAGAACATATATTTTTCCACAATTTCAGCACTCAGGTTAAACATACCTAAATAAACACAAAATACTGCATTGCACAAGACTACTCGAATGTACTCAAATGATTGAAAAAAATAAATGTTTTTAAGCTAAATTATTGGTAAACACAGTTTATGTATAATAATTTACGTAAAACCGCGAGTAATGAATACAGTTTTCATCAATTAATATATTCTGTAGACATACCCTCATCCGCTCTCTTTTCCTGAAAGCTGATCTGTCCAGTTTTGGAGTTGATGTCAGCATCTGCTTTGAGTGTCGCAGGATATCCACACATTCTTGCCATCTCTGTCGTAGCATAGCTTTCGTCGGTAAAGTGTGCGGAACAAACGACTGACCATTTCGTCGGCTTTCCCCACAGCCTCGTATTTTGAACAAATTTCGTCCAATTTCTTGCCACTTTCGGATCTTTGGGCCACTGGTGCAACTTGAATCCGTCCCTGTTCGTGTTGTTACACCCTCCGACAACACACCGACGAAAGTGAGGAAATGGCGGATTGCTTCCCGATGTGACGTCACAACGTGACGTCATCGCTCCGAGAGCGAATAATAGAAAGGCGTTTAATTCGCCAAAATTCACCCATTTAGAGTTTGGAAATCGGTTAAAAAAAAATATGGTCTTTTTTCTGCAACATCAAGGTATATATTGACGCTTACATAGGTCTGGTGATAATGTTCCCCTTTAAGAAAGAGAATTTATTACCATAACAAGGCAAGAATACAACAAATAGGAACGTGCCGATTGCACGGGAAGCTATACTAAAGCTTAGCACAGGACTAGCCAAAACTTGACAGGAAGTAAGAATAAACATAACTTGTTGAGTGTCGCAAACAAAACTGCCAGGCAGAGTATGACGTGAGGCAGGAATAAATAGCTTTCTGATTAGTGACCGGGAGCAGGTGAGCGTCCAGACCACTAATCAGAGGCAGGTGACAATAATCAGCACCCATGGAAACAAACCATGGTGCTGAAACAGGACTAAATTAACAAATAAAGAAATATTAAACTAAACAAAACATGATCCGGGCAACGGATCATGACACCCTGTTCGAGAACTGACCAACTTTGTAAATCTGAGGTTCCACTGGACACCCTGGACTGGTCGCCGGTCATCACAGGGCGCAAATATGCAAAAAATAATAAACAATCACATTTACCCATCTACTGTAGAGTCTGATAAAACAAATGCAGATTAACTGACCCAGTAAACTGACTTGTCCATCAGGTTGCCAGATAAAGAAGCATGTTTTAAAGGCCTACTGAAACCCACTACTACCGACCACGCAGTCTGATAGTTTATATATCAATGATGAAATCTTAACATTGCAACACACGCCAATACGGCCGGGTTAGGTTACTAAAGTGCAATTTTAAATTTTGCGCGAAATATCCTGCTGAAAACGTCTGCGCGTGACGTCGCGGATTGTAGAGGACATTTTGGGACAGCATGGTGGCCAGCTATTAAGTCGTCTGTTTTCATCGCAAAATTCCACAGTATTCTGGACATCTGTGTTGGTGAATCTTTTGCAATTTGTTCAATGAACAATGGAGACAGCAAAGAAGAAAGCTGTAGGTGGGAAGCGGTGTATTGCGGCAGGTGTTGTGCCGGATAACGCACCCCCGCCGTAGAATGCACCCCCTGACTGTTGTGCCGGATAACACAGCCGGTGTTTCATTGTTTACATTCCCGGAAGATGACAGTCAAGCTTTACCATTGGCCTGTGGAGAACTGGGACAACAGAGACTCTTACCAGGAGGACTTTGAGTTGGATACGCAGACGTGGTACCGTGAGTACGCATGCAGCTGCGGCTTCCAAACATTTGATCGCTTGCCCGTACGTGCGTGCCGCTATGTGCATGTCACGTACGTAACTTTGGGGACTTTGGGGAAATATATGTGCTGTATGAACTTTGGGGAGGTGAACGGTACTTTGGGCTGTGGGATTGAGTGTGTTGTGCAGGTGTTTGAGTTGTATTGGCGGGTTATATGGACGGGAGGGAGGAGGTGTTTGTTATGCGGGATTAATTTGTGGCATATTAAATATAAGCCTGGTTGTGTTGTGGCTAATAGAGTATATATATGTCTTGTGTTTATTTACTGTTTTAGTCATTCCCAGCTGAATATCAGGTCCCACCCGCCTCTCACAGCATCTTCCCTATCTGAATCGCTCCCACTGCCCTCTAGTCCTTCACTCTCACTTTCCTCATCCACAAATCTTTTATCCTCGCTCAAATTAATGGGGAAATCGTCGCTTTCTCGGTCCGAATCGCTCTCGCTGCTGGTGGCCGTGATTGTAAACAATGTGCAAACATATCAGTGACCATGTTTTGCATCAATCTCTGAAGGTATTCGGAGCGGAATATTCAAGATACTCAACGTTGTATTTGTGTTGTAAGATATTGGTTGGAAAATTGATCAACTCAACATTGATTAAATATCCTCAAAAAGCATGTTGTTCCAACGTTTTGTTTGAGTTTCTCAACGTCAGAACTTAATTCAACAAGTTCTCAACGTTGTTTTAATGTCTTGTGCCTGCTGGTTACTGCCGACGTGCGAGTTCCTGACAAAGCCACTAGTATTCTATTTTGCGTCCTCTTCTGATGTTTTATTGGTGTAATTGCACCTTGTGGTAAGTTGAATTGTGCTTGATAAAATGCTGAAAAAATATTAATAATAATCAATAATAATCTACAGGAGAAAAAAATAAAATAAAGCAGCATGTATACGAGAATGGGAACACACAGGGCTCTGCAAGGTTTGAAAAAGACAATGAAAATTCTTCTCACTAAGCAGATTTTATGTTAGAGTCTTTTACTTGTTTTAAGGGTTTTGGTCCTAAATGATCTCAGTAAGATATTACAGCTTGTTGCTGAGATTTCATTTCATTTCATTTTTATTTATCTCCTTCATTGATGTGCATCTTTGATCGATAGACAATTATACCACAATTATTCAATTATACATTTACACACCAATGCCTGAGAAGGAGCAGGATGGAGAAAAATCTTATATTTTCCTGTCCCCTTCAACATAATACGTAGTCTTACTTAATGATATCATATTTTATGACCTATATTGAGTGAAACATGCTTGAAACTACAATATCAACTGTTGCAAAACTGTGTCATTAACACTCACAAGTAGGGATGTCCGATAATGGCTTTTTGCCGATATCCGATATTGTCCAACTCTTTAATTACTGATACCGATATCAACCGATATATACAGTCGTGGAATTAACACATAATTATGCCTAATTTGGACAACCAGGTATGGTGAAGATAAGGTACTTTTAAAACATTTTTATAAAATAAAATAAGATAAATAAATTAAATACATTTTCTTGAATAAAAAAGAAAGTAAAACAATATAAAAATAGTTACATAGAAACAAGTAATTATTAAAAATTAGTAAAATTAACTGTTAAAGGTTAGTACTATTAGTGGACCAGCAGCACGCACAATCATGTGTGCTTACGGACTGTATCCCTTGCAGACTGTATTGATATATATTGATATATAATGTAGGAACCAGAATATTAATAACAGAAAGAAACAACCCTTTTGTGTGAATGAGTGTAAATGAGTGTAAATGTGGGAGGGAGGTTTTTTGGGTTGGTGCACTAATTTTAAGTGTATCTTGTGTTTTTTATGTTGATTTAACTTTAAAAAACAAAAAAACAAAAAAAAAACTATACCGATAATAAAAAAAACGATACCGATAATTTCCGATATTACATTTTAACGCATTTATCTATAAATCTCTACTCACATAATAATTTCTTACTTCAAACATGGAAAAAAAATCATGATGCCAAGCGCATATCATTATGTCCAGATAATGGCACTAGCATTTACTTAATTTAAGAATATTTTTCAACATATTGAGCAAAAAGGTCTCTCTTTTTTTTCTACCAAGAAAAGTGCACTTGTTATTAGTGAGAATATACTTATTTTATGGTATTTTTGGGTTCAACGAGATTAGCTAATTTTACTTGTTTTGTAAAGTCTTGACAAGCCGAATTTTCTTGTTCTATTGGCAGATAATTTTGCTTAGTTCAAATAAAATACCCCTCATTTTTGTATTTTTTTTTATTGTTATTGAACACTGACTTTTTGCGGTGCAACGTAGCCAAACTGCAGAGGCATCCGAAACTGTGCAAGCTCATGCCAACATGCATGACCTTTATGATTTGATGCTTTGACATTGTTTACCACATTATATCCAACATTATCACAACATTTGTACGTCAGAAAAGACAAAATCATCATAGGTTCCCTGTAGGCTTCATGCCACACGTGCAGTCACTTTCAGCCAGCAGAGCATCGGCGACTGTCTTAGCGCTCTTTGACCTTGCACGACAAGATCTCCCATTTTGTGGCTGAATTGCTGTGGTTACCAAACGTTTCCACTTTCCAAAATACCACTTGCAGTCAATCACGGAACAACTCGGAGGGAGGACGTTTTTACAAAAGGAACTTGTTTGCAACAGTGACCTCCTGTCACCATACTTCTGCACTCTGCCTCTTCACGTTAACCCAGCGACCCAAGAGACCGCAGCACTTTTAGTTTCCATCATTGCCATCTTTGCCAACAAAGAGAAAATCAAGTTGATTCCACAATGCCTGGTGTGAAAGGGCTATGCTGGAAACCTCACATCTGTGAGCGGCGTGGCTCACGGCGTGTCTCAGCACGCTTCTCGTTAACAGGATATCACCTCCGTATCTGCTTCGCTTACACCTCCCAGTATGGGCAATGATGCCCATTCATATCATAACCATATCATCTCCTCAAATCAACAACATCCGAAGGAATACACATGTTGGCAGAGGACAGGCGCGTTAATGTTATGAATATTTAACGTTCAGAAGTGAAGATATGCAAGGTGCTACATTCTCACGTGGGCTGTAGATGCATACATTTGAACACACCCGAAACCACGTGCGAGTGTGTGATTGCAGCACACTCACCGCATCAAATGTGCGGTGTGACAAATGCTCCCGGGAGATTGAGCGGGTGCTGCCTTTGAAATACAGCGGAAATATATTAGCGCTTGAAGTTTGCGCAAAAATAATAATAAGTCACTGGTTTGATTGGATGATGCTGAAATACTACCGTATTTTTCGGAGTATAAGTCGTACCGGAGTATAAGTCGCACCTGCCGAAAAAATACAGTGGAAATATATTATTGCTTGAAGTTTGCGCAAAAATAATAATAAGTCACTGGTTTGATTGGATGATGCTGAAATACTACCGTATTGTTCGGAGTATAAGTCGCACCGGAGTATAAGTCGCACCTGCCGAAAATGCATTATAAAGAAGGGAAAAAACATATATAAGTCACACTGGAGCCCGGCCAAACTATGAAAAAAAACTGCGACTTATAGTCCGAAAAATACGATATATTGAAATTGCGTCAGCTTTGTAGACGCCGAGAGAAGCGGCTGAAAGCGAGTCAAGCTGGCCACCTAGGCCTTCAGTGATGCCCTACTTAGCACCAGAGGTGGGACCAAGTCATTGTTTTGCAAGTCACAAGTAAGTCTCAAGTCTTTGCCCTCAAGTCCGAGTCAAGTCCCGAGTCAAGACAGGCAAGCCCCGAGTCAAGTCCAAAGTCAAGACTGGAAAGTCTCAAGTCAAGTCCTAAGTCCTGCATTTTGAGTTTCGAGTCCTTTCAAGTCCTTTTAACCACAGACTAATATATTAACACAGATTGTGTATGCTTTTCAAACGCTGTATTTATTTATTAAAACAAGTGCATTTTAAATTGCAGGAAAGAAAATTGTGCTGACATTGCACTTCATAATAGCACTATTAACCAGTCATTTTAAACATTAACTCATTCCTTTACAGAACAAACACATTGAAAAATAAAGTGCAAATGTACTTATTTGTACAAAAGTGTTAACATTGAAAAAACATGACATATACGTGAACATAACAAAAAAGTTGTACTTTTTATATGTCAGGGCCCTATGCTGCATTGCATTTGCAAAAGACCAAATTAGCCAAGAGTCTGTCAGTCATTTGTGCACGATGGGGGCGTAGTATGATGCCACCATGGCTGAAAACTGGAGCACTGGAGGCAGGCACTGCCAAGACTCTCATGGCCACTCGTAACAGTGAAGGAAGAGTCTTCATGTTCAATGCCCAGAACAAAAGGGGGGAGAGAGTTTTTTTGGGTTGGTGCACTACTTGTAAGTGTATCTTGTGTTTTTTATGTTGATTTAATTAAAAAAAGAAAAAATATATATATATATTTCTTGTGCGGCCCGATACCAATCGATCCACGGACCAGTAGCGGGCCGCGGCCCGGTGGTTGGGGACCACTGAGGTAAACAACCAACAGTATGTCAGAAAGCTAGCTAAAACGGTACACTTATTCATAATATAGTATACATTTTAACTGACCTTTATTTTACTATTTTTGTCTTTTTTTAGGTGGCTAAAATACGCGGTGCTGCTGACCGCCGTCTAACGTTACGTGTGATATATTGACTAACGTAACCCTGCTTAAAAAAAATCACTGAACAAAAAGTATGAATAAGGTAGTGAACTGCAACAGATTCCCGTGTTTGCAATAACGTTATAACGTTAGCAGTGAGTTTACAGCCTCACTGATTTAACTACACAGCAAATAAAAGTCACGTTACTTAGCCAATAAACGTTATCTTACATTCAAAACTTACCGTTCTTTGTGCAACTTCAAATGCCGGACGAAGTTGGAAGTTGTTGCCTCTCCATCAGTCATTTTCGAACCGCATGTGTTGCATACTGCAAACCGTTTTGTGTTGACCACCTCGTAATTTTTATACCCAAACGAAATTATTTTAGGTATCATTTTTTGTTCACTGGCGTGTGGTTTGGACATGTCTTCTTCGTTGGTTGTCCTGCAATTTGATTGGATGAATGCTGTGTGATGAAAACAAAGTAGATCTAATTTGATTGGCTGTTGTACTGACAGCACACCAGCTGACACACACAACGCTGATAGACAAGTACACAACGAAAAATACGGCGCGCTCCCGAATAACTTTTTCATCTTTGGGTTTTGGGGAAAGTAGCAAGTCATGTCAAGTCATGTCAATTCAAAAGGCTCAAGTCCAAGTGAAGTCACAAGTCATTGATGTTAAAGTCTAAGTCGAGTTGCAAGTCTTTTTACATTTTGTCAAGTCGAGTCTAAAGTCATCAAATTCATGACTCGAGACTGACTCGAGTCCAAGTCATGTGACTCGAGTCCACACCTCTGCCCCCCCCCCCCACCTCCCAAAATCGGAGGTCTCAAGGTTGGCAAGTATGCATACGATCAGTGCTGGGACTAACGCGTTACTGTAACGCCGCTAGTTTCGCCGGTAACCAGTAAACGCGTTACTTTTTATATTCAGTAACTCAGTTACCGTTACTACATGATGCGTTACTGCGTTATTTTACGTTATTTTTTTATGTGGTATCGGCTAGAAACAGAAGATCTGAGTGTGTTTTATTGGAGCGCTGCGGTGGAGAAGAAAAGGCGTGCTTTGTGTGGGTGGAGATGGGGGGTACTCCCAGACCGTAGTTGAGGGGCGCAGGGGAGACGTTCCTCCAGGGCCTATGTACTTCGGGGCTAACAACCTTCACTTTACCCGGAAGTGGGTCTTTGCAGCTGAGGGCGAATGACGAGGCCGGCGGTTTGTTGCAACTTTGTGACTTTATTGGACGCAGCCATCCACCAAGCTAGAGCACCTGCACACACTCACTGTCGCCGTTCCCTCACCTCTCTCGCCCACTCACTCACTGACGTCACTCACCTCACATGCTGTCATATCTTAAAGGGTCACACACACACACACACACACACACACACACACACACACACACACACACACACACACACACACACACACACACACACACACACACACACACACACACACACGCTACTCTCATAACAACTAACAAGACATCATGGCGAAGCCAGAAGTGGAGTTTCTTAACATTGAGACATTCTCAATACTTTTCTTTTGTCGAGCATAAAGAAAATAACATTTTAGTTAAATGTAAGTTGTGTCTTGGATCAAAGATCCTATCTACTTAAAGTTAAAGTTAAAGTGCCATTATGTTGCAGCTATTTAAAATAGTTTTGTCAATTTGTTCTGGCCTGAAACAAATTGGCCCTTTGAAACATATCTTTGTCTTTGTGTGTTGTATGTAGACCACATTGCTTAGCAGAGTTCAGTGATACAAATGCATGTCAAGTTGATCAACAGATTGTATTATTCTCCAGTGCAATAACAGTACTGAAATGAAGGCTAGAAGGGCATTAATGGGAGCCTTAAAAAAAAGGGGGGAAAAAAGAAGTAACTAAATAGTTACTTTTCACAGTAACGCATTACTTTTTGGTGTAAGTAACTGAGTTAGTAACTGAGTTACATTTGAAATAAAGTAACTAGTAACTGTAACTAGTTACTGGTTTTCAGTAACTAACCCAACACTGCATACAATACAATGTAATGCATCACACATTTCCAGTTGTTTTATTACAGCACGTCCGAAAATGAGTAGGAAGAAGTGAAGTGAAGTGACGTGAAGTGAATTATATTTATATAGCGCTTTTCTCTAGTGACTCAAAGCGCTTTACAAAGTGAAAGAAAGCAGAGCTTATTTAATCCTACCCATTTTCATACCATAGCAATTTTATCCAATTCCCTTGTTCTCTGTAAAAGTACAGTCATACTTGCCAACCTTGAGACCTCCGATTTCGGGAGGTGGGGGGGGGGGGGCGTGGTTGGGGGCGTGGTTAAGAGGGGAGGAGTATATTTACAGCTAGAATTCACCAAATCAAGTATTTCATATATATATATATATATATATATATATATATATATATATATATATATATTTTTTTTTTTTTTTTTTTTTTTTTTTTTTTTTTTTTTTTTTTTTTTTATGTCCTGTCCAGCTTCTCAGGCAAATCATATAGTTGATGTAGATGCCCATGTCGGCTGTTCAGATTTACTTTACAAAAGAGAAGTGTAGGATACTTCTCTTGTTGCCTTATTTGTATTTGACTTTATTAAATGTATTTATATTATCATTTAGTGCAGCCGGGCCGGAGCAGGAGGGGATAGAAAGAGAAAAAAAAAGAAGACAGAGGGGGAAATTGTGGGGACAAGAGGGGGATTAGACAGAGAGACAAAAACAACAACAGCAAACAACAACAACAACAACAATAGAGCAACATCAGCAAATATGACATGTACAAATATGATGGTAAAAGTAATAGCAAATAAGCAGTTAGCGAAAAATAAAAAATAATACAGAAATGACAATGAGCATTATTACACTACAAATGGATCAATACAAATACCAATAGAAATAGCGCTATTGATAATGAACAATACCAATAATTTACCTTTATTATCAACAATACAGTTGTTTAAATGCAACAATACATATACGTAATGATAACTTGAGATACGAAAGAATGCAGAAAAATGGAGGGGGAGAAAGAGAAGCAACCTACATTAACCTTGTAGATTGTTATAGTCACAATAGGTTAAGCTTTGTCAGTGTGCCATGTGTTACACCCAGTTTACCCTAGGGCAACAACGTTAATATATGTTTGATGAAACGTGATTATGTGCATGAGTGTAAGTATGCATATGTACTTGTATATGTACAGAATGTGTATATGTGTTTGTACAATGAATGTATATGTACAGAATGTGTATATGTGTTTGTACAGTGAATGTATATGTACAGTATGTGTATGTGTATGTTTGTATATTGAATGTGCGTGTGGATGTACGAACATTAGGTAGGTAAATATGTACTGTATTTGTGTATGTATGTGGGAGCGTAGGTACCTATGTACGTATGTGAGCATACGTGAATTTGCATGTACAATACATTCGACTCCCAGAGTGCGTGGGAGCCAGAGCACGGCCCCATCACCCCCGAGAGCCCAACCCACAAACAGGAGGCGTGGTACCCAGGGAACCAGGGACCACCGCCCCCACGCAGCCAAGCCGGCCAGCGACAGGAACCCCAGAGCCCGACCCACCGTACCGCCCACAAGGGCCAGCAGCAGGCCGCAGACAGACGCACCCGGCGGAGGACAGGGCACGAGAAAAGCAGGGGACAGCCAGACCCCAAGCCAGCGAGAGACCACACCCCACACGGGCAGAAAGGCGAGACGCCCCGCCCGAAGGACCCAGAGACTCCCCGCAACCGGACGGGAAGACCGCCCCCGCCCCACCGGCAACCGGGCCCCCACGAGCCCACCCCCCACCCCCGGAGAGCGCGGCGAGGCCAGCCCCCGGCCACCCCACCCAAACCGGCCGCCGCAGGACCACCCAGGCACAGGGCCACGGGAACCACCCACCCCACCCGCAGGGACCCCAACGATGGAGATGGAACAACCAGCAACCGCCCCGCCGAGCCCCCCCCCTGAGGGAGGGGAAAAATTAAAAAATAATATTAATAAAATATATTTTAAAAATAAATAAATAAATTAATAAATTAATTAATTAATTAAAAAAAAAAAAAGAATTAAAAGAAGATCACAGACATGCTGACAAACAAGGTCACTACCCCAGCAACTGGCCGACTCGCAGCACCTCGGAATACCTTGCAGCACCAAGCTACCACAATAGACGCAGGGACTAGGCCCAACAGGCCCCAACCAAGACGGGCACCCGGAAGGGATGGACAGCGGGACCCAGGAGCTCCAGACACGCAGTTCGGATGCAGTAGCCTGAGGCGTCGACCCCCGTCTGACAGGCAGGCCCAGAGCGTACCCCCAGAAATATACATACATACATACATACATACACACATACACATACACATACACATACACATACACATACACACATACACGTATACATACCCACACATACACATATATACATATATACATATACATACACATATGTACACATACACATATATAAACATACATACATACACACACATATACATACATATACACAGTTCGTCAGCCCCGACAGCCATCACGCGCGCGCGCTGCCACCAGTCACAACATCAGCCACACCCCTGCACCAGACCCAGCAGCCACGGGCGCCCACACCACAAACAAACGGCAGCAGAAACAGCAGCCGCAATAACCCCAGACAGCCAGCACCAGCCAATCAAATTAAAGCGATCAAAGAAAAACTGCGACCAGCAACCACACGCCACCAGGGCCACGGAGACCAGCCGGCGCCAGCCCGCCGGTCAGCCCGAACGCCAACACGCAAACAAGAGACACCAACAACCCCCCCAACCAAAAGGCCCCCCACCCCAACCCAAACCCGCACAAACACACCACCGCCCAAACAACCGGGACACAGCATCCAGACCAGACACGGGGGCTGCGCCGCCACCACACCAAGTCACCAACAGAGACCCCACAGCGCAAGGTCGGGCCACACGGGCACGGACCCCATCCAACAGGAAGTGAGACCCGCGCGACGCCACACACAAATAAATAATAAGATTAAAAAAAAAATGAAATAAAATAAAAATAAAAAAATAAAATAAAAAATAAAATTTAAAAAATAAAATAAAATAAAAATGAGTAATAATAAAAATAAAAATAATACATTAAAAATAAAAAATATATATATAACAATAATAAATGAATAAAAGCCTGGCAGGCCACCAGACCGCAGTCCCCGCCGGCCGACGAGGCAATGAGGGGTGCGCCGAACCCCAAACCCCCCATGCATGTGTACAAGGCCCCCAGAGTGTCTACTGTGTAGTTAAAATTAGGAGGTCAGCCGTTACAGCCGACCTCCAGTCCCTATTGATGTGTGTACTGTAGCGTGAGTGAGATATGTATGCTTGTGGGAACTAATAATGCGATTAAAATTGGGGGACATCAAGGTCATGGTGGGTCCCAACCAAACCAAGCCCCCCAAATCCTAAGTGTCTAATATGCAGCTAAGATTGAGGGATGGACGAGCAGGGGACAAGAAAGGAGGACTGGAGCCCCATTGGAGGCATCCTCAACCCCCCGCCATGCCTTCCCGCAGGACAATCCCCAAAGTCCTATATATGTGTGACTGTGTGCGCTATAAGTAGGAGGAGTAGAGGGCCCGGACATCCCCCCAGTCCACGCGGCCGACAACCAGGAACTACGGCCAGGAGGCCGCCACCCCCCGCCACAGCCCGTGACCCACACCAGACCACTTTGACGTGACGCCACGCGAGCCCCTCCCCCCGCCAAACAAAGCCAGCCCCCGCCCGCCCCAACCCAACCCTGCAGAGCCCATACCGGCAACCAAACGCAGAGAAACCGCACAGCCCCCACGCCCAATGCAAACACCGCATCCCGGCCATCCACACAGCAACGTGCCCATACGAGTCCCGGCCAGGGGAAGGAGCCCCCCAACGGGGGAAGAAGCCAATGCATCCCGTCCGCCTGCCAGCCCCCAAACCAGCCGGCAAGCCAACGCCAGCCATCCCCACAACCCCACAAGCGCACAGACACCAGCCACAGTCCCCCAACCACTCCAACCCAACACAGCGATGCCAACCGCTGGTATCACCGCAGCAACCATCACCACCACCGCCCGTCCGCAGCGTAAACACCCGCGGCCGCCGAAACCAAAACAAAAAAGCGACCGACCCCGTAAACCACAACAACGCACACCCCCGGCTACCACCGAGGCCACCAACCCACCTACCCCAACTCATCCACAGCCAGGCCAATTGAGCCACCGGACATCCACACCCATGCACACACCTACACATTCATATACACATACATACACACATACATATATGCATATACATATACATACACATACACACATTTCCACACGTATGCATATACATATAAACATACACATCCACACATATATACACATTAATACACCCACACACATATACATAAGCCCACATATACACAAACAACACACACAAAAAATAAATAAATAAATAAAATAAAATAAAAAATACAAAAAATAAAAAAAATAAATAAAAAAAAATAAAAAAATAAAAATAAACCCTTTAAATAAAATAAAATAAATAAAAATAAACAAGAGGCCTGGTCGCCAACAGTGCCCAACGCCACCAAACCCCGCAGCCCCTCCCGCACGTCCAGGCCCCCCCCGCCCACCACCCACCAGGCATCCCATCCGGCAAAAAGCCATAAGGGCCCAGCCCTGCGTCCACAGCCGGCATGCCACGGCACCTCAGCAGACCCGGCGCCGCGATCAGCAATACACACCGGGGCAGCGACACATACATATGTACCTACATACATACACACAGATTTCACCATACATATATACAAACGTACACACACCCACATACACGCGTACCCATATATAATTTAACAGAATAAGTTAAATATATTAAATAGATTAAAAAAAATAAAAAAAATAAATAAATAATAATAATAATAATAATAATAATAATAATAATAATATATATATATATATATATATATACATACATACACACATACATATATATATATACACATACATACACATACATACATACATACATACATTCATACATACATACATATATACATACATACATATACATACATACACATACATACATACATATATATATATATATATATATACACACATAAAATAAATTAAAATAAATAAATAAAATTAATAAAAAAATAAGGGCAGAGTAAAACACAGGAGGGGGACTCCCGCAGGGCAGTCGGGCAGCACCGCCGGGGCCCCAACAAGGGAGGCAAGCAGTCCCCCCAACCCGGCACCAGGCAGGCCCGCACAGCCGCAGCGCAGGGCGACCCCGGGCAGACCCCGCCCCGCGCCCCAGGGGAAGGAGGAAGCCCACGGACAACCGGAGCCAGCGGGGCACGAGCCGACCCCCGCCCGACAGCGGCAAGACCCCAGCCCCACGGGCGCAACCCCCCGCCCAACCACCCACGGGAGGGACAGCCCCCCCAACCAACCCAAGGCGGCCGCCCACAGCCCCACCCGCACCCCAACACCCGCCTAGGCACCTCCACCCACCCCCAGCCACCAGACCACCCACGGATCGGCCCGCCAGGCCGGAACCAGGAAACACACCCCAGGCCCCCCGACCCCGCGGCACACGGCCCCCCCGGCACCCAGGACCCCCCACCCACGGAGCAAGACCCCCGGGACAGAGCCCCAGCCCCGGCCCCCAAGGGAGTCAGGTCAGAAAATTAATTAGCGGTGCCCAAAGAGATCGGAATTCTGTCAGTTGTTGGTTTGATTCAGCAGACATTCTTTCCATAACTACATAATCTAATAAAATGTTTTTGTAAAGGTTTATACATAAATTATTTTTTGATTTCCAATTTATGAGAATAGTTTTCTTGGCGATGCCCAACGCATTTATAAGGAGGTATGTTTTGTTTATATCAAGATCAGTTGCGGAGAGATCACCCAACAGGCAGAGTGCGGGGGAGATGGGAATAGGAATCTCTAACGCTAATGATAGGTTCTCGCACACTCCAAGCCAAAAGTTACTCACGGGAGCACAGGACCACATTGAATGCAAGTAATTATCTATCTTATTATCTGAGCAGTGTACACAGATGTTAGAGTCAGCTAAACCCATTTTATACATTCTTAGACCGGTGTAATGTATTCTGTAAAGTATTTTGAGCTGAATCAGTCGTACATTTGGATTCTTAATCAAACGAGTAGTATTGAGGCATATTTGTTTCCAGAATTCTGGGTCACAGCTTGTTGATACGTCTGAGTGCCATTTAGAAGTTGGAATACTTATTGTGTTATCTATTTTTGATAAGAGAGCATATAATTTGGATAAAGCTTTGGGGGCAGATGTTTTGAAGAATTTAACGGTCGTAGGATTAGTTTCCCATGTTGTTTTGTTGAATCTTGCGCTGATTACAGATTTGATTTGTATATATTCTAGAAATTTATTAGGATTGATTGCATATTGTGTTATTAAACTTTTAAAAGAGATAAAACTGTTTGCATTGATGATATCCCCAAGGCATCCGACTCCCTTATCATACCATGTTGGAAAGTTCAATGGCTTCTTGTTTAAAAGAAAATCAGGATTATTCCAAATAGGCGTAAATTGGCATGGAGTGAGCGGGGACCCAGTTATTTTCAAAAACTCCCACCAAGCTGTTAAGGTAGTGCGTATATTAATACTTTTAAAGCAGTTGTGTTTTCGGAGAATTTGGCTAATAAAGGGCAAGTTAGAAATTGGGATCTCCTGGCTAAGTGATTGTTCAATCTCTAACCATAAACTATCTAATAAAGTGGGATTGATCCATTTTAATATATATTGTAGTTTATTTGCAAGGAAATAATAGGAAAAGTTTGGGAGTTCTAGACCCCCATGTTCTTTGGGTTTTTGTAAAGTTTTAAGGCTGATTCGTGCTGGTTTACTCTTCCAAAGAAACTGATTGATGTGTGAGTCTAGTGACTTAAACCAGATTTGAGAAGGTTTGGTTGGAATCATTGAAAATAGATAATTAACCCTAGGCAAGACCATCATTTTCACGGTAGAAACCCTTCCCATAAGTGAGATTGGCAGTGTTTTCCAACGCGCCAGATCATCCTCAATCGATTTTAAGATTGGGGAGTAATTCAAGCGATTCAGATCTGACAATGTGGAGGAAATATTGATTCCCAGGTATTTAATGTTCCCTTTATGCAGTGGAATCGATGAGGTGCTCTGAAAGTCAAAATTAATTGGTAACACAGTAGATTTGGACCAGTTGATGGAGTAATCTGAAATAGAACTGAATTTATTGATAAGTGAGATTGTATCTTGAAGAGAAGAATGTGGATTTTGTAAGAAAAGTAATACATCATCAGCATAAAGGCTTATTTTATGATGAACGGTTGCGGTATGGATGCCTTTAATATTTGCATGCTGTCGAATAGCGGTTGCAAGAGGTTCAATAAATATAGCAAACAGTGACGGAGAAAGTGGACACCCTTGCCTTGTGCCCCTCATAAGATTAAACCTTGGAGATATTTGGCTGTTCGTTCTAACCGAAGCTGTAGGAAAACTATATAGGACCTTAATCCATTCTATAAATGAATCTCCAAATCCAAATTTCTGTAGAGTAGCTAGAAGAAAATTCCAGTTCACTCTATCAAATGCTTTTTCAGCATCTAATGAAACAACAGCTGTTTTTAGATTATGAATAACAGAATAGTCTATCACATTGAGTAGACGGCGAACATTGTTGGACGATTGTCTCTCTTTGATGAAACCTGTTTGATCAGGATGTACTATATATGGAGTGACTTTTTCTAATCTTTGAGCTAATACTTTGCAGATAATTTTAAGATCAGCATTAATCAGGGAGATTGGCCGGTAACTGGATGGAAGTGTTGGGTCTTTATCAGGTTTTAGCAAGAGACTGATCGTGGCAGAGTTCATATTTGGAGGAAGGAATGAGTTTTCTTTAATCTCTAAAGCCATTTTCGTAAATATCGGAGCTAGCAGTGACCAGAATGTTTTGTAGAACTCCACAGGGAACCCATCAGGCCCTGGAGCTTTATTGTTTGGCATCTGTTGAAGAGCATCGTGTAGTTCGCCTACAGAAATAGCAAGATCTAAATTTGATACCTGCCTTGTATTCAATTTAGGTAAGTCTATACCATTGAGAAATGTCTCAATGTCTGAAAGAGATGGGTCAATCTGGGGTGTATACAAATTTCTGTAAAAGTCTCTAAAGATGGAGTTAATTTCCTCAGGAACGTGTGTAATGTTCCCAGCTGAATCCTTGATGGATGGTATAGAGTTTTTTTCTTTGTTTAATTTTAGTTGGTTAGCCAAATATTTGCTTGGTTTATTGTCATGTTCAAATTTTTCTAAGCGTAACCTCTGGAGCAGGAATTGACTTTTCTTATCAATTATTTCTCTTAAATCTAATTTGAGTTTTCTCAGTTTGTTCAGAGTGTGATCATGTTGTGAATTCGCATAAGCTAATTCTAATATTTTTATTTCATTTTCAAGTTCCTGCTCTAGTAAACGTTCCTTTTTTTTCTTGTATGATGAATAAGAAATAATTTTTCCTCGCATAACTACTTTTGCCGTCTCCCAGAGAACGCACGCCGTGATTTCTGGTTGATCATTAAAATCTAAAAAATCTGTCCATTCTTTCTCAAAATAGTTTAGGAAGTCTGGGTCCTTTAGTAATGATGTATTAAGTCTCCATTGTTTGATAGGTGCAGTGATAGTTTTGTTGGTGAGGGAAAGTGAGACAGGTGCATGGTCACTGATGATGATAGGATGGATGTGAATGTTTGAGATGTCAGATAAAATTGAGCTACTAGTTAAAAAGTAATCAATGCGAGAGAATGAGTGGTGAACTGGAGAAAAATAAGTGTATTCCCTAAGAGTGCGGTGATAAGAACGCCAGGCATCGCAAAGACCATAATCCTTCATATATTGCTTAAGTATTACCACTGACTGAGACTCACGGTGACTCCCAGTCACTCTGGACCGATCTATATTTGGATTAAATACTAAGTTGAGGTCCCCTCCTAGAATCAAGCAGTGGTTTGAGTGAGGAGAAAGTGAAGAGAAGAAAGTGTGAAAAAAGGAGGGGTCATCAACATTTGGACCATAAATGTTGGCGATACATAAGTTTCTCCCGTCAATAGAAATATTAAGAATTATGTATCTTCCCTCTATGTCAGTAATGGAGTTATGAACTGTAAAGTTGACCTTTCTACTTATGAGAATGGCTACGCCTCTCTGTTTGGAGTTGTAACTAGCAAGGTATGTGTGTGGGTATTGCGATGAATGCAGTTTTGAGGTATCGGACTTGGAGAGGTGAGTCTCTTGTAGTAAAGCAATGTCTGCTTGCATGCTCTTCAAATGATTAAGAATTTTTATATTTTTTTCCTTTGACCCGACACCACGCACATTCCAAGTGACAAACTGTATAGTGGACATACTAAATTAGACTGTAACTAAGTGTGTGGATGTATGTGTGTACTTTATGTGTAAATAATGCATGTCTGTATCTAAATGTAAACCTATCATGCATATATGTAGGTGTGCAGAGTGTGTATAGTTGTGCATGTATTAGCTGTGAGTGTAAATGCTGATGACAACAAGGGGACACACAACAGGTGGAGAAATAGAAAGAGAAAAACAAAACAAAAAGCATAACATAAAAAGAAAAGAAGAAAGTGGTGGATTAAACAGGTAGTGAAATAAGTGACATAAAAAGGAAAACAAGAAAGTAAAATAGTAAACATGTTGGTTTACCGAAAGAAAGAGAGAGAGATATATATATATATATATATATATAATATATACTTGACTTTCAGTGAATTGTAGCTATATATATATATATATTTATTTTATTTTATATATATATATATATATATATATATATGTATATGTATATATATGTATATGTATATATATATATATATATATATATATATATATATATATATATATATATATATATATATATATATATATATATATATATATATATATATAAGAGAAATACTTGAATTTCAGTGTTCATTTATTTACACATATACACACAAATAACACTCATCTACTCATTGTTGAGTTAAGGGTTGAATTGTCCATCCTTGTTCTATTCTCTGTCACTATTTTTCTAACCATGCTGAACACCCTCTCTGATGACGCATTCTGCTTCGTCTCCTTGTTGTGTGCGCAGTTGTGCACTGCACTCTCTAAAAGCCGTAGATGTTATTGTCACATATGCATGTACAGTAGATGGCAGTATTGTCCTGTTTAAGAGTGTCACAACATTGCTGTTTACGGCAGACGAACTGCTTTACGGTAGACGAAAACGTGACTGCTGTTGTTGTGTGTTGTTGTCGCGCTGGGAGGACGTTAATGAAACTGCCTAACAATAAACCCACATAAGAAACTAAGAACTCGCCCTAAATCATTCTAAAGTTATAACGTGATTGGGCAGGCACGCTGTTATATTGTGGGAAAGCGGACGTGAAAACAGGCTGTCGACACGTCACTCAGGTCCGCCTGAATTTCGGGAGATTTTTGGTAGAAAATTTGTCCCGGGAGGTTTTCGGGAGAGGCGCTGAATTTCGGGAGTCTCCCGGAAAATCCGGGAGGGTTGGCAAGTATGTACAGTGAACAAATAAATAATAAATAAATAATATACCATAGTAAGCAAACAGATATTAAATACATAAATAATATTTGTCTCAATAAAAAATTGTAATAAAAAAAAAGGGTTCAAGATGTTCATCATAATTCTTGTTCTGTGTACTTTGTGAACACTTGTAGTTTGAACCGTCTCTTAAACTGAATCATATTGGTGCTTTGTTTGATTTCTTTGGTTAATCAGTTCCATAATTTAACTCCACATACATTTGTAGTTGTTTCCCCCATATTTCTGCACAATAAATCAGATATGGTAACAGTAAATGAGTGTCTCCATGGTGAAAGCTGCAAAAACCTAATTTGAACAAAGCGGTCTGCAAGCCCTTTTCAATTATACATGCAGTGTTGGTTGGTAGATTGCACACAACACGCCCACTAATAGTACTAGCTATTTTATAGATTGCACATGCTGTTTGGCACGTGGTATTTGGATCTTAGTGAATCAGGCCCATGCAAGGCAATATGAAATTTCCTCCAGTCTTCTGTAGGTGATGTCTCTCGGCTGATGCATTTTGGAGCTAAAAGTTGGCAGTCCAAAATGTGCTGAAACTTGTTAAAAATCAAGCTCAAAATCCCTACTGTGTCTATTTTGGGAGGAATTGTAGTTGTAGACATCATTTTAGGTCCAGAGCTGTAAAATAAGTGCCAATGTTGTCAGTATTAGACGGGCCCTTTGAGTTGAATGTAATAATGTGCCGACATGGCAAGGAAATCTAGTCTAACTTTTCTCTCAACTCACACAGGGGATTCAATAGGCTTTTTAAAAAATTTTTTTACATTGGTGACTTTTTTCACGTGCATTGTTTGCTTTCCCACATTTTATGACAAAACTGCCAATTAAATCATTCACCTCCCCCAATAACTTGTAAAAGCAAGCTGTGGGAACACTTGTTCTGACGTATTGAGGTTTCTTATGGAAACTATACTTCTGTTTCGGTTCCACATTGTCAGATCAAAACACAACATGATTTTTGATCTTTGATTTGACAGCGAAACGCAAACGCTCCATCTTGCAAAGCACCGCTATGAGACACATGTATATTTCAAGATCGGTTTTGGTAATTCATGCCCAGCAAATGTTCAATTATTGATATGACTTCTGGAAGAAACCCAAATCATTTTGGAGAAGAAGTCCACAGTTTGGTTTTGATATTAATATGAAGCCCATAAAAAAGAATATTGTAGTATTCCTGTGAGAACTTTTCAAAAAGTTAAGTCAGGGGTGTCAAACGTACGGCACGCCGGTTGTAGGATGAGTTTGCTAAGTATAAAAATGAGCTGAAAGAAACTGCTGATCTAAATGTCTCCACTGGATGTCGCAATAGAAATTCATGAGTAACCCACGTCACACATGACACTGTTTAAAGATGACGTGTCAGCTGTCTTTAAAGGGGAACATTATCACAATTTCAGAAGGGTTAAAACCATTAAAAATCAGTTCCCAGTGGCTTATTTTATTTTTCGAAGTTTTTTTCAAAATTTTACCCATCACGCAATATCCCTAAAAAAAGCTTCAAAGTGCCTGATTTTAACCATCGTTATATACACCCGTCCATTTTCCTGTGACGTCACACAGTGATGCCAATACAAACAAACATGGCGGACAGAACAGCAAGGTATAGCGACATTAGCTCGGATTCAGACTGGGATTTCAGCGGCTTAAGCGAAATTGAAGAAGAAACTGAAGCTATTGAGCCATATCGGTTTGAACCGTATGCAAGCGAAACCGACAAAAACGACACGACAGCCAGCGACACGGGAGAAAGCGAGGACGAATTCGGCGATCGCCTTCTAACCAACGATTGGTATGTGTTTGTTTTTAAATGTTGTAATGTTTTTAAGCTAAATTATTGGTAAACACAGTTTATGTATAATAATTTACGTAAAACTGCGAGTAATGAATAAAGTTTTCATCAATTAATATATTCTGTAGACATACCCTCATCCGCTCTCCTTTCCTGACAGCTGATCTGTCCAGTTTTGGAGTTGATGTCAGCAGGCCAGGGAAGCTAGGGTCGATATTTTTCTCTTGATCATCTTCGGTGGCATAAGGGACGGTGTGAGCCAAGACATCCAGGGTGTTTAGCTCGCTCATCTGCGGGAACAAACTGCCGCCATTGCTTGCCGTGCTACCGAGGTCCTTTGTCCCTGAATAGCTCACACACTCCGGCAGATTCAATGGGGGTCTGGCGGCAGATTTCTTTGACTTCGTTGGAAATGCATCTGCTTTGAGTGTCGCAGGATATCCACACATTCTTGCCATCTCTGTCGTAGCGTAACTTTTGTCGGTAAAGTGTGCGGAACAAACGACTGACCATTTCGTCGGCTTTCCCCACACCCTCGTATTTTGAAAAAATTTCATCCAATTTCTTGCCACTTTCGCATCTTTGGGCCACTGGTGCAACTTGAATCCGTCCCTGTTCGTGTTGTTACACCCTCCGACAACACACCAATGAGGCATGATGTCTCCAAGGTACGGAAAACAGTCGAAAAAACGGAAAATAACAGAGCTGATTTGATTCGGTGTTTGTAAAGTGTTTGAGAAAATGGCGGATTGCTTCCCGATGTGACGTCACAACGTCCGAGAGCGAATAATAGAAAGGCGTTTAATTCGCCAAAATTCACTCATTTAGAGTTCGGAAATCGGTTAAAAAAATATATGGTCTTTTTTCTGCAACATCAAGGTATATATTGACGCTTACATAGGTCTGGTGATAATGTTCCCCTTTAAGCGCCCTGTTGATTGGCTGCCACTATTCCGGTCAGCACAGGTGTAAGCAATCAGCTGCTCCTGTTGTGGCTAGCAGCAGATGGCGGCAGACTGATGTAGTATCGACGCAAAATTACCTTATTTCATTGTAAATGATCCCACTCAACGGATAACATAACGAAACCGTAAGATGCAAAGACTTACCGTATTTTCCGCACTATTAGCCGCACCTAAAAACCACAAATTTACTCAAAAGCTGACAGTGCGGCTTTTAACCCGGTGCGCTTTATATATGGATAAATATTAAGATTCATTTTCATAAAGTATGGGTCTCGCAACTTCGGTAAACAGCCGACATCTTTTTTCCCGGTAGAACAGGAAGCGCTTCTTCTTCTACGCAAGCAACCGCCAAGGTAAGCACCCGCCCCCATAGAACATGAAGCGCTTCTTCTTCTACTGTAAGCAACCACCCGCCCGCGTAGAAGAAGAAAAAGCGCGCGGATATCACCGTACGTTTCATTTCCTTTGTGTGTTTACATCTGTAAAGACCACAAAATGGCTCCTACAAAGCGACAAGGATCCGGTTCATGAAAAGACGCAATCTCTCCATCCGCACACGGATTACTACCGTATTTCACAGCAACTGATATTCCTGTGAACCGCACTGTGGAACGGGAGCACGTACGGTGAATATTCCCACCACAGGGAATGAGAAGTCATCCTTCACTGTGGTTCTAGCTTGCCATGCTAATGAAACTTCCACCCATGGTGATATTCAAAAGGAAGACCTTGCCAAAAGAGACCTTTCCAGCCGGCGTCATCATAAAAGCTAACTCGAAGGGATGGATGAAGAAAAGATGAGCGAGTGGTTAAGGTAAGTTTAAGTTTACGCGAAGAGGCCGGGTGGCTTTTTTCACGCAGCTCTGTCCATGTTGATATACGTATGTTTGTGATTGCACATTTGCGTACATTTTGGGAGTGAACAGAGTTGTTAGAACGCTGGTTTTTAATATATTATTAAAGTTTGACTGACCTATCTGACTGTTTTTTTGACATTCCTTTAGCGCAGTTAGATGCGGCTTACAACACCGGGCGGCTTATAGGTGGACAAAGTTTTGAAATATGCCGTTCATTGAAGGCGCGGCTTTTAACCCAGGGCGCCTTATGGTGCGGAAAATACGGTAAGTAAACATGACCATCAACTTTGTAGTTAAATTCCATGCAGCGCTCACTAATGGTTGACGGCTCGATGTGCACCCTGAACTCCATTGTAAAAATGTATGTTTTAACATTTGTTGTGTTGGTTCTATTCTATTTTATGTTTAAATCTGCTATGTTCACATTGGTTAAGTTTGTAGTTATGTTACCTTCATTTCGGCTATGGTGTCATTATGCTAATTGTTTTGTTTGTATTATAATTGTAATATTTAAATGATGATAAATGAATATGTTGTGGCAGTCGCCGATGTCACCAAAGGAAACCTCGGTTGCTGCCAACATGAAAATGCTAAACAGGAAGTGCTTAAAGTTGAATGGCTTTGTAAATACACTGAGACAAAAGTCTAAGTTCAACGTGTTCTTCATGGTGTTTTTGAAACTGCACCAATTTTTCTCTCAGAAAGAGGATTATTTGGAATGTGTACATTATCAGAATGTGCTTGTTCTATTTTTGACCAAAGTAAAACAAAGAAAACAATCTGAAGTTGTCTTTATCTTTAGGTTATTATGCCATGCTTTTTCCAGTCCGGGCCGACGTGGGAATAGACTGTCTTTCGTGCGGCCGCTTGGCTAAAATGAGTTTGACACCCCTGAGTTAAGTAAAATGATCACTATTTATTTAGCCTAAACATGCAAGAAAAGTTGTCAGTTTAAATCAGCAGTTTAGTTTTTTTTAATCAGCTATTCAGTCTTTACAGATGCTTTAAATCCAAATATTGCCTTTGTAGGGGGAAAAGGCTGTTGGATTCCTATGAATTGCTTTTGTCAGCCATAAAAGCAATTTGACAATTTAGTCAAACAGCATGAAAAAGCCAACAGATCATAATCAGCTTTGCAAAATGACAAGTGCACAACTTCAATTACTGCAAATATTGAAGCCGTCAGGAGGAAACTGGAAAATCATTACTGCCAGAAAACCTAAACTGATAAAAAAACGGAACCTGTCAGTGTCATAGAATGTTAAATAACAGCAATCAGTCGGTGACAGAAGTAAAACATTGGTTTAAAGATAACAATGATGGGGATTACAGTTATTTCCAAAATGAACATTCTTAAATTTGGACATTGTTTAGATTTGTGTGTGCTTTTAGTGCCTTTTTGTCTAGTTTTTGTTATCTACTTTAATGTGGGGGTAGTTGTACCATATTACACAGGATTTTACAGCATTTATCAGTATTTTTTTCCAGTAAAATACTGTATTAAAAATGTACTGTAAAATGACGATACCCTGATATTTCACAGAAATTACCTGTTAAGTAACAGTAAAATACTCAGTAACACTTTAGTATGGGGAACATATTCACCATTATTAGTTGCTTATTAAAGTAACAAAGACTTAATTTGGAGTTATTTGGACACGAGGGGAACATATAAGGGTTAGGGTTAGGGTTACTGATAAGCAATAATTCTGAGGTTATTGAGGGAAGACTCTTAGTTAATGGCTTACTGGTTGTATAATAAGGCCATGCAGAATAAGGCATTATTAAGTACTTAATAATGACTAATTAAGAGCCAATATGTTACTAATTTGCATGTTAATAAGCAACTAATTCATGGTGAATATGTGTTCCCCATACTAAAGTGTTACCAAATACTCGAATCCAGTGTTTTTCAAGTGTGCCGTAAGATATTGTCTGGTGTGCCGTGGGAAATTATCTAAATGGTCAAAAAAAATTTTTTTGCAAATCAAAAATTATGATCGGCAAATAATACGCCGTTGCGTAGTGTCTGTGCTGTGTAGAACTCGGCAGGGTAACCACGTAATACTCCATGCCAGTAGGTGGCAGCAGGTAGTTAATTGCTTTGTAAAAGTCGGAAGGTGTCGGGTGAGACGAGGATGGTTTGTTGTGAACACAATATGCAGACCACAGCGGGAGGCAGCGTGCACGTAAAAAGGTATGCAACGCTTAAACCAAAAATGAACGAAAGGGAAAGGAAAAGGCAATGGCTATGCAAAAGCTAAAGTAAAACTGAACGGGCAACAAAGTAAACAGAAAAACATGCTGGAAGAGGGCAAAAACTTACGGCGTCCACAAAGTACATCCGTACATGACAGGACAATCAACAATGTCCACACAAAGAAGGATAGCGACAACTTAAATAGCCTTGCTTGCTAACACAAAGCAGGTGCGTGGAATAGCGCTCAAAGGAAGGCATGAAACTGCTACAGCAAAAAAACACCAACAAAACAGGAAGGGCCACCAAAATAACAGCGCGAGACAAGAACTAAAGCACTACACACAGGAAAACACCAACAAACTCAAAATAAGGTGGAGTTTCATTTTTTTAACGTTTTCTGCTGGTGGTGTGCCTTGGCATTTTTTTTAATGAAAATAATGTGCCTTGCCTCAAAAAAGGTTGAAAAACACTGCTCTAATCAATAGGGCTGTGAATCTTTGGGCACCACGCGGTTCGATTTAATTCTTGGTGGTAACGATTAAATTTAGAATCGATTCTTAGTTCAAAACGATTCCTGATTCAAGTCAATACTTTTTTCTTTTTTTTTTAATAACATTGGGTGCCAGTCCTATGATTAACTACATTCCTCCATAAAATAGATAAAAAGCTGTGATGAATTTCTATGTTACTTAAAATAAATCTGGTTTTGTTCAATAAAAGTCTAACATTTTATGAAGTCAAATGCAAATAAGGCAACAAGAGAAGTATCCAACATTTATATTTTCCAAAGTAAATCTGTACAGCAGATATGGGCATCGACATCAACTATATGACTTGCCTGTGAGTGGCCGGACACATATAAAAACTATTCTTAATCAATTAAGAATCCTTATAAATAAGAATCAGAATTAATTCGAAAAAATATTTTTTAGACACCCCTAGTAATCATAGTGCTCTTTAAAATCAGAATAAATACTGTAAAATCAAACTAATTTGTTTCTGTAGACTATGTTGCACAGTAGGTAGCAGTATGCTGTTAAACGGATTACAGTATTTAGTCTCGCAGTGAATTACTGTGAATTTAACACATTTATGAGCCGGTAATTTGCTGTCAATTTACAATGAACACAGTGAAGCTACCATTACAAAATGGTCAAAATGAGATCAGGGAAACTCTGTGATAATTTCATTTTCCGACTCAATTAAATAAAAGAACCTGCCGGACAGGCAGGAATACTTAGGGCCTGATCTACTAAACGTTTGCGTGTACTAAAATACGTGAAACTTTGATGGCACACACACAACTGATCAACTGAAGAAAGTGGATTGCGTCTCTTCGGTGAGCAAAATAAGGAGCATAATTAGTGTTTCTGTCTCAATAAATACGAGGAATAAATGCTTATCATCAAAACAATAAGGAGAAGATGCAAATATATTATTTAGCACACGCAATGTGATTTATTAACACTTATCACAGTTTTGCGAGCACTATTGCAACTCTTTATTTAGCACGTCTGAAAAGTACGTGCAAACTGGCAGTGAGAAAAGAGGTCGCGCTACAAAGAGAGACGATAAAAAATTAGACATAATTTCTATTCAGCAAGCTCCTTTTATAATTTTATAGATGCTGGATGATGGGCTGCTTAAAACAAATTAAATTGATGCATTTTGGTGTCCTATAGTGTTTTTTAATGGTGTTTGTTTTTTCACATAAACAAACAAACACTTCTTGAAGTGTGCATTTTTTGTATGGAAGGGCAGCCTCTCTCCCATGAGCGCATCTGCAGCCCACGGAAGAAAATGAGTTTCATTGTGGATGAACCGCAAGACATGCCCATAAAAAGTGGTACATGCTTGTCTAAAAACAGTAAATGAGTATTTCCATGTTGAAAGCTGCGGAGTACATGCAAAAACCTCATTTAAATAATAATAACATTTTAAATAGCATTTGCAATGTTTTTGGATCGCACGCAACACCTGCTCAGTGGCCTTGTGGTTAGAGCATGGGTGTCAAACTCTGGCCCGCGGGCCACATTTGGCCCGTCATATAATTTCACTTGGCCTTTGAGGCGATATCAAATTAACACTAAAGCTGGCCCACCGATTAAATATTGCGGCAGTGCCGCGGTAACACCGCATTCACCGCTAATTCTAATACTTGCCAACCCTCCCAGGAGTCTTCCAAACTTCAGCTCTCCTCCCGAAAATCGCCACGTCTGCTTTTCAGCCAGTCCAACGAGTGCTGGCCCAGTCACATAACATGTGTGGCTTCTGCACGCATACACAATTGAATGCAACGCATACTTCATCAACAGCGATACAGGTTACACTGAGGGTGCCAGTATAAAAAACTTTAATACTGTTAGAAATATATGCCACACTGTGAATCCAAACACATTTCGGGAGAACATCCGCACCGTAACACAACATAAACACAACAGAACAAATACCCAGAACCCTTTGCAGCACTAACTCTTCCGGGATGCTACAAGGTGTGTGTGTGTGTGTGTGGGGGGGGGTGGGGGTGGGGGGGGGGGGTGGGGTTTGGTGGTAGCGGGGGTGTATTTTGTAGCGTCCCGGAAGAGTTAGTGCTGCAAAGGATTCTGGGTATTTGTTCTGTTGTGTTTATGTTGTGTTACGGTGCGGATGTTCTCCCGAAATGTGTTTTTCATTCTTGTTTGGATTCACAGTGTGGCGTATATTTTTAACAGTGTTAAAGTTTTTCATACTGGCACCCTCAGTGTAACCTGTATCGTTGTTGATGAAGTATGCGTACAGAAGCCGCACATATCTTGTGACTTGGTCTGAACGATGTTAGAATGGATGAAAAGCGGACGTGACGATAGCTCGTAGAGTACGTTAAAGGCAGTGCATTTAAGGCACGCCCCCAAGACTGTGGTCCAGGTGGACGAGATATAATGACTGATGAACACCTTCGTTCGATAATGAAGGTTGCCTCAGCTCAAAGCCTGAGCCCCGACATTAATGAACGAGCATCCAAGAAAAAATGGCAGGTATCTGGCTTGGGCACATCAGATTAGATCAGTGTGTTGCAAACTGAGCAGTTTAAAGTCCTGAATTGTTGGTTTATTCATTGTTATTTTATTTTCTAATTTATGAGCCTGTGGAAAAAGTTAATGTTGATATTTACCTCAGGAAGCTGCAAATAGAAAAGAGGCATTACATTTTTTTTTTTATTGTATTTGATATGCCATTGATATTTTTTAATTATTATTATTATTATTATTATTTGAAACTCGATTTTGCATGTCACTATAAAGTTATATAAGCCTTGCTTGTTCAATATTCAATGCAAAACTTGTTTGGGTCCCTATTAAAAGGTTAATTTGTTCAACCTTGGCCCGCGGCTTTGTTCAGTTTTAACTTTTGGCCCACTCTGTATTTGAGTTTGACACCCCTGGGTTAGAGTGTCCGCCCTGAGATTGGTAGGTCGTGAGTTCAAACCCCGGCCGAGTCATACCAAAGACTATACAAATGGGACCCATTACCTCCCTGCTTGGCACTCAGTATCAAGGATTGGAATTGGGGGGTTAAATCACCAAAATGATTCCCGAGCGCAGCCACTGCTGCTGCTCACTGCTCCCCTCACCTCCCAGGGGGTGGAACAAGGGGATGGGTCAAATGCAGAGGACAAATTTCACCACACCTAGTGTGTGTGTGACTATCAGTGGTACTTCAGTACTTTAATTTTAACACACCCCCTAATAGCACATGCTATTTTATAGATTGCACACGCTGTTTAGCACGTGGTATTTGGATCTTAGTAGATCAGGCATGCATTGTTACGCAGTTTATTGTGAATTAAGACTTTCCTGACACAACACATGCCTGTTATAGAACCAGTAAAAGGGCACTTCAGGGACCAGTGAACAGGTGGGAAAGTACCGCCCCCTTACCCCCAGGTGTCCCCATGGCTGGACATCCATGATGCTGAGTGGAGGCCCACTTGGCTGTGTCCCATTCCCTTGCCAGTGTGGAGGCTGAGCCCGCGAGAAGGCGGCTGCATGCCAGGGCACCAAGCCATCGTTCTGACAGCTTTGCCAGGTGGGACAAGGGATTGGGCAAGAGAGTGAAAGAGACCATCGGTGTGTGTGTGTGTGTGTGTGTGTGTGTGTGTGTGTGTGTGTGTGTGTGTATTTGTGTGTGTGACTACTCATGCACACAATGAAAAAACAGGAGGACAGGAAACATGGCCGCAGCATTAAGAGTAAAGCCCCTATGGAAATGGGACAAACAAGTTACACACAATCCACAGCCATTAGAATGCGTATCCAATACAGTGTGGTAGCAGGGGAGGGCTGGAACCTATCATGGCTGACTCTGCAGGGAACACCCTGGACCGTTCACCAGTCTATCACAATCTACAGA
Organism: Nerophis lumbriciformis; assembly: GCF_033978685.3. NCBI lineage: Eukaryota > Metazoa > Chordata > Actinopteri > Syngnathiformes > Syngnathidae > Nerophis > Nerophis lumbriciformis. Next base: position 9,864,504 of record NC_084562.2, on the reverse strand, counting down.
AATGCTTCATTACATTCACAATGCCACTGAAGGGGAACTGAACCCATGTTGGCTGCACAGAAGACAGGACAGTGATCCGCTACCACAGCAACTGTCCAATGGCCAGAATTTGTCTCAGCAGACACTGTAAGTGCCAGCATCTTCAAATCTGATTTTCTGCACAATCCCATTCAAGAGCAGACAAACATTACAGCATGGGTGTCAAACTCTGGCCCGCGGGCCAAATTTGGCCCGCCGTGTAATTTCACTTGGCCCTTGAGGCGATCTCAAATTAACACTAAAGCTGGCCCACCGATCCTCCCGGGAGTCTTCCAAACGCCAGCCAGCCAGCCAGCCAGCCAAACGAGTGCTGGCCGAGTCACATAATATGAGCGGCTTCGGCATGCACACACATTACAATGCAACGCATACTTCATCAACAGCGATACAGGTTACACTGAGGGTGGCCGAAGAAAAAACTTTAACACTGTTAGAAATATACGCCACACTGTGAATCGACACCAAACCAGAACCCTTTGCAGCACTAACTCTTCCGGGACACTACAAGGTGTGTGTGTGTGTGTGTGTGGGGGGGGAGGTTTGGTGGTAGCGGGGGTGTATTTTGTAGCGTCCCGGAAGAGTTAGTGCTGCAAAGGATTCTGGGTATTTGTTCTGTTGTGTTTATGTTGTGTTACGGTGCGGATGTTCTCCTGAAATGTGTTAGTCATTCTTGTTTGGTGTGGATTCACAGTGTGGCGTATATTTCTAACAATGTTAAAGTTTTTTATACTGGCACCCTCAGTGTAACCTGTATTGCTGTTGATGAAGTACGCGTTGCATTCGCTCGTGTGTGCGTACAGAAGCTTGTGACTGAGTCTGAACGATGTTAGAATGGGTGAAAAGCGGACGTGACGACAGCTCGTAGAGTACGTGAAAGGTTCATTTGTTCAACCTTGGCCCGCGGCTTTGTTCAGTTTCAAATTTTGGCCCACTCTGTATTTGAGTTTGACACCCCTGCATTACAGGGAGACAGAACGGGATCGCTGACAGGTCTGCCAACTTCCGGCGCCCCTTACAAAAAAGGTGAGAAACAGATAAACGCTTGGGGGGGTATGAAGAAAAGTATATACCTCTCCACTTAAATTGACTTGTTAGAGAATGGGATGGACCAAGCGAGAGGAGTGTAATTGCAATGATTGATTTTGACGAAGGGTTTTGGTTGGCGTTTGAACGGAAAAAATGTGAAAGACTCAAACCAAATGCGATCCTGAAAATCAGGAGCACCCTTGAGGGGGGAAAGACTGAGTCCGAAAGTGCGGAAAAACTGAGAAGGAAGAGCAGACTGCGCTCAAAAACGAGAGAAAGAGAAGGTTAGTATAGTATTCTATTTTGCGTGCTAGTATTCTATTTTGCGTCCTCTTCTACTGATGTTTTCCTCAAGATTTGAATAAATGCTGAAAGAGCACAAGGAAGCACAGGCTATGATGTCTACGGAAGAGCAGGAAAGTACATTTCTTTATATTTATTTCTGTTTAAAGGGCCTAATGTTAAAGATATCAGTTTTGTAGTAATCGTGGACCAGGGTGACAATATAATGTAATTAAGTGATCAAAATAATAATTTGACATGCCTTTATCCTAGTGTTGTCCCAATATCAATATTTTGGTACCCGTACCAAAATGTATTTCGATACTTTTCGGTACTTTTCGATACTTTTCTAAATAAAGGGGACCACAAAAATTGCATTATTGGCTTTATTTTAACAAAAAATCTTATGGTACATTAAACATATGTTTATTATTGCAATTTTGCCCTTAAATAAAATAGTGAACATACAAGAGTAGTAAGTAAGCAAACAAAGGCTCCTAATTTAGCTGCTGACATATGCAGTAACATATTGTGTCATTTATCATTCTATTATTTTATTAAAATTATTAAGGGCAAGTGGTAGAGAATGAATTATTAATGTATTTGTTCATTTACTGTTAATATATGCTTAATTTATCTTTTAACATGTTCTATCTGCACTTCTGTTAAAATGTAATAATCACTTATTCTTCTGTTGTTTGGATACTTTACATTAGTTTTGGATGATACCACAAATTTAGGTATCAATCCGATACCAAGTCGTTGCAGGACCATACATTGGTCATATTATAAATAATGATAAATGGGTTGTACTTGTATAGCGCTTTTCTACCTTCAAGGTACTCAAAGCGCTTTGACACTACTTCCACATTTACCCATTCACACACACATTCACACACTGATGGAGGGAGCTGCCATGCAAGGCGCTAACCAGCACCCATCAGGAGCAAGGGTGAAGTGTCTTGCTCAGGACACAATGGACATGACGAGGTTGGTACTAGGTGGGGATTGAACCAGGGACCCTCGGGTCGCGCACGGCCATTCTTCCACTGCGCCACGCCGTCAAAGTCTTTATGTGTCCAGGGACATATTTCCTGAGTTTATAAACATAATATGAACTTTGAAAAAATGAAATTAATTGTTGTGATGCTAAAAAATATGGATGTAAACGGTAGTATCGACTAGATACGCTCCTGTACTTGGTATCATTACAATGGATGTTAGGTGTAGATCCACCCATGGCGTTTGTTTACATTGTGACGCCGGTGAGCTACGGTGTGTAGTGAAACATGTTTAGATATACCTCATCCTACAGGGATGATACTTGTAAGAAATATACTTTATTTGTCGCCATGGAGGTGAGGATTAGTGATTTAGAAGTAGCTAAAACACTGCAGACTGCGGCTGGACTTTAGCCACTAGCTAGCTAGCCATGTCTTAAAGCACCTCTTCCTGGGGGCGTTTCAGTGTTATAACTTCACCTTTGTCGTTAGTTTTTAAGCCAAAATGCGTCCGTTCTCCCTTTTCTGTCTGCACACTGTGTCTGTTTGTAAGTACTCTGTGATTGTGCGCTGCCGAACATGCTCCTCTGCTCTTAAAACCAGCAATGTCATGACGTGACGACGACGGGGGGCAGGGAAGTGGCGGACCGGTACTTTTTACAGGCGGTATAGTACCGAATATGATTAATTAGTATTGCGCTACTATACCAATACCGGTATACCGTACAACCCTACTTTATCCACACTGTCTGAGCGGGGAAAGTGGAGGTGGCATATCGAGTCTGCCAATGGAAAGGGGCCGTTCCAAGCACAGTTAGTTATCTAGCCATTTACTAATTGGTATCATGGGAAATTACTGCCCAATTCATTTTCAGGAGCAAAAAATACACAAAGAGAACTTGTTCGAGAAATTTCAGTCATCTATAGAATGCTATGAGTCCTTTAATGAATGATCTGTCAACTCGCATAAAGACTTCAGGATCATTCAAATTACCGGCACGGGCAAGCATCCAAATCGCGCGTTGTAAAGGTTATCAATCATAATCGCTGGCAGCACAACACTTATCACACTAGCAGGCGAGGATTCATCATGACTATTGAGAGGAAAAAGAAAGGTCAGCTGGAGAAAAACAGGAAGTTCCGCAAGCTTTGCAGAGTGAAATCTAAGAGACATCATCAGTCAAAAGCTTCAGGCTTCAGTGGTCGATCATTTGATATCAATATGCAAATTTTACACAACTATAGTTCATGGTCGTAGTGTAATGATCGCTGTTGACACATTAGTATACTAATAATGTATTTGTCCCAAGTTAAACTGCTGGTAATAAAAACAAAAATGTACCTATAAGTGAAAATGTCTACATTTAGTCTACATTTGAACCAATACTAGTACCAAATTAGTAATTTAAAACTGTACTAGTACCTTAAAAAACAGACAATGTTGTGACATTCAAGTTGAACAGACTATAGTTTTAAATAAAACCAGTGAAGTTGGCACGTTGTGTGAATCGTAAATAAAAACAGAATACAATGATTTGCAAATCCTTTTCACCCTATATCCACTTGAATATACTGCAAAGACAAGATATTTAGCGTTCGAACTGGAAAACTTTGTTATTTTTTGCAAATATATGTACCTGTTTCAAAAAGGCTGGCAGAAGTGGCAAAAAAACTGAGAAAGTTGAGGAATGCTCATCAAACACTTATTTGCATACATGCCAACCCTCCCGGATTTTCCGGGAGACTCCCGAAATTCAGCGCCTCTCCCGAAAACCTCCCGGGAAAAATGTTCTCCCGAAAATCTCCCGAAATTCAGGCGGAGCTGGAGGCCACGCCCCCTCCAGCTCCATGTGGACCTGAGTGACGTGTCGACAGCCTGTTTTCACTTCCGCTTTCCCACAATATAAACAGCGTACCTGCCCAATCACGTTATAACTGTAGAATAATCGAGGGCGAGTTCTTGGTTTCTTATGTGGGTTTATTGCTAGGCAGTTTCATTAACATCCTCCCAGTGCGGCAACAACACACAACAACAGCAGTCACGTTTTCGTCTACCGTAAAGCAGTTCGTCTGCCGTAAACAGTAATGGTGTGACACTCTTAAACAGGACAATACTGCCATCTACTGTGCATGCATGTGACAATAACATCTATGGCTTTTAGAGAGTGCAGTGCACAACTGCGCACACAACAAGGAGACGAAGCAGAATGCATCATCAGAGAGGGTGTTCAGCATGGTTAGAAAAATAGTGACAGAGAATAGAACAAGGATGGACGATTTAACCCTTAACTCAACAATGAGTAGATGAGTGTTATGTGTGTGTATATGTGTGTAAATAAATGAACACTGAAATTCAAGTATTTCTCTTATTTATATATATATATATATATATATATATATATATATATATATATATATATATATATATATATATATATATATATATATATATACTGTATATAGGAAATACTTGACTTGGTGAATTCTAGCTGTAAATATACTCCTCCCCTCTTAACCACGCCCCCGCCCCCGACTACCCCCCCACCTCCCGAAATCGGAGGTCTCAAGGTTGGCAAGTATGCTTATTTGGAACATCCCACAGGTGAACAGGCTAATTGGGAACAGGTGGGTGCCATGATTGGATATAAAAGCAGCTTCCATGAAATGCTCAGTCATTCACAAACAAGGATAGGGCGAGGGTCACCACTTTGTGAACAAATGCGTGAGCAAATTGTTTAAGAACAACATTTCTCAACCAGCTATTGCAAGGAATTTATGGATTTCACCACGATACGGCAAAATAAATAAATAAATAAATATAAATTATATATATATATATATAAGAGGTAGATCATTGTTATTGTAAGAGCGAACACTGAGGAACTCTTTTTCCTAGCATAGTAACACATCGGTGTGCTACGGTAATTAGCCGTAGACGCTAACTGCGGAAAGAGATAAGCTAGCTTCTAACGTCAGCATGAAACGCGTTTGAGTTTGTAATACACAACACTATTTACAGTACAATATTTTGTAGTGAAGCAGCCAGAATTGTATTGTTAAAAAAAATGGTGATACTGTAACATGTGTAACGGAGTTACAATACACCTTTGTTATTTATTATATTTTGTTTGTGAATTTTATCTTCAAATAGTTCTCTCTTCTGCTTGTCTGTGAGAGGGCGGTTTGATATCTTTTTGTCCCTCCTGAGCTCCTGTAGTCCTCCAGGGTTGTGTAGCCCCTCCCTTCTTCCCCTCACAGAAAAGTTTTACATGGCTGAGGGTGAGTCTCGGTCGGGCGATCCCACCGACATTTTGTATGTTTTTCGGTAGAAATTAGGTCTTTAGTTAATGAATGTGTGTACCAAGAATGTGAATATGTTTACCTGTGTTGTCCTCTAGTTTTAAGTTTGGATTCCAGGTATCATTTAACATTGCTAATTTTGGCGCCAACCCGCCGCCAGAGGTGGGTAGTAACGCGCTACATTTACTCCGTTACATCTACTTGAGTAACTTTTGGCATAAATTGTACTTCTAAGAGTAGTTTTAATGCAACATACTCTTACTTTTACTTGAGTATATTTATAGAGAAGAAACGCTACTTTTACTCCGCTCCATTTATCTACATTCAGCTCGCTACTTGCTACTGATTTTTATCTATCTGTTAATGCACGCTTTGTTTGTTTTGGTTTGTCAGACAGACCTTCAAAGTAGGATCTATCGCATGCCTGCGTTTCACCAATCAAAAACAGTCACTGGTGACATTTGACTCCGTTTCACCAATCAAACAGAGCCAGGCGGTCACATGATTAACAAGTTTAAGCTTACATGAACTCAACGTCAAATTTGAGGAAGCACATCGCGGTAAGTAACGTTAGTAGATATTTTGGCTGTCACCGTAGGCTGATGTTAGCTTCCCTGCTATGAATCACTGTCAAATGTACATCGTGTGGGGACATTTATTAACGCACTGCAGCCTCATAGACAGACAGAGACACACACACTCACACGCACAGTCACACACACACTCACACGCACAGTCGCACACACACTCACACATGCATAGAAACACCAATCAGAAGTGCACAGTGTGTTCCCAGATGCACTGTGCAGCCCACACCTATCAGTTTATGGTTTGCGTAAAGGCTAACTTGTTATTTTCCTTTGTAATCTCTGCCTACTGAGCCGATGGTGCTGTTAAGTTATTGTGGCTCAATTTGCCTTAATTTTTTTATGTTAATGTATTATTATTTAATATATATTGTTGTTTTAGTTGCTTAAGAGATATTGCTGGCTCTGAATTTGCTCATTGCTATTTTTATGTTTTTGTGCATTATTTGTTGCCGTCATCATTAAACGAACAGGTTACTCATCAGTTACTCAGTACTTCAGTAGTTTTTTCACAACATACTTTTTTACTTTTACTCAAGTAAATATTTGGGTGACTACTCCTTACTTTTACTTGAGTAATACATCTCTAAAGTAACAATACTCTTACTTGATTACAATTTCTGGCTACTCTACCCACCTCTGCCCGCCGCTCTTTGTTGTGAGACTTGTTCAGTGTGTGCTTACGTGCGTAGGTAACGAATGTTGTTCTGTGTGTTTAGGCGTAAGCCAAAGAAAGATAGGATACCGACATTGTCTGATTGTCGCCCGCAGGTTTGTGGTTTTTAACTAGATAAAAGTATTGGGACACTTAGGACTAACACTAGGCAAAGGTATTGGGACACTTAGGACTGACACTAGGCACAAGTATTGGGACACTTAGGACTAACACTAGACAAAAGTATTGGGACACTTAGGACTAACACTAGACAAACGTATTGGGACACTTAGGACTAACACTAGGCAAAAGTATTGGGACACTTAGGACTAACACTAGGCAAAAGTATTGGGACACTTAGGACTAACACTGGACAAAAGTATTTGGACACTTAGGACTAACACTAGACAAAAGTATTGGGACACTTAGGACTAACACTAGGCAAAAGTATTGGGGCACTTAGGACTAACACGAGACAAAAGTATTGGGACACTTAGGACTAACACTAGGCAAAAGTATTGGGACACTTAGGACTAACACTGGACAAAAGTATTGGGACACTTAGGACTAACACTGGACAAAAGTATTGGGACACTTAGGACTAACACAAGACACAAGTATTTGGTTTGTGGTTTTATTTTATTTTCTAAGGTTTTAACTCTAGCAAATGCTGTATGTTTTGTTCTGCCACGGAATGGCGCTTTGAATGTGCATTTCAATATTTTACAGATCGTTTGTATCTGTCTTTTTCATTGTAAATTGTTAAAGATGTATATGTACACAGAAAGGTTTTACATGGCTGAGGGCGTTAGCCAAAGAAAGACGGGATACCGACATTGTCTGGTTGTCGCCCGCAGGTTGGAAGGAAAAGAAATAAAGCTGAGAACAGTGGAAAAAATCTCATCATTGTGCCGACCCAGAACAGTTCCACATGCTGTAAAAAACACTGTCAATTTGACGGTACAATTCTAGTGATTGAGCTTCCATTTGTTTGTACAGTGTACAATTTGAGGGGTAGCTTGCCGTGAAATTATAATGATCTATTTTCGCCGTGAAATTATAATGATCTATTTTCATTTTAAAGGGGAACTGCACTTTTTTTTGGGATGCTCACAATCATTATGAGAGATATGAAAGCAAAAGTTTTTTGTTTTTTTTCCCGCTTTCTACCATGTAAAAATCGTCTCGTTCTTGGTAGCTGAAAATGCAGCTAATGGGAGCAATCAATTTTACCTCTAAATCACTTTAAAAATGCATTCAAAAACCGCCAACAATACTTCATTTACGTTCGGTAACCCGTATAATAGCCAAGATGTAGCAACATTGTTATTGTAAGAGCAAACACTGAGGAACTCTTTTTATAGCATAGTAACAAACAGTAATTAGCCATAGAAGCTAACTATGGCAAAAGATAAGCTAGCTTCTACATCGGCACAAAATACCTTTGAGTTTGTAATACACAACACTGCGATAGAACACCAATTTCTACTGACTGAAAAACATGAACAATCATATTACAGTATGTGTAAAGTATTAGCCCACACTTCATGTTTTGTTTGTACACAGCGTATGCACTGTAGTTGTAAGGTGATGATGATCATGATTAATAGTATGGTGACTTACTCAATGGACGGTTTACCGTTTGGTCCAGCTGTCCAGTTGATTTTGGTAAACTATTAATTTGGCATAGCTCGGCTCAAAGTTCCAGATTAGCAGCGTGACCATGTGGTACCCTCTGGGCTTCCGTCTGCTCCAACCTCTCAGCCTCTTCCTCGTGCTCGCTTCTATAGGCAGCACATACATCCTCCGTATATTTAGTTTTAAAAAGCTAAGGTTGTGAATCCTCATTTGTCCAAAAATAGTCGTCTTCGTTGTCTGTTACCAAGTCTGCCATGATTAGAAAATACATTTGTGTTTGATTCAGGAAGTAGGAACATGTTTGTTGCAGGAAGTCGGAAACGAATGTGCCAAATAATTAGTTCCGGCTCTGCATAAAATGACTAAAATACGGTAAATATTGTACATATTACATACTGTTATGAACGTGTCTGTTACTACATTATATAAAGACTTGCAGTGTGTATATAACTGTCATGTCTGTTGATCATGTTTTTGTTTGGCTATGTTCTGTTTGGTTTTAAGACTCTTTTTAGTTCCTGTTCACGCACCATTGTTTGGTTACCATGTCCACCCATTAATTTCACCTGTTTCACGTTTTGGACTCACGCACCTGTCACTAATCATGTCACTATTATTTAAAGGCCTACTGAAACCCACTACTACCGACCACGCAGTCTGATAGTTTATATATCAATGATGAAATCTTACCATTGCAACACATGCCAATACGGCCGGGATAGCTTACTAAAGTGCAATTTTAAATTTCGCGCGAAATATCCTGCTGAAAACGTCTCGGTATGATGACGTCAGTGCGTGACGTCACGGATTGTAGAGGACATTTTGGGACAGCATGGTGGCCAGCTATTAAGTCGTCTGTTTTCATTGCAAAATTCCACAGTATTCTGGACATCTGTGTTGGTGAATTTTTTGCAATTTGTTCAATGAACAATGGAGACAGCAAAGAAGAAAGCTGTAGGCGGGAAGCGGCGTTATGCGGCCGACTGCAGCAACACAATCACAGCCGGTGTTTCATTGTTTACATTCCCGGAAGCTGACAGTCAAGCTTTACAATTGGCCTGTGGAGAACTGCGACAACAGAGACTCTTACCAGGAGGACTTTGAGTTGGATGCGCAGACGCGGTACCATGAGTACGCATGCAGCTGCGGCTTCCAAACATTTGATCGTTTGCCCGTACGTGCGTGCCGCTATGTGCATGTCACGTACGTAACTTTGGGGACTTTGGGGAAATATATGTGCTGTATGAACTTTGGGGAGGTGAACGGTACTTTGGGCTGTGGGATTGAGTGTGTTGTGCAGGTGTTTGAGTTGTATTGGCAGGTTGTATGGACGGGAGGGGGGAGGTGTTTGTTATGTGGGATTAATTTGTGGCATATTAAATATAAGCCTGGTTGTGTTGTGGCTAATAGAGTATATATATGTCTTGTGTTTATTTACTGTTTTAGTCATTCCCAGCTGAATATCAGGTCCCACCCGCCTCTCACAGCATCTTCCCTATCTGAATCGCTCCCACTGCCCTCTAGTCCTTCACTCTCACTTTCCTCATCCACGAATCTTTCATCCTCGCTCAAATTAATGGGGAAATCGTCGCTTTCTCGGTCCGAATCGCTCTCGCTGCTGGTGGCCATGATTGTAAACAATGTGCAGATGTGAGGAGCTCCACAACCTGTGACGTCACGCTACTCGTCTGCTACTTCCGGTACAGGCAAGGCTTTTTTATCAGCAACCAAAAGTTGCAAATTTTATCGTCGATGTTCTCTACTAAATCCTTTCAGCAAAAATATGGCAATATCGCGAAATGATTAAGTATGACACATAGAATGGACCTGCTATCCCTGTTGAAATAAAAAAATCGCATTTCAGTAGGCCTTTAAGCTTGTAGTTGCCTGGTAGTCGGCCTGGCGACATTACCTCTGTTACCTGATGTACCCATGCTACCCATGATACTCATGTTTACCATAGATCATGCTTTTCTGCTCTTGTCACAGTAAGTGTTTATTTGTTTCACGTCCATAGTTGTTGCCTTTGTGCCAGTTTATTGTTTTCATAGCCAAGTTTGTTCTCCGCCTTGTGCGCACCTTTTGTATACACCTTTTGTTAGTGTTAAAATAAATCATGTACTTACCTTCACGCCATGTCCAGTCTGGTTCGCTTGGATTCCGGGAAAACAAACCCCCCCATAGTCCATGTCATGACAATAACACAATGATGGAGGGTTTTAAAGTTGTTTTAGAGGACTTTGAAGGCTACAACATTGACTCCCATTAGGTGCATCTTGCAAGAGTTTTTTAATCATCTTTGAAATCCTAAAAAAAAAAAAAAAAGATGTGTCATCTTGTCTCTTATAATGATTGTGAACGATAGGCAAACTTCCAAAAAAAAGTGCAGTTCCCCTTTAACACAATTAATACAATAATATTTATGGCGACAACAACCAGACGTGATGTGTTCAGGATCATGGGGAAATTGCATTTTATCCGGTGGATCACATGACTAACCCAACCAACCAGGCACAGCGACTCCATGCAGACTTCATTGTCACACTGAGCGGCATAATGACAAACAGAAAAAAGGTAATCTACAGTTGGAACACGTTGTCTTCCTCTACTCCCATAATTGAATCATTCTTCTGTCAATACTGACAAAATAATTGAATGGACAGTTTCAAATGCCGTCCCGCAAAGGAAATTAGCACAGATTACAATGCAGAGAAGTGATTAGCATATGGATTATTGCTGAGGGAAAGTCGTCAGAATGTGTGCACACATCATTAGCATGAAATGTTTGGCATGTGGATACGTGAGCAGAGAAGCTGGCATGATTGTTATCTTTTTTCTTCTTCAAAGAAGCCTCTTTACCTAGCAGGCAGTAAAATAAAGACCCATAAAACAGAAGTAATTAAATTCCATTTCTGTCATTACTTCAGTACATACAATAGCTGCACAGAGGAAGTGGACAACATTGCAAATTATATATATATATATATATATATATATATATATATATATATATATATATATATATATATATATATATATATATATATATATATATATATATATATATATATATATATATATATATATATATATATATATATATATACATACATATATATATATATATATATATGTATATATGTATGTGCAGTATGTATGTATGTATCGATTTATGTGTGTGTTATATATATATATATATATATATATATATGTATATATATGTATATATATATATATATATATATATATATATATATATATATATATATATATATATATATATATATATATATATATATATATATATATATTACAGTACAAGCCAAAAGTTTGGACACACATTCTCATTTAATGCGTTTTCTTTATTTTCATGACTATTTACATTGTAGATTTTCACTGAAGGCATCAAAACTATGAATGAACATATGTGGAGTATGTCCTTAACAAAGAAAGGTGAAATAACTCAAAACATATTAAACGTATTCTAGTTTCTTCAAAAAAGCCACCCTTTGCTCTGATTACTGCTTTGCACACTCTTGGAATTCTCTCGATGAGCTTTAAGCACACCTGTGAAGTGAAAACCATTTCAGGTGACTACCTCTTAAAGCTCATCGAGAGAATGCCAAGAGTGTGCAAAAAAGTAATCAGAGCAAAGGGTGGCTATTTTGAAGAAACTAGAATATAAAACATGTTTTCAGTTATTTCACCTTTTTTTGTTAAGTAGATAACTCCACATGTGTTCATTCATAGTTTTGATGCCTTCGATGACAATCTACAATGTAAATAGTCATGAAAATAAAGAAAAAGCATTAAATGAGAAGGTGTGTCCAAACTTTTGTCCTTCCATCCATCCATCCATCTTCTTCCGCTTATCCGATACAAATACTTTATCGTAGCTGCAAGTGTGCAAATGCTTTGTATCCAACTTTCTGTTTTGTGTTTTTTTCCCACAGGATTGATCCTCATAGCAGGTTGAGGCTGGAAGATAATGTTTTTCTTCCATTGGCATTCATTGCATCATCTCTCAGACTAGCATTTCATATGGCAACACCCTTCTTCTACAAGTGCACGACTATGTTCCCCATCCATTAGCGTCATTACTGTCACCAGGTTACATTCTTAAGGGCTTTTTTTAATTTATTTACAAGACATCATTTTGGACTAAAAACAGATATAAGTGCCAGCGTGCATATTGCAGTGTATTATGCAGGTCACTGTGAGTAGTGCTCGTGTTGACAGCCTATCATTTGTACGCCAGGCATTTCTCGTTTTTCCGAGATCGTGGTAGCGTAAACGTGAACTCCTGCACCCGGAAGGCTCCTTGTGACTTTTTATCTTTCCTCTGTTGCTCTTTCCCGATTATTTCGTGCACTTTTCACCGTCTGCCTTTATCGGCATTCACTGGGGGAAACACTGCCAGGGTTCTTATCTCTCATCCCTAATCCCATCTAATCAATAAAACTAAGACAGCCCCACACTTGCAGAGAAAGCAGCAATGTGTGCTCTACACAAAGATAGCTAGGCAGTGTGTACTGTGGACAATTCAAGCATTTGAATATTTTCTGGAAATAAGCATACATTTACATATTTTGCTACTTTCAATAGGGCTGTCAATTAATGCATAGTTTTTTTTCCCATTCTATTTTGTGCTATTTTTCCAAGCAATCGTGTGGGAAGTGGGATGTCAGCTCAGGGAAAGTACCTGGTTGGGTTGTCAAAAATAATATAATCAATTAATGATGTTCCAATATTTAACGTAAATAACACATATGCACCATAGCAAGCAACGCCCTGTCCTAAGTTCTATGACTCTTTATCCAGATCTGAACACGTCAACAGTGGTGCTCAGTTACAACACATATTCGGAAGGTATTAACAGTGCTTAAATTTTTCCGCATTTTGTTATGTTAGAGCAGGGGTGTCAAACTAATTTTAGATCGAGGGCCACATGGAGAAAATTCTACTCCCAAGTAAGCCGGACTGGTAAAATCACGGCACGATAACTTAAAAAAAAAGACAACTTCAGATTGTTTTCTTTTTAAAAAAATAGAACAAGCAAATTCTGAAATTGTACAAATCATAATGTTGTTGTTTGTTTTTTTTACACTTATTTGTTGTCATTTGAAAACATCACTGCACATCATAATGGCAGCTACAGTTTCCATCTTAAAGATTTAAAAAAATTATTTGGAAATGTCCGACGGGCCAGATTGAAAAGCTTAACGGGCCGTATGCGGCCCCCGGGCCTTAATTTGCCCAGGTCTGCTTTATCAGTATCCTGCAGTATCATGTTTCAAACCCTTCTCCGAAAACCTGTGCAATAAAAAACATGCTCATTGTAGCCATTAATCCTGACTTATTTTTTTATTTAAAAAAATCAGCACAAATTGTAATTTTATTTTGTAGTGTGTTTAATGTATTGTGCTCCTGAGTTAATGTTGCTGATCAATTTGAATGTATTATTATTAAGTTTGATCCATTTTATTTTACAGGATCAAATAATTCAAGTCGGTCCAAAAAATGTTCATAATTTAAATAAGGATTTTTAAAACAAATTTATTTCAGGCAAATTGATACATTTTAAATATTTGTTAGACGACAAAATAATGTTAAAAAAAGTATGTATTTTTTTGAACATTTACTTTTCTTCTTTAGTATTAGTGTCCCCGGTGGATTCGGGGACACTTGGCCTGGCGACCCACCGCCAAGTCCTCCCTCCGCCCTCCCGTGACTTTGAACTTTTTCTGTTTTTTTTTTTTTTTCTGGGGACACCTGGAATCTGTCCCTAAGGAGGGGAAATATGTTATGACCCGTTGCCCGGATCATAGTCTATTTACGTTTTTGATACCCTTGTTGTTTAAGCACCCCGGTTTTGTGTCTCCTTGGTTGCTATGGTTATTTATTGTGTTCACCTGCCTCTGATTAGTGTTCGGGACGTTCACCCGTTCCCGGGCACTAATCAGAGAGCTATTTATCCTGTCTTTTCGCCTCACTCATTCTGTTGCTTTTGTTTGCTCTCTTGCAACGGTTACGCGTATTCCTTGTGTTTCTCGTGCTAAGTTCCGCCTTAGCTTTCCTTGTGACCTATCCTGTTAGCTTCCCTTGTGTTAGGCATGTTTGTTTTGTTATGTTTTCCCTGATTTATGATAATAAATCATTATTCTTACCTGCAAGCTGCTTCTTGTCGTTCCGCCGCATCCTGGAAGGACGACCCCTGGCATCATGCCCCGGTACTGTTACAGATACAGATATGCAGAGGTGTACTTATAACAATTGTGCAGACAAATTATTCTATTTATAGTCGCGGCGGAGAGTGGGATGGCGAAAACAGAAAATAAGTGAAAAGCTCTGCCTTACGTTTACCGTGCGAGCTTCAATTTCTCAACAGGCTTTGTAGGCCACAACAATAACAAACATGATAGGGACTGATAAGGCATCTGGGAACATTTTAAGTAGGAAATTACACAAGCAGCTTGTTCCTTCGTGACTTTGTGCCGTGTGATTGCACTCAGGTGTACGTATGCATGTGGGCTGCAAGGTCATCTGGAGCGCTCTGATGAAATAAAGCAGATCTGCACACAGAACTAACGAGTGTCAGCAGCTCTATTTAAAGCAAAACAAAAAAAGATGGATGGCGTGTGAAAGGACTTCAAGTTCCTCAGTTAAAACAGGAATTGTCCTCATTCTAACCAAGCAAGACCGCTCGCTCATCTGGTGGGCCATCTGGCTCAGACGCCAAGCGAGGCAAAACGCCAAAATTTCAACAATCCCTCATCTGGGCTGCTGGACTGACTGATGAGGTGCACTGCAGCAGCAGCAGCCATGACCCCGCTCAGCTCTCCACTTACTTTTTTTCCCCCAGAAACAACATCCAGCCCGTGTGACATGTTTGCTCGCAGTACCTTGATGGAGGCGTTGCGCAACATGTCACCATGGCCGCGTTCGAGTACGTCGCACACAGAGAGGCCCATTGTGTGCACGCCAATGTTGACATAGCGCACCCCGGTGGTTATAAAACCTGGCACTTGACAGTAGAAATGTAAGATGATAGATTTGACTCATAGATGACATACACTAATGAACACTTGTGTTTACGTTAACTGTGCTCAAACAAACGCTCGGGCAATGTTCCTCATTATTGTTGTGCACCTCGTACGAGCCAAGCAACATAATGAGGCACTGGGAGGCCTGTTATACTTCAGGAGTTATTGCAGTATTTATGGCAAATTTGTCAAAATGACTTCCTTTCTGAGGTCAACGCTGCTGGCCTTTACTTTTTCACCAACCTCCATTTGCCACCACCTTGGAGACAGCGAACCTCAATCTGTCTTAAATTACCCGTGAGGACTGACTGGAAGTTAAAAAAGTTAAAGTTAAAGTACCAATGATTGTCACACACACACTAGGTGTGGCGAGATTATTCTCTGCATTTGACCCATCACCCTTGATCACCTCCCTGGGAGGTGAGGGGAGCAGTGGGGAGCAGTGGGCAGCAGCGGTGGCCGCGCCCGGGAATCATTTTGGTGATTTAACCCCCAATTCCAACCCTTGATGCTGAGTGCCAAGCAGGGAGGTAATGGGTCCCATTTTTATAGTCTTTGGTATGACTCGGCCGGGGTTTGAACTCACAACCTACCGATCTCAGGGCGGACACTCTAACCACTAGGCCACTGAGTAGGAAGCCACCCAACCACCATCTTCCCCTACTTTCAAACGGCAGTCTTTCATATTCTTCATTATTATTATTTTTTAAATATTATTATTACTTTATTTAATATATGTTTTGTATTTATTAGTATTATTATTGTTTTATTTGTTTTGTATTTATGATTTTTGTATTTATTATTATTGTTATTTTTTGTACATATTATTTTATTGTTTATTTTTATGTATTATTATAATGTAATGATTTTATTATTACTATGTATTTATTACTATTTATTTATTCTCATTATTATTATATGTTTCTTATTATTATTATAATCATTATTATTGTAATGGCATGGTCCCTGAAGGGGTTAGAGCAGTGGTTCTTAACCTGGGTTCGATCGAACCCTAGGGGTTCGGTGAGTCGGGCTCAGGGGTTCGGCGGAGGTCAAGACACACCCGACTCATCATGTAAATAAAAACTTCTCCCTATTGGCGTATTACGGATACGGCAACAGTAGAAGTCAGACTGATTTGCAGGTGTGTCATTTGTTGTGAGTTTTTGCACTGTGTTGGTTTTGTTGTTTGAACAAGGTGATGTTCATGTACGGTTCATTTTATGCACCAGTAAAAAAAACATGGCAACACTTTAGTATGGGGAACATATTCATCATTAATTAGTTGCTTATTAACATGCAAATTAGTAACGTATTGGCTCTTAACTAGTCATTATTAAGTACTTATTAATGCCTTATTCGGCATGGCCATATTATAAGCCTAACTCTCTAACCCAGGGGTCCCCAAACTTTTTGACTCGGGGGCCGCATTGGATTAAAAAAAAATTGGCCGGGGGCTGGGCTATATATATATATATATATATATATACATATACATATACATATACATATATATATATATATATATATATATATATATATATATATATATATATATATATACACACACACACATAATATATATATATATATATATATATATATATATATATATATATATATATATATATATATATATATATATATATATATATATATATATATTCCAAGCCCGATGATTTCACGTCATTGATGGGAAAATGCATTTTTAGACAATATGATTTGCCTGAGCGGCGAGGAGACACTGAGCGGTAGAAAATGGATTAGAAAGGACAGATTTAAAAAAATGATAATTAAAAATAAAAAAATAAAAAAATGTAATCACGGTGGCAGAGGGGTTAGTGCATCTGCCTCACAATACGAAGGTCCTGAGTAGTCTTGGGTTCAATCCCGGGCTCAGGATCTTTCTGTGTGGAGTTTGCATGTTATCCCCGTGACTGCGTGGGTTCCCTCCGGGTACTCCGGCTTCCTCCCACTTCCAAAGACATGCACCTGGGGATAAGTTGATTGGCAACACTAAATTGGCCCTAGTGTGTGAATGTGAGTGTGAAAGTTGTCTGTCTATCTGTGTTGGCCCTGCGATGAGGTGGCGACTTGTCCAGGGTGTACCCCGCCTTCCGCCCGATTGTAGCTGAGATGGGCTCCAGCGCCCCCCGCGACCCCAAAGGGAATAAGCGGTAGAAAATGGATGGATGGATGTAATCATAATTTATTTTTATTTTTTTCTATACTTGGGACTTCCCGCGGGCCGGATTTTGGACGCTGGCGGGCCAGATTCGGCCCGCGGGCCGTAATTTGGGGACCACTGCTCTAACCCTAACCAAAAAACTCTAAATTAAGTCTTTGTTACTTAGAATATGTTCCCCTAGTGTCCAAAAAACTTTAAATTAAGTCTTTGTTACTTAGAATATGTTCCCCTACTGTCCAAAAAACTTTAAATTAAGTCTTTGCTACTTAGAATATGTTCCCCTAGTGTCCAAAAAACTCTAAATTAAGTCTTTGTTACTTAGAATATGTTCCCCTAGTGTCCAAAAAACTTTAAATTAAGTCTTTGTTACTTAGAATATGTTCCCCTAGTGTCCAAAAAACTTTAAATTAAGTCTTTGCTACTTAGAATATGTTCCCCTAGTGTCCAAAAAACTCTAAATTAAGTCTTTGTTACTTAGAATATGTTCCCCATACTAAAGTGTTACCAAAAACATATAACTTCGTCTTGAATTTGAAAAAAAACAACATTTTATTTTTCACAAAAAAAGAAGGGTTTGGTGAATGCGCATATGAAACTGGTGGGGTTCGGTACCTCCAACAAGGTTAAGAACCACTGGGTCAGAGTGTCCGTCCTGAGATCGGTAGGTTGTGAGTTCAAACCCCGGCCGAGTCATACCAAAGACTATAAAAATGGGACCCATTACCTCCCTGTTTGGCACTCAGCATCAAGGGTTGGAATTGGGGGTTAAATCACCAAAAATTATTCCCGGGCGTGGCCACCGCTGCTGCTCACTGCTCCCCTCACCTCCCAGGGGGTGATCAAGGGTGATGGGTCAAATGCAGAGAATAATTTTGCCACACCTAGTGTGTGTGTGACAATCACTGGTACTTTAATACACACAGTATGTTTACATGCACTAAAAAAATGACTTAATTTGGTTGGAACTAGTTAGTAATGTTACAGTGGCCCAAATATATTAAATATACTTGTTAAATAAAACCTCTGCCTTGCTTTTAATAAATACTTAGGCCTACTACACTACTGTATTTTAATATTGGTCATTATGGTCGTAGAGTGTTTTCTGAGGTGCTACTTTGAGACTCACTGACTTAGTGTTTATGCCATGGGCCGGCCCCCTCCGTCAGTCCCTCAAAAAATCACAATATTTTTGGAAACGGCTCCAGCCTTTCAACTGGCTGCAGTTTCATATCCTAAAGAAGTGCCTCCTTTATGGATTAACACAGACTTATTTTTAATTATTTATAGGAATGCACCTGGAGCTTCGAGCTGTGCTGAGGCAATAATCTCCACGTGTGAAGGATTACCTTGCTTTTTAATCAATGATGAGATTGACATCATCAGAAATATTGATGATTTATGCGAGAGCGACGCCTGCCTCGAAAAGATAAAAGCTTTTTTTTTTTTTTTAATAAATCACACTTTCTTTGCTTTGCCTGTAAAAAGGCATTGTGTGTACTTTTTGAATAGACAACACAGAACTTTAATTGTCTCACATTGTTGTCGCAATGATGTCCAAACACCATCAATCACATGTGTGAACGGATCCATATACCTGAGTTTTGGCAGCTTTTTCCGCCTTCCATCGCAGCTTTTTTCGGCTCTTAAACGCCTCCCTGCAGTGACAATGGCGGCGACCTGTGGAGCGCTGGTGCGAGCTGCTGATGTGCTCCCACTGACTCTCTGGCTGGCATTGGGGAAGGAGTCTGTGTGATAGGCAGGAAATGATTAATGGCTTGTCTTAGTACTTCACAGGAAAATGTGGAACTATGCAAATTCCCAGCACTTTGCAACAATTCGGCTGAAGTGAAGGAGTCTGACATCCGAGCTTTGAGGAACTCCCAAGTATGGAGATAAAAGAATACCACAAAAAAAACGTAGTTAGACAGAATTTAGGCAAACTTTGTACATGTAAAGCAACCAAAAAGTAGACTTTGGGGGATTAGCTGTCACATTTTGTGCATCCGGAAAGTTTTCACAGCGCTTCACTTTTTCCACATTTTGTTATGTCAGAGCCTTATTGCAAAATTCTACACAAAATACCCCATAAATGTCAATGTCAGAAGTTTTTATTTTATTTTTTATTTTGCAAATTTCCTAAATTAAAAAAAAATTCACATGTATGTAATATATATTTTTTTTTCATTGTAATACATTAGCAATAAAAAAAATGAAAAAATAATTAAAAAAATAAAAACTTTCCCATTGTTATTATGGGGTATTGTGTGTAAAGTTTTGAGGAAAAAGGCTGAAACATAAAATGTGGAAAAGGTGAAGCGCTACGCTTTGAATCCTGCAGCCTATAAAACAGAGCAGCTAATTTATGGATTCTGAAAAGTAAACAGTTAAAAAAAACAACCAAGCAGACAAACTGAATAGGTGTGTCATTGTTTGTGCTATGGCAGCATCTTTTGGATGAGTTTTCTCACTACAGGTGCTGCAGTGGCTGCATTGCCCTTCTGTTTAGATTTATGTTCAAACCTACCAGACGTACAAGTTCCGTTCGGTTGTCTAGGACAGTGTTTTTCACGGCACACTAGTGTGCCGTGAGATACAGTCGGGTGTGCCGTGAGATACAGTCTGGTGTGCCGTGGGAGATTATCTAGTTTCACCTATTAGGGTTAAAAATATTTTTTGCAAACTTGTAATTATGGTCTGCAAATGATGTGTTGTTGTTGAGTGTCGGTGCTGTCTAGAGCTCGGCAGAGTAACCATGTAATACTCTTCCATATCAGTAGGTGGCAGCCGGTAGCTAATTGCTTTGTAGATGTCGGAAACAGCGGGAGGCAGCGTGCAGGTAAAAAATGTGTCCAATGCTTAAACCAAAAATAAACAAAAGGTGAGTGCCGCTAAGAAAAGGCATTGAAGCTTAGGGAAGGCAATGCAGAACAAAACTAAAACTGAACTGGCTACAAAGTAAACAAAAACAGAATGCTGGATAACAGCAAAGACTTACTGCGGAGTCCACAAAGTATATCCCAACATGACATGACAATCAACAATGTCCCCACAAAGAAGGATAAAAACAACTGAAATATTCTTGACTGCTAAAACAAAGTAGATGCGGGAAATATCGCTCAAAGGAAGACATGAAACTGCTACAGGAAAATACCAAAAAAAAAGAGAAAAAGCCACAAAATAGGAGCGCAAGACAAGAACTAAAACACTACACACAGGAAAACAGCAAAAAAAAGTCTAAATAAGTCATGGCGTGATGTTACAAGTGGTGACAGTACACCTACTTTGAGACAAGAGCTATAGTGATGCATGCTTGGTTATGGTTTAAAGTCATATCCAACAATTGTGACAACGACTTTTTACTGTCAACTGAGTTTAGTTTTTTAATGATTTCTGCTGGTGGTGTGCCTTCGCATTTTCTCAACGCAAAAAATGTGCCTTGGCTAAAAAAAGGTTGAAAAACACTGGTCTAGGATTCTTCATTTACCACTCCAAGCAATGTTTGTAAGTTTTACAATATAACTAAAGCAGTTTTTACTCACAAACCCGTCCCATGTGTGATGTCTGTAGAAGTGTTTTCAAACATATTTGTACGTGCTATGGTAATTTAATGAAGCTGTCTTTGTTAATATTATTATTTTACAATTTCATGCTTTTTGTATTGTTTCAGTTTCATACATTCACCAAAACGTCACAGTGGAGTTATTGTATGAGTCTGTTTAGCTGATTGGAGAGCCAGCTTCCACAGCTAGTGGGTCCATGACGATGACTTCTGTTTTGTTTGATCAACCGTTTTACTGCCGTGTTACAGACACAATTGAGGTATGTAAATAAACATTTACACAATCTTTCTGTGTAAATAACTCATTTCACAAAGTATCTATCTGCGGCTTATAGTCCGGTGTGGCTAATATATGGAAACATGTTATTTTCTTTTAAATTTTAGTGGGTGTGGCTTATATCCTAGTGCGCTCTATAGTCCAGAAAATACTGTAAGTTAGAACTATGCACTCCTTTGTATTAGAAATGGCCACAGCGGAGGATGTATGTGCATGTATGAGCCAGTCTGCCCCACAACAAGAGGACAGAGAAAAAGCTGACTTATTGACGACATTGTCGGACTACAATAGCAGACTCGCGCAAAGATCTTTGGGTATATTTGATGATCAACTTGTGTGATGACTGTATTATGCTGATAGTATATATTTATACCATGAATTGATTAACGTGGACCCCGACTTCAACAAGTTGAAAAACTTATTCGGGTGTTACCATTTAGTGGTCAATTGTACGGAATATGTACTGTACTGTGCAATCTACTAATAAAAGTCTCAAACAATCAATCAATTAATCATTTCTACCATATATGGAGATATGCACTGATGTCACCAACGGGGAAAATATCACAAGTTGGGCTTGGAGGAAGTATGAAGGAAGTCAAGATTGTTTTATAAACATCCCCGCCATGCCTCTATGGTTTGATTTCACATTTTTGGGACTTATGCTGATGCTAAATACACAAAAACAGGTGAAGTAGGTTTTGCATAATAGGTCCCCTTTAAATTGCTTATTAATTTATTTCAATGAGCAACATTTATTTGAGATGCAAGTATCTTGGGTTAGAACTCCATCACAAAACCAATGGAGCTCGTGTGTATTGCAAATATTAAACATGGAAAAGAGTCGCTTGACTTGTTTGGGATCCAATGCGCTTACCTGCTGCCCCTCAGCCCCTTTGAGTGGCACCTTATTCGTCATATGAGGGCATACTTGCAGGGATCCAACAGGCCTTTGTCATGGCTCTGTAATTCTTCACTTGAATGCATGTGGAGCCATGCTTGGAAAAGCTTTGTCTTCCCCTACTCTACCCAATGCAGCACACAAACACACACACACACACACACACACACACACACACACACACACACACACACACACACACACACACACACACACACACACACACACACTTGATGTCAGCGCTGTCGACATACCTGCTGGGCTCAAATTACAAAGCCTTTGCCTCACTAAGGATAATACCCCTCAGGGAAGCTGCATGGGAGGTAGTGAGCTGCCCCTTCAAACCTTCTCACATCACATTGCGGCGATAATGATTTGTGTAGTGATGGAACACTGACTAGAACACAGAAAAAGGACATTAGGAATATTAGGACATTGTTTTGTTTGTTTTTATAAGATAAAGCAATCTTGCTTGTATCATTTTTTTTACATTGATAAAATATGAAGTCTGCAACATATTTCCTGCATTCACAAAATAGGAAGTTATACAGAATACTAGAATTTTCAATTCTGGCAGGAATTGCGTGTGAATGCCCTATGTGTGGATGTTGGAACGGTTCGAATCGGTTGAGAAATGTGGGATTTGGAGACATTTGTATTTTGCCCATTCCTTTTCAATGGGGAGAAAACTACTGGAAATTCCGGGAAAACCGGGAATTTGGGGAAAGGGAAAACATGTTTTGCATTCGATATATATCGTAAGAGTAGTGTGTATGGATGGTTGAAAGGTCGGAATCGGGTTTAAAAAAATGCGAACATTTACAAAAAAATGTGGGTACTGTATAGCTATGAATATGACCATTTGAATGAGAATTTCCTAGTAATTTGGGAATTTCAGGGAAAAACTGGAATTTTTGAAAATATAGATAATACCACAAATGTCCTAGATGATATGAATAAGTTGGTGTTAGAATTTTTCGAAATGGTTGAAAAATGTTGATGTAGTAAGTCTGAAATTTCGGAATTCCTAGAATTTCGGGAACACAGGGAATTTTTCTATTAAAAAAAAAATTAATTAGAAAGAATGTTTTGAAGGTGCAATGGTAAAAAGAATGGTTGAAAAATGTGGACTGAGAAAACTTTCGAGGAAGTGGTAAAATAGGGCTTTGGAAAACCGGGAATTTTGGGAATAGCTGGACATTTTTTTAACCTGAAAAATGGTAGTTTGATTGTCCAGGGTGAGATGAGCGCGTTGATGGTGTAACAGTTCGAATCGGTTGAGAAATGTGGCATTTGGAGACATTTGTATTTTGCCCATTCATTTTTAATGGGGAGAAAACTACTGGAAATTCCGGGAAAACCGAGAATTTGGGGAAAGGAAAAACATGTTTTGCATTCGATTAATATTGTAAGAGTAGTGTGTATGGATGGTTGAAAGGTGAGAATCGGGTTTAAAAAAATGCGAAACATTTTTTTAAATGTAGGGTACTGTATAGCTATGAATATGACCATTTGAATGGGAATTTCCTAGTAATTTGGGAATTTCAGGGAAACACAGGAATTTAAAAAAATATAGATAATACCACAATTGTCCTGGATGATATGAATAAGTTGGTGTTAGAATTTTTCGAATTGGTTGAAAAAGCGTTGGAAATTTCTGAATTCTTGGAATATCGGGAACACAGGGAATATTTCTACGAAAAAAATAATTAATTAGGGTGCAATGGTAAAAAGAACGGTTGAAAAATGTGGACTGAGAAAACTTTCCAGGAAGTGGTAAAATAGGGCTTTGGAAAACTGGGAATTCTGGAAATACCTGGACATTTTTTTAACTTAGAAAATGGTAGTTTGATTGTCCGAGGTGAGATGAGTGTGTTGATGGTGCAACAGTTCGAATCGGTTGAGAAATGTGGGATTTGGAGACCTTTGAATTTTGCCAATTCATTTTCAATGGGGAGAAAACTACCAGAAATTCCGGGAAAACCGGGAATTTGGAGAGAGGGAAAACATGTTTTGCGTTCGATATATCGTAAGAGGAGTGTATGGATGGTTGAAAGGTCGGAATTGGGTTTAAAAAATGCGATAAAAAAAATAAAAAAAATGTTGGGTATTGTACAACTATGAATACGTCCATTTGAATGGGAATTTCCTAGTAATTTGGGAATTTCAGGAAAAAACAGGAATTTTTGAAAACATAGATAATACCACAATTGTCGTAGATATACATGGGTTTGTGTTAGAATTTTTTCGAAATGGTTGATAAATATTGACGTAGTAACCGTTCGAATTTTAATTGGAATTTCCGAATTCCTGTAATTTCGGGAAAACAGTGAATTTTTCTACGGAAAAAAAAATGTATTAAGAAGAATGTTTTGAAGGTGAAATGGTAAAAAAACGGTTGAAAAATGTGGACTATGAAAACTTTCCAGGAAGAGGTAAAATAAGGCTATGGAAAACCGTGAATTCTGGGAAATTTTTTGAACTTGGAAAATGGTAGTTTGATTGTCCGAGGTGAGATGAGTGCGTTGATGGCGCAACAGTTCCAATCGGTTGAGAAATGTGGGATTTGGAGACCATTAATTTTCATTGGGGGAGAAAACTACTGGAAATTCCGGGAAAACCGGGAATTTGGGGAAAGGGAAAACATGTTTTAGTAGCGTGTATGGATGGTTGAAATGTCGGAATCGGGTTTAAAAAATGCGAAAGTAAAAAAAAAATGTTGGGTACTGTATAGCTATGAATACGTCCTTTTGAATGGGAATTTCCTAGCAATTCGGGAATTTCAGGGAAAAACAGGAATTTTTGAAAATATAAATAATACCACTAGAGATGTCGGCAGGCCGATGTTATCGGCCGATAAATGCGTTAAAATGTAATATCGGAAATTATCGGTATCGTTTTTTTTATTATCGGTATCGTTTTTTTTGTTTTTTTTTTAATTAAATCAACATAAGAAACACAAGATACACTTACAATTAGTGCACCAACCCAAAAAACCTTCCTCCCCCATTTACACTCATTCACACAAAAGGGTTGTTTCTTTCTGTTATTAATATTCTGGTTCCTACATTATAAATCAATATATATCAATACAGTCTGCAAGGGATACGGTCCGTAAGCACACATGATTGTGCGTGCTGCTGGTCCACTAATAGTACTAACCTTTAACAGTTAATTTTACTCATTTTCATTAATTACTAGTTTCTATGTAACTGTTTTTATATTGTTTTACTTTCTTTTTTATTCAAGAAAATGTTTTTAATTTATTTATCTTATTTTATTTTATTTTTTTTAAAGTAACTTATCTTCACCATACCTGGTTGTCCAAATTAGGCATAATAATGTGTTAATTCCACAAATGCATATATCGGTTGATATCGGTATCGGTTGATATCAGTATCGGTAATTAAAGAGTTGGACGATATCGGAATATCGGATATCGGCAAAAAGCCATTATCGGACATTCCTAAATACCACAATTGTACTAGATCAGTGGTGTCAAAGTCAAGGCCTTTTTTAGTTTTAATGCCATGATTTTAATAGTCCGGCCCTCATGCACAGATTTTCCTCCATGCGGCCCCTGAACTAAAGTGATTTTGAGACCCCTTTCCTAGATGATATGAATAGGTTGGTGTTAGAATTTTTCCAAATGGTTAAAAAAAAGTTGACGTAGTAACTGTGTGAATTTTATTGGAATTTCGGTAAAACCAGGAATTTTTAACGAAAAAAAAAAAAAAAAAAAATTAAGAGGAATGTTTTGAAGATGGAATGGTAAAAAAAACGGTTGAAAGATGTGGACTGTGAAAACTTTCCAGAAAGAGATAAAATAGTGCTTTGGAAAACCGGGCATTCTGGGAATACCTGGACTTTTTTGAACTTGGAAAATGGTAGTTTGATTGTCCAAGGTGAGATAAGTGCGTTGATAGTGCAACAGTTCGAATCCGTTGAGAAATGTGGAAATTGTGCCAGTTTTAAAAATGGCCGATTCATTTTCAATTGGAAAAATGTCACATAAAACCGGGAATTCTGCGTAATCTGGGATATTTTTTTAAATATTTTTGGGAGAGCTCACGTTTCCCGGTCGGGCCAAACGCTTTGATGCTGGAACGGATGCGATCGGATGAAAACTGTGGGCTGTGGCGCGCGCCCAATTTCTGCGGTGGAATAATAATCATTGTTTTTTTGGTGTAGAAGCTTATATGTGTGAATGATTATAAGATTCCAGCTTTACTGTACTATGCTGGACTGCATATTGGTACTGTTTGCTATTCAATTGTCAAAAAAGCATGAACGGGCACATCCTTATCTCCTTAAAACAGTGTCATTGAATACAAGCGTGATTAAAATCGTCTGTTTCGGTCGGATCAAATGACATGGAGGCAAGTGTAAATTGTTTGTACTGCAGGGAAGAAGATGACAGATTAGGAGGCAGAGACAGAAAGAAGAGAATGTGACCGTGACAGTATTGAGCTGCTATTTTTACACGCCATCAGTAGACATCTTTTTTATATTTTATGTTATATTCTATATTGCTACTATGGTCCATTTTTAGTCTACTTTATACCTTTATGCCTTGTGTGCATTATTCTTTCCATCCTTTGTAACTGAGTGACTGTGTGGAACAATTTCACTTGTGGATCAACAAAGTTTGTCTCAGTCTAATCTACTCTCCATTTTTTTTTTACGGCTGTTGTTATTGCTATTAAAGGCCTACTGAAACCCACTACTACCGACCACGCAGTCTGATAGTTTATATATCAATGATGAAATCTTAACATTGCAACACATGCCAATACGGCCGGGTTAGCTTATTAAAGTGCAATTTTAAATTTCGCGCCGAAATATCCTGCTGAAAACGTCTCGGTATGATGACGTCAGCGCGTGACGTCGCGGATTGTAGAAGACATTTTGGGACAGCATGGTGGCCAGCTATTAAGTCGTCTGTTTTCATCGCAAAATTCCACAGTATTCTGGACATCTGTGTTGGTGAATCTTTTGCAATTTGTTCAATGAACAATTGAGACAGCAAAGAAGAAAGCTGTAGGTGGGAAGCGGCGTATTGCGGCCGACTGCAGCAACACAAACACAGCCGGTGTTTCATTGTTTACATTCCCGGAAGATGACAGTCAAGCTTTACCATTGGCCTGTGGAGAACTGGGACAACAGAGACTCTTACCAGGAGGACTTTGAGTTGGATGCGCAGACGCGGTACCGTGAGTACGCATGCAGCTGCGGCTTCCAAACATTTGATCGCTTGCCTGTACGTGCGTGCCGCTATGTGCATGTCACGTACGTAACTTTGGGGACTTTGGGGAAATATATGTGCTGTATGAACTTTGGGGAGGTGAACGGTACTTTGGGCTGTGGGATTGAGTGTGTTGTGCAGGTGTTTGAGTTGTATTGGCGGGTTATATGGACGGGAGGGGGGAGGTGTTTGTTATGCGGGATTAATTTGTGGCATATTAAATATAAGCCTGGTTGTGTTGTGGCTAATAGAGTATATATATGTCTTGTGTTTATTTACTCTTTTAGTCATTCCCAGCTGAATATCAGATCCCACCCGCCTCTCACAGCATCTTCCCTATCTGAATCGCTCCCACTGCCCTCTAGTCCTTCACTCTCACTTTCCTCATCCACAAATCTTTCATCCTCGCTCAAATTAATGGGGAAATCGTCGCTTTCTCGGTCCGAATCGCTCTCGCTGCTGGTGGCCATGATTGTAAACAATGTGCAGATGTGAGGAGCTCCACAACCTGTGACGTCACGCTACTCGTCTGCTACTTTCGGTACAGGCAAGGCTTTTTTATCAGCGACCAAAAGTTGCGAACTTTATCGTTGATGTTCTCTACTAAATCCTTTCAGCAAAAATATGGCAATATCGCGAAATGATCAAGTATGACACATAGAATAGACCTGCTATCCCCGTTTAAATAAGAAAATCGCATTTCAGTAGGCCTTTAAAAATACATGTAATTATCAATGTTATTATTGAATTAAAGTGTCATTAACGTAAGGTGTCTTCCCATATATGCTGTTTTAATTTATTATTACATAAATGGTCCTTTATTTACTTAATTGGTTCTTTTATTGTACAATAAATTATCTACAAGCCCAATTTAACAACCTTAATATGACACATTCTTTAGCCGTTTCTGTCCTTTATTAGAGAATGCTAACCTCAAATTACGAACCCGTCTTTGTACAAGCTTTTACATTTATGAACCACAGACTGAATAAAAATACACAATGTCGTTAGCTACTGTGCTAATTTGTTTATTTTTTTAAACTTTTTGCAGATTTTTTCTAGCTTTGCTAGCTCAATATGAGACCAAAGAAATCAATGGACAAGAGAGGTGTGGTTCGAAACATTCAAGAAGTATCCACAGCGTTGTCGACACTGCCTCCCCCACCCTCCAGATCTCTTCCGCTGCATGTGAGAAAGATTCACCGACAAGGTAAAGTGGTAAAGTAAAGGTTTTTTTCTTTATCTCTAATCATTGTAGCGACCTGGCTGTTAAAGCTTAGGACTTTTGTGGTTTCAACCTGTGAGTGCACCACAGTGCTAGTGACAGTGTGTGTGTGAGTCTGCGAGGTGGCTGAATAGGAGGACAGCTCAGCCCATTGTTGTTTTAACTTTGTTATCAAATAGAAAGTTGACAAGTCGACAGTTGAATCTCATCAAGATCAGGGGAGCCGTTGCCATGGGAACCTGGGACAAATGACAACCCTTCATTTTTTAAGGACTGATTCTGCTTTCTGAGCAGAGAAGACATTTTGGAGGTGAGGCAAGGCAAGGACAAAATGTCCCCCTTTTTTGCTATTGTATAGTATGTCTATGCTTTGAACAATCACAAAGTAAAACTGACTCTTAGCCGGTGAAACTGAAAATTGACGGCTGCTTGGTGAGTTTTTTACAAAGTAAGAATTGTTGAGGAGGACAGCAGTTTTTTTCCTCACCAAACTATCTAATCTCTATCGCGTTTTTTTTTTTTTTCTGAATATTTGAGCTCTTTTGAGGTGGAAAAAGTTGCAAAGAAGATCTGTTTATCTGTGGGGATCCGTGTTAACGTTGCTCTTGCTTGCATACATGCTGGCATACAAAAAAAGTGACTGATCGTGAACTATGGTCAACTACAAAAATCCTTAGTTAAAGACATCCCTAGATTTTACTTACCATCATTTTTGGACTACACAGAGACACATTTTCAAAGCTTTTCAGGTGGAATTCGTTCCCATTCTTGCTTGATGTACAGCTTAAGTTGTCTCCATTGTGGTATTTTAGGCTCCATAATGCACCACACATTTTCAATGGGAGACAGGTCTGGACTACAGGCAGGCCAGTCTAGTACCGGCACTCTTTTAATACGAAGCCACACTGTTGTAACACGTGGCTTGGAATTGTCTTCCTGAAATAAGCAGGGGCGTCCATGATAACGTTGTTTGGATGGCAACATATGTTGCTCGAAAACCTGTATGTACCTTTCAGCATTAATGGTGTCTTCACAGATGTGTAAATTACCCATGCCTTGGGCACTAATACACCCCCATACCATCACAGATGCTGGCTTTTGAACTTTGCGCTGATAGCAATTCGGATGGTTCTTTTCCTCTTTGGTCCGGAGGACACGACGTCCACAGTCTCCAAAAACAATTTGAAATGTCGCCTCGTTAGACCACAGAAAGACTTTCCCACCTTGCATCAGTCCATCTTAGATGAGCTCGGGCCCAGCGAAGCCAGTGGCGTTTCTGGGTGTTGTTGATAAATGGCTTGCATAGTAGAGTTTTAAATTGCACTTACAGATGTAGCGACCAACTGCAGTTACTGACGGTGGTTTTCTGAAGTGTTCCTGAGCCCATGTCGTGATATCCTTTACACACTGATGTCACTTTTTGATGCAATACTGCTTGAGGAATCGAAGGTCCGTAATATCATCGCTTACGTGCAGTGATTTCTCCAGATTCTCTGAACCTTTTGATGATATTACGGACCGTAGATGGTGGAATCCCTAAATTCCTTGCAATAGCTTGTTGAGAAATGTTGTTCTTAAACTGTTCGACAATTTGCTCACGCTTTTGTTCCCAAAGTGGTGACCCTGGCCCCATCCTTGTTTGTGAATGACTGAGCATTTCATGGAATCTGCTTTTATACCCAATCATGGCACCCACCTGTTCCCAATTTGCCTGTTCACCTGTGGGATGTTTCAAATAAATGTTTGATGAGCATTCCTCAACTTTTTTTAGTCTTTTTTGCCACTTATGCCAGCTTTTTCTGAAACATGTTGCAGGCATCAAATTCCAAATGAGCTAATATTTGCAAAAAACAACAAAGTTTACCAGTTCGAACGTTAAGTATCTTGTCTTTGCAGTCTATTCAATTGAATATAGGTTGAAAAGGATTTGTAAATCATTGTATTCTGTTTTTATTTACCATTTACACAACGTGACAACTTCACTGGTTTTGGTTTTTTTTCCATATTTTTTTGGCCTGGATTCACAGTCTATTTTCTCTCTTTGTAGCTTGTAGCTTTGATGTAAGCTACGTAGGTCTAAAAGTAGCTCAGCTACAGGAAAAGCTACTCGTTAAAAAAGTAGCTAAGCTATCGTCAAGCTCCTGGGAAATGTAGTTAAGCTACGTAGCTTAGCTACACGTAGCTTGTTACTGCCCATCACTGTTTTTAACCAATAACATTCTTGGTCAGCTACATATATTCTCAAGTTGTGTTTACAAGAAGAAGGGTAAAAAAAAAAAAAACGGATGAATACAGAAAGAAAGTTGCTGTTCCCCTGACACTCACCATAGCAGGCTGACAAACGAGGTTGTTTGCGGGACTGCTGGCAGCGCTGAGTGGAGTAAAAGGCGATCAGCGGGGAGGAGGAGACGTGTTCCGCCTCCTGTGTGGCGCTTCACTGCTTAGCTTTTAATACCTGTTGAGTGGACAGAGATTTAGTGAGCTCGAGTGCCGCAATCCCAGCTTAATGTTGTTCAGGTTGCATCTCTGCTGCTGGTGAATTGGCCTCAGGGCAGCTGGTGACAGAACTGTGGCCTGTTGGGGAATCTCTGTGTGGACTCGGTGCTGAAGGGATAAATGAAGACGGGGACAAACCTCGACAGCATTCATACATCATTTATCAACTTACGCTACTTTTACAGTCCTTGCTGGCATAATCGTTGTTTAAGGGAAGAGTCAACTGTGTTGGAGGTAACCAACTATTACAACTTTTTCTATCATGCATTATGTTATGCACATTATTGTGTAAATGCCAAAGCCCATGGTTTTCATCGGATCGGAACCGTTCCAGTATCAAAACGTTTGGCTGGATCGGGAATCGATGGCTTTCTCAAAAAAAAACAACCCCAAATATCTGGAATCACCCAGAGTTCCGGGTTTTCTTCGGACATTTTGCCCATTGAAAATTAATGGGCCAACTTTTCCAACAATCACAACTCCCAAATTACTCACCCCATTCAAACTGTTCCACCATCCACACACTCCACTCACCTTGGAAAATCTCAACTTTCCAAGTTCCAGAAAAATTCCAGGAATTCACTGAATTCCCGGTTTTCCAAAGCCGTATTTTCACCTCTTTCTGGTAAGTTTTCACAGTTCAATTTTACCAACTAATTCCAATCATTACACCTTCAAAACACTCCTTTTAGTTGGGAAAACAAATGTGCTTTTTTTTTTTTTCCGTACAAATTCCAGGTTTTCCCAAAATTCCAAAATACCCATTCTCAAATTTTCAAAATTTTTCAACCAATTTTCAAAATTCCAACACCATCATATCATCTCAAAAAATTGTGCTAATATCAATATATATTTTTATAAAAATCCCGAAATTCCCAAATTTCCAGGAAATTCCCATTCAAATGAATGGACGTATTCACAGTTCTACAATGCCCCAAAATCTTAAAATGTTGCGCAATTTTTTACCCAATTCAACCTTTCAACCATCCACACATACTACTCTTCTGATACATAGAACGTAAAACAAGTTTTTCCATTCCCCAAATTCCCAATTTCCAGGAAAAAGGAGAAATCCATTGACAATATAACATCTACTGCATATACCATCTGATTCTTACTCTTCCACCATCCACACACTCCACTCACCTTGGACAATCTCACTACCAACTTTACAAGTTGCAGAAAAATTCCAGGAAATTCCCAGAATTCCCGGTTTTCCAAAGCCCTATTTTCACCTCTTTCTGGTAAGTTTTCACAGTCCAAATTGTTCAACTAATTCCAACCATTACACCTTCAAAACATTCCTCTTAGTTGTTTGAGTTTGAGTTTATTTTGAACATGCAAGCATACAACATGATACATCACAATCTCCAGTTTCTCTTTTCAACATGTTCGAAAAGGAGTAGGAAGAAGCAGAGCTGGGAAAACAAATGTCCTTTTTTTTTTTTTCGTACAAATTCCCGGCTTTCCCATAATTCCAAAATACCCATTTTTCAACCGATTTGAAAAATTCCAACACCATCATATAATTTAGAACAATTGTGCTAGTATCAATATTTTCAACAAAAAAAAATCCCGAAATTCCCAAATTTCCAGGAAATTCCCATTCAAATGAATGAAAGTATTCACAGTTCTACAATGCCCCAAAATCTTAAAATGTTGCGCAATTTTTTTACCCGATTCAAACTTTCAACCATCCACACATACTACTCTTCTGATATATAGAACGCAAAACATGTTTTTCCTTTCCCAAAATTCCCAATTTCAGGAAAAAGGAGAAATCCATTGACAATGATTGGAAAATATAACATGTACTGCATATCCCATCCGATTCAAACTGTTCCACCATCCACACACTCCACTCACCTTGGGCAATCTCACTACCAACTTTCAAGTTCCAGAAAAATTCCAGGAATTCCCGGTTTTCCAAAGCCCTATTTTCACCTCTTTCTGGTAAGTTTTCACAGTCTAAATTTGTCTACTAATTCCAACCATAACACCTTCAAAACACTCCTCTTAGTTGGGAAAACAAATGTCCCTATTTTTGTTTTTCGTACAAATTCCCAGTTTTCCCAAAATTCCAAAATACCCATTCTCAATTTAAACTGTTACGACGTCAACATTTTTCAACCGATTGGAAAAATTCCAACACCATCATATCATCTGGAACAATTGTGCTTGTATCGATATTTTTACAAATTCCCAGTTTTCCCGAAATTCCCCGTCAAATGAATGGACGTATTCATAGTTCTACAATGCCCCAAATTCTCCAAATTTTGCGCTATTTTTTACTCGATTCGACCTTTCAACCATCCCCACACACAGACTTCTCTTCTCATATATCGAACACAAAATATGTTTTCCCTTTCCCAAAACTCCCAGTTTCCAGGGAAAAGGAGAACCCCCTTGACAATAATTGGAAAATATAACATTTACTGCATATCCTATCCGATTTAAACTGTTCCACCATCCACACACTCCACTCACCTTGGACACTACCAACATTTCAAATTCCGGGAAACTTCCAGGGAATTCCAAGAATTCCCGGTTTTCCAAAGCCCTATTTTCACCTCTTTCTGGTAAGTTTTCACAGTCCAAATTGCTCAACTAATTCCAATCATTACACCTTCAAAACATTCCTCTTAGCTGGGAAAACAAATGTCCAAATTCCCGTTTT
This sequence comes from Nerophis lumbriciformis, assembly GCF_033978685.3. Lineage (NCBI taxonomy): Eukaryota > Metazoa > Chordata > Actinopteri > Syngnathiformes > Syngnathidae > Nerophis > Nerophis lumbriciformis. The sequence goes on along the minus strand of NC_084562.2, from coordinate 9,830,365 downwards.
TTCCAAAATTCCAAAACACCCATTCTCAATTTTTCAACATTTTTCGACGGATTTGAAAAATTCCAACACCATCATATCATTTAGAACAATTGTGCTAGTATCAATATTTTAAAAAATTCCCAGTTCTGCCAAAATTCCCAAATTTCCAGGAAATTCCCATTCAAATGAATGGACGTATTTGTAGTTCTACAATGCCCCAAATTCTTAAAATGTTGCGCAATTTTTTTTACCCGATTCAACCATCCACACACACTACTCTTCTGATATATTGAATGCAGAACATGTTTTCCCTTTCCCAAAAATTCCAAGTTTCCAGGAAAAAGGAGAAACCCACTGACAATGATTGGAAAATATAAAATCTACTGCATATCCCATCCGATTCAAACTTTTCCACCATCCACACACTCCACTCACCTTGAACAATCTCACTACCAACTTTCCAAGTACCAGAAAAATTCCAGGAATTCCCGGTTTTCCAAAGCCCTATTTTCACCTCTTTCTGGTAAGTTTTCACAGTCCAAATTGTTCAACTAATTCCAACCAATACACCTTCCAAACATTCCTTTTAGTTGGGAAAACAAATGTCCCTATTTTTTTTTTCGTACAAATTCCCAGTTTTCCCAAAATTCCCAAAATTCCAAAATACCCATTCTCAATTTAAACTGTTACGACGTCAACATTTTTCAACCGATTGGAAAAATTCCAACACCATCATATCATCTGGAACAATTGTGTTAGTATCGATATTTTCAAAAATTCCCAGTTTTCCCGAAATTCCCAAATTTCCAGGAAATTCCCAGTCAAATGAATGGACGTATTCATAGTTCTACAACGCCCAAAATTCTCCAAATTTTGCGCTATTTTTTACTCGATTCGACCTTTCAACCATCCCCACACACAGACTACTCTTCTCATATATCGAACACAAAATATGTTTTCCCTTTCCCAAAACTCCCAGTTTCCAGGGAAAAGGAGAACCCCCTTGACAATAATTGGAAAATATAACATTTACTGCATATCCTATCCGATTTAAACTGTTCCACCATCCACACACTCCACTCACCTTGGACACTACCAACTTTTCAAATTCCGGGAAACTTCCAGGGAATTCCAAGAATTCCCGGTTTTCCAAAGCCCTATTTTCACCTCTTTCTGGTAAGTTTTCACAGTCCAAATTGCTCAACTAATTCCAATCATTACACCTTCAAAACATTCCTCTTAGCTGGGAAAACAAATGTCCAAATTCCTGGTTTTTCCAAAATTCCAAAATACCCATTCTCAATTTTTCAACATTTTTCGACGGATTTGAAAAATTCCAACACCATCATATCATTTAGAACAATTGTGCTAGTATCAATATTTTCAAAAATTCCCAGTTCTGCCAAAATTCCCAAATTTCCAGGAAATTCCCATTCAAATGAATGGACGTATTCGTAGTTCTACAATGCCCCAAATTCTTAAAATGTTGCGCAATTTTTTTACCTGATTCAACCATCCACACACACTACTCTTCTGATATATTGAATGCAGAACATGTTTTCCCTTTCCCAAAAATTCCAAGTTTCCAGGAAAAAGGAGAACCCCACTGACAATGATTGGAAAATATAAAATCTACTGCATATCCCATCCGATTCAAACTGTTCCACCATCCACACACTCCACTCACCTTGGACAATCTCACTACCAACTTTCCAAGTACCAGAAAAATTCCAGGAATTCCCGGTTTTCCAAAGCCCTAGTTTCACCTCTTTCTGGTGAGTTTTCACAGTCCAAATTGTTCAACTAATTCCAACCAATACACCTTCCAAACATTCCTTTTAGTTGGGAAAACAAATGTCCCTATTTTTTTTTTCGTACAAATTCCCAGTTTTCCCAAAATTCCAAAATACCCATTCTCAATTTAAACTGTTACGACGTCAACATTTTTCAACCGATTGGAAAAATTCCAACACCATCATATCATCTGGAACAATTGTGCTAGTATCGATATTTTCAAAAATTCCCAGTTTTCCCGAAATTCCCAAATTTCCAGGAAATTCCCAGTCAAATGAATGGATATATTTATAGTTCTACAATGCCCAAAATTCTTCAAATTTTGCGCTATTTTTTACTCGATTCGACCTTTCAACCATCCCCACACACAGACTACTCTTCTCATATATCGAACACAAAATATGTTTTCCCTTTCCCAAAACTCCCAGTTTCCAGGGAAAAGGAGAACCCCATTGACAATGATTGGAAAATATAACATCTACTGCATATCCCATCCGATTCAAACTGTTCCACCATCCACACACTCCACTCACCTTGGACAATCACACAACCAACTATCCAAATTCCAGAAAAATTCCAAAAATTCCCAGAATTCCCGGTTTTCCAAAGCCCTATTTTCACCTCTTTCTGGTAAGTTTTCACAGTCTAAATTTTTCTACTAATTCCAACCATTACACCTTCAAAACACTCCTCTTAGTTGGGAAAACAAATGTCCCTATTTTTGTTTTTCGTACAAATTCCCAGTTTTCCCAAAATTCCAAAATACCCATTCTCAAATTAAACTGTTTCGACGTCAACATTTTTCAACCGATTGGAAAAATTCCAACACCATCATATCATCTGGAACAATTTAGCTAGTATCGATATTTTTACAAATTCCCCGTCAAATGAATGGACGTATTCATGGTTCTACAATGCCCAAAATTCTCAAAATTTGGCGCAATTTTTTACCCGATTCGACCTTTCAACTATCCCCACATAAAGACTACTCTTCTGATACATCGAACACAAAATATGTTTTCCCTTTTCCAAAACTCCCAGTTTCCAGGGAAAAGGCGAACCCCATTGACAATGATTGGAAAATATAACATGTACTGCATATCCCATCCGATCCAAACTGTTCCACCATCCACACACTCCATTCACCTTGGACAATCACACTTCCCACTATCCAAGTTCCGGAAAAATTCCAGGAATTCCCAAAATTCCCGGTTTTCCAAAGCCCTATTTTCACCTCTTTCTGTTAAGTTTTCACAGTCCAAATTGTTCAACTAATTCCAATCATTACACCTTCAAAACATTCCTCTTAGTTGGGAAAACAAATGTCCTTTTTTTTTTTTTTCGTACAAATTCCCGGCTTTCCCATAATTCCAAAAAACCCATTCTCAATTTTCCAACATTTTTCAACCGATTTGAAAAATTCCAACGCCATCATATCATCTACAACAATTGTGCTAGTATCAATATTTTCCCAAAAAAATTCCCGAAGTTCCCAAATTTCCAGGAAACCCCCAGTCAAATGAATGGACGTATTCATAGTTCTACAATGCCCAAAATTCTCCAAATTTTGCACAATTTTTTACCCGATTCAACCTTTCAACCATCCCCGCACACAGACTACTCTTCTCATATATCGAACACAAAATATGTTTTTCCTTAAAAAAAAATACAGTACTTCAGTGAAATGATCCTTTGTACATAATGACACAGAACATTGGTGTAATAACCCATCTGAATAAACATGTTCTTCTTTCAGTAGAATCTATCAAATTGTTGTTGTTTACATTAAGTGTTAATCAATAGGTTAGACGCCTCTATTGACAAACGTGTGTGTTCAGGTATGATGTTGTGGTGATTCATGTGTTCACACTCATTGCTCTTTATAAAAGCAATAGATGTTTAAGGTAAGACTTAGACTTACTTTTATTGTCATTCAAATTTGAACTTTACAGTACAGATAAGAACAACATTTCGTTGCATTAGTTTGTTGTAGTGCAGGATAATAGAGTAATAAGGTGCAGATATAAATAAATAGATTACTGGACAGATAAATTTATTGCACTTTTGCATATGCATCCACGTTTATGGATGTATGTTATATTGTCTTTATAGTCCAGCGAGTTAATCCGTTTTTGGGAGGAATTGAGGGGATTATTATGATGCGTTCAAGAGTCTTACGGCCTGAGGGAAGAAGCTGTTACAGAGCCTGGAGATTCTGCAACGGAGGCTACGGAACCTCTTTCCAGAGTCCAGCAGTGAAAACAGTCCTTGGTGGGGGTGGGAGGAGTCTCCACAGATTTTCTGAGCCCTGGTCAGGCAGCGGCTTTTTGCGATCTCCAGGATAAGGGGAAGAGGTTTGGTTATGCATTCAGGAAATGAATTGATCTCCAAACGAGCGTGCGCGTGAAGTTGTGTTTATTAATTCCCAGGGCATGTGCTGGTGTGGCGGGCTTCACCCATGGATGCCGTGTGCGCTGTAGCGGAGATGATAGGTAACAGGTGTGAGGCAGTGGGGAGGGAAGGAGTGCGCAGCTGTCCCTGCAGACCCTGACGGTTGTCCGCCACCCCCCACCCCCGCTCATTTGCTTCCCAACTAAGCCACTAAAAGCCTGGTGCCTGTGTGTGTGAGCATGTTTATGCATGTGTGTGTGTGTTTATGCATGTGTGTGTGTGTGTGTGCGGTCGCCGATGGACGTCTGCTGGCTGAAGTCAAGTGTCAGCACCCTTTCACCCAGCCTCCGGCACCACGGCCCCTGCGTTCTGCACTAATGCCCAAAGTACACGAGGATACGGGTGGTGTGGCCTTCTTGTCCACACGTCCACTGGACCGTGGATGATCACACCTCACGTAGCCTTGGCAACGCAACTGTTATGACTGTGGACTCAAAGGATTACAGATTAAGAGCAAAACACTGGACTAGGATTTGTTTTCATATTTTAGTCCGATTTGTATATTTCACAAAATGCACCTGGATGACTAAACCTTGGGGATCCTCCAAATGTGGTGAATGTTAAAGGGGAACATTATCACCAGACCTATGTAAGCGTCAATATATACCTTGATGTTGCAGAAAAAAGACCATATTTTTTTTAACCGATTTCCGAACTCTAAATGGGTGAATTTTGGCGAATTAAACGCCTTTCTAATATTCGCTCTCGGAGCGATGACGTCACGTCACATCGGGAACCAATCCGCCATTTTCTCAAACACATTACAAACACCGAGTCAAATCAGCTGTTATTTTCCGTTTTTTCGACTGTTTTCTGTACCTTGGAGACGTCATGCCTCGTCGGTGTGTTGTCGGAGGGTGTAACAACACGAACAGGGACAGATTCAAGTTGCACCAGTGGCCCAAAGATGCAAAAGTGGCAAGAAATTGGCCGTTTGTTCCGCACACTTTACCGACAAAAGCTATGTTACGACAGAGATGGCAAGAATGTGTGGATATCCTGCGACACTCAAAGCAGATGCATTTCCAACGATAAAGTCAAAGAAATCTGAGCGGATGAGGGTATGTCTACAGAATATATTAATTGATGAAAACTGGGCTGTCTGCACTCTCAAAGTGCATGTTGTTGCCAAATGTATTTCATATGCTGTAAACCTAGTTCATAGTTGTTAGTTTCCTTTAATGCCAAACAAACACATACCAATCGTTGGTTAGAAGGCGATCGCCGAATTCGTCCTCGCTTTCTCCCGTGTCGCTGGCTGTCGTGTCGTTTTCGTCGTTTTCGCTTGCATACGGTTCAAACCGATATGGCTCAATAGCTTCAGTTTCTTCTTCAATTTCGTTTTCGCTACCTGCCTCCACACTACAACCATTCGTTTCAATACATGCGTAATCTGCTGAATCGCTTAAGCCGCTGCAATCCGAGTCTGAATCCGAGCTAATGTCGCTATAAACTTGCTGTTCTTTCCGCCATGTTTGTTTGTATCGGCATCACTATGTGACGTCACAGGAAAATGGACGGGTGTATATAACGATGGTTAAAATCAGGCACTTTGAAGCTTTTTTTAGGGATATTGCGTGATGGGTAACATTTTTTTAAAAACTTGGAAAAATAAAATAAGCCAATGGGAACTGATTTTTAATGGTTTTAACCCGTCTGAAATTGTGATAATGTTCCCCTTTAAGGGTCCAGGGGACCCAAAAGGCTTTCAGTTATAAAAATATTAAAAGTAAGTCATATATATTAATGTTTTTGTTAACTTTCAACACATAAATCTCGATATCAACTTCAGAGATGTCCAATCCTCAACTTGTCATTACGGACGAAGCCCCCAAATTGTTGCGTGCGACCAGTCTTCCTCTCAGGGAATAAAACACACTGGTCAAGCTCAAGTTCTTTTGGATGACATATATGTTGAGTAAGAAGGACCACCGAGACAGAATAGTACTTGGTCAAGGTTTACTAAAGCTTTAGGAGACCAGCCCTTACAACGCGGCAATAGCATCATCAAGAAGAGGTCTAAATCCAAACAAAAAGAGAAAACAGGCCCTCTCGCCCAGAAAGGAGCACAGCTAAGGCCTTGAAAATAGATAACAACTTGCCAAAACAGCTCTGTGAGCCGACCAACAGGAGCCCTTAAAACAAAAGATACAAAAGACATAAGATAAAAGCACGGAGATCACAAGAAGACACACTACATAGGAAAATACTAGCTGATTTAAACATGACTCTGGGTTAAAAAAGAACACTTAAAAATATCTCATTCTCACAGTCGATATAAACTTTCTTAGTTTTTTGTTATGTTATATGCCAGGCGAAGACAAAGAAAACCCAGTATATTCATGGCAAAAACACAAACTATGCAATATTCGTGCACACAATGTGTTTTGTTTAGTGTAGACTCCCTTTGTTTGGTTTCAGCACCCCTGGGTTTGTGTCTCTTGGTTGCCATGGGTGCTGATTATTTTCACCTGCCTCTGATTAGTGTTCGGGACGCTCACCTGCTCCCGGGCATTAATCAGAGAGTTAGTTATTCCTGCTTTTCGCCACACTCGGGCTGGCTGTTTTGTTTGCGTTATGCAACAAGTTACGTTTGTATATCGTTTGAGTCCTGTTTCCATGCTAAACCTTTCCGTAGCTTTGCCATAGCTCCCCGTGCAATCGGCACGCTTTTCTTGTGTTTGTTTGTATTTCCCTGCATTTTAGTATTATGGACTAATTTATGGAAAATAAATCATTTTCCTACCTTCACGCTACCTCCGGGGTCCCCACATCTGCGGTCCCCTCCAAGGTTTCTCATTGTAATCGCATTGGGTTGAGTTTTTTCTTGCCCTGATGTGGGATCTGAGCCGAGGATGTCGTTGTGGCTTGTGCAGCCCTTTGAGACACTCGTGATTTAGGGCTATATAAATAATCTTTGATTGATTGATTGATGATTGATTGATTGACATTAACATGAAAAAAATGTGATACAGGTTACGTACGGGCAAAAAAAATCGTAATTGACCTGCAGTGTGAACTAGAAAATTCCCCCAGCCCACTCCTGCAAGCTACTGTGATTAGATATATTCCTAACTTGTCCCAATTACCTAAAGACGAAAATAAATATGATTGGATTTGGTCTCTGTCAATTATTTTCATCTTGTCAACTAAATTGTCAATTAATTTCACCATTGTTTACGTCAACGTGCATTTGTTATGACTCGTTATCATCCTAAATAAGTCGTTGACGATAACTAAGACGAACATTTTTAGTCAACAAAATTAACATTGGGGAACGTTCCGGTGTTCTTAGATTCCAAATAGGTAGATAAATGGTCCACTTTGAGCGAGCTAGAAAAGTTATTTGTGTGTTTTTGTCGCGACGCCAGATATTTACCAATGACGTGCACTGAACAAAGCAAAACGCTGCAGCGTTCCTTAGTGGACTTTGTTGGTCGACTGACTAAACTATGCCAAGAATGAGATGGACTTCAGCAGTCCGCAACTTCTACGACACGCCTCATATTTCAAAATGTGATAAGCTGTATTTTACGACCATTCTACTTCGTCTTCCTCGTGACACTTTCCAATCATCCTGACTGAAAAGAAGCAGGGAAGACAAAGTGACCTCAAGATGACACGTTTGAAACTTTTTTTGCAAGATTTAAAGCGATCCAATTTGAAATCGGTGTATGCAAACATTAAAATATACTGTGCCGTCGTGTCATTAGATTGTTGAAAGTGTTTTTACTGACCCGATTGGGTTATCTTGCCTTGAGGCCTTTGTGGCGTCATGACAAGACTGTGACAGACAGCGTAACCAGATAATGATATGCCGACTAGAAAAGCATTAAAAGCTGGTGACAGATTGGTAAAAGAGGTTGCTTGTCAGTGGAAACACAACACCCCCAGGGAATGCCTCAATGGGATGTCATGAAGACAAAATGAATGCACAAAACATCCTGCCCAACCGACAAGATCTCAGGTTTTCATAATACACAATGCTGGCACAGTGTCTAAAGTGCACTCCTTAACTGCTAGCTTGGGCTAAGTAAATAAATAAATAAATGGGTTGTACTTGTATAGCGCTTTTCTACCTTCAAGGTACTCAAAGCGCTTTGACACTAAGTAAGACGTGTTCAAGATTAATTTCTGTTGCAGCCTGCGCAAAGAGACAGTAGCGAACCAACGTCGTCCATGATTAGTCCTGATTAGTGATCAGAGGCAGGTGAGTCCCCTGATCACCAGACAGGAGCATGTGTGGAGAATCAGTGCTAAAGACCGAGGTAGAGTGGCTGACAATAAGGTAAACAGTAGAGATGTCTGATAATGGCTTTTTTGCCAATATCCGATATTGTCCAACTCTTAATTACCGATTCCAATATCAACCGATACCGATAAATACAGATATGGAATTAAAACATTATTATGCCTAATTTTGTTGTGATGCCCCGCTGGATGCATTAAACAATGTAACAAAATGCTAACATGGCACTGCCATATTTTTATTATTGAAGTCACAAAGTGCATTATTTTTTTTAACATGCCTCAAAATAGCAGCTTGGAATTTGGGACATGCTCTCCCTGAGAGAGAATGAGGAGGTTGAGGTGGGCGGGGGGTGTATTTTGTAGCGGTCCCGGAAGAGTTAGTGCTGCAAGGGGTTCTGGGTATTTGTTCTGTTGTGTTTATGTTGTGTTTCGGTGCGGATGTTCTCCCGAAATGTGTTTGTCATTCTTGTTTGGTGTGGGTTCACAGTGTGGCGCATATTTGTAACAGTGTTAAAGTTGTTTATACGGCCACCCTCAGTGTGACCTGTATGGCTGTTGACCAAGTATGATTTGCATTCACTTGTGTGTATGAAAAAAACGTAGATATTGTGTGATTGGGCCGGTACGTTAAGGCACGCCTCCAATATTGTTGTCTGGGTGGAAATCAGGAGAATGGTTGCCCCGGGAGATTTTCGGGAGGGGCACTGAAATTCGGGAGTCTCCCGGGAAAATCGGGAGGGTTGGCAAGTATGACTGGGAGACGCAACTGCTCTGTACTTCTCCATACGTCCGTGTACCACTCCATATAGAGGTGTTTTAAAAAGTCATAAGTTTTACTTTTTGAAACCGATACCGATAATTTACGATATTACATTTTAAAGCATTTATTGGCCGATAATGTCGGCAGTCCGATATTATCGGACATCTGTAGTAAACAGGAAATGAAACGAAAAATAAGACCACTCTACAGTAAATGAATACCACAAAAAACAAAGAAAAATAACAAAAGTGTAACCTATTATAAACGAATCCCGATCATGACAATTTCTTTATCGTTAATGTTGTTGAATTACTAAGGACTAGTGTTGTCCTGAGACCAATATTTTGTTACCGGTACCATATTGTGTCATTTTCCATTCTATTGTTTTGTCAAAATTATTAAGGACAAGTGGAAGAAAATTAATTATTAATCTACATACTTACTTATTTACTTTAAATATATGTTTATTTTCTCTTTCAACATGTTCTATCTACATTTCTGTTAAAAAATGTAATAATCACTTACTATGTTGAAGAGGTTCATTTAGCCTACTAATGTGTATTTACAAGTGGTTGATTTATATAGACTAGTAAGGTAAAGTTTTGTACCTGACAAGTTTCGGCTATTTGCTTCTGCAGCCTTCTGCAGAAGCAAGATAGCCATCAACTTGTCAACCAGTAGCAGTAAGAGTATAGGACTTTACCGCTACAGATACTTTACATTAGTGTTGGATAATACCACACATTTGGGTATCGATCCGATAACAAAGCAGTTTCAGGATCATACATTGGTCATATTCAAAGTCCTCATGTGTTCAAGGACATATTTACTGAGTTTATAAACATAATGAATTTTAAAAAAAGGAAAAAAGATTTTGTGACGATAAAAAATATCAATGTGATCATAGTTGTATCGACTAGATATGCTCCTGTACTTGGTATCATTACAGTGAATGTTAGGTGTAGATCCACCCATGGCATTTGTTTCCATCGCAGGGCCAACACAGATAGACAGAACCGGTACTTTTCAAACAGAGCATAGTACCGTTTTTGATTCATTAGTACCGCGATACTATACTAGTACCATTATACCATACAACCCTACCCAGACCTCAAACAGGAAATACTGAAAAAACCCCAAGTCAGGAAATGATACCATCTACCCATCCATCCATCTATCCACCAAACCTAGGAAAATAAAGAATGCAAAACAGTCATGAACGATCCCGTAAGGCGCACCCCCAATATAACGATTCCAGAAGTTAATCAGAAAAAAAAAGCCCGAAACCTAGGGAGGGTGGAGGAAGGACTGGTGGAGAGCCGCCAAATTCCACCCCAGCCACCAGGGGCCGGACGTACAGGTACCAGTCAAGGCCATGTGTCCCCATTGGCAAAGAGGACGAGAAGCGCAGGATGGACAGTCATTGGATAAATGCTCTACTTTGTCCCGCCCATCCAAAGTGTATGGAAAGTGGATGCTGGCCTTCTGCACGATGATTGGATGAATTCCTTTTTGATTGACAGCAAAATGAGCGAATCAGCGATCTTTAAATATAAACCACTGCCAGAGCATTTCTCAACCTTCACTCCGTTGTTCCGAGTTGATCGAATCATTTTAAAATCCTGTATAATATAATAATAATAATTAGCTTTATTGTCTGCGAGGAGAAATTGGTCTTGGACATCAAGACACAGTGTTTTACATACATACATTGCATACATGCATACATGCATACATACATATATACATAACATAACATAACATAACATAACATAACATACATACATACATACATACATACCTACCTACCTACAGTACAAACATATATACATTACATACATACATACATTACATACATACATACATGCATACATTACATACATACATACATACATACATACATACATACATACATACGTATTAGGGCTGTGAATCTTTGGGTGTCCCACGATTCGATTCAATATCGATTCTCAGGGTCACGATTCGATTCAAAATCGATTTTTTTTTTTTTCAATTCAACACGATTCTCGATTCAAAAACGATTTTTTCCCAATTCAAAACGATTCTCTATTCATTCAATACATAGGATTTCAGCAGGATCTACCCCAGTCTGCTGACATGCAAGCATAGTAGTAGATTTGTGTAAAAAGCTTTTATAATTGTAAAGGACAATGTTTTATCAACTGATTGCAATAATGTAAATTTGTTTTAACTATTAAATGAACCAAAAATATGACTTATTTTATCTTTGTGAAAATATTGGACACAGTGTGTTGTCAAGCTTATGAGATGCGATGCAAGTGTAAGCCACTGTGACACTATTGTTCTTTTTTTTTTAATTTATAAAAGTCTAATGATAATGTAAATGAGGGATTTTTAATCACTGCTATGTTGAAATTGTAACTAATATTGATACTGTTGTTGATAATATTCATTTTTGTTTCACTACTTTTGGTTTGTTCTGTGTCGTGTTTGTGTCTCCTCTCAATTGCTCTGTTTATTGCAGTTCTGAGTGTTGCTGGGTCGGGTTTGGTTTTGGAATTGGATTGCATTGTTATGGTATTGTTTTGTTGGATTGATTCATTAAAAAAAAGAAAAAAAAATTTAAAATAAATAAATAAATTAAAAAAACAATTTTTTAAAAAATGAGAATCGATTCTGAATCGCACAACGTAATAATCGCGATTCGAATTCGAATCGATTTTTTCCCACACCCCTAATACATACATACATACAGTTTATCAGACAATACAGTGACGACAGTGAACAGTGCACAGGTATATCAGTTAGTTATGACATCACACATTACACTCCCCCCGTATTGCCCTATCCTAATATTGCACTCCTTATTCTGCATTCGGTTATTGTATAGTTTTCTGTTGTTAAGTGCTTTGACTGCCAGTGGGACAAAGGAAAATCTATACCTGTTGAGTTTGTATGTTGCTGTTCTGTACCGTTTACCATTTGGCATTAACACAATTTCCCTATGAAGTATGTGGTGTGGGTCACGGGTGATTTTAAGACGCTGCTTCCTCACGGTCTTGTCGAACATTTCTTGAAGGGAACAAGGGGGCTGCATGCCAATTATTTTACCAGCCCTCTAGATAAGGTTTTGAAGTTGGGTTTGGAGTTTGACAGATGTGTGTCTGTAAAGGACGTTGTCTTTGCACAATCTAGCATCTTAATGTCTTTTACCTGTTATTGGAGACTGTGTTGGTGTTTACACGGTACCTGAAAATGAGCTTCCTCTACTTGAAAGACCAGCAGCCGCCACGGATAACCCAGGCAGCGGGAATTGGAACAAATATGAAAGGTATCGCTCAGGCCGCAGTCGCACCGGATGCATGTCGGGTTCATGACCACACACGAAAGAAACCTGGGTCAGATTGGGGGAAAAAAACAAAACTTAATTGCGCTTGTTCATGCGGACAATCTGATACAGGCCAAAGGAACTGTGACTGACCTGCGGTGCGAACATAGCCCGAACGGGATCTGAGGGAGCGCCGTTTCACTCCCCGAGTCAACGGGTGTGCTGCGTTTTGATGGATTTCTCCACTTTTCCCAGGTAATTGCTGCAACCTAAAGGTTCTAGAAGCATCCAGCTAGTTCCCCAGACGACAACCATCATGGCTCACTGTCCATGCTGTGTGGAAGACGTGAAGATGGAGTGTGTGTGTGTGTGTGTGTGTGTGTGTGTGTGTGTGTGTGTGTGTGTGTGTGTGTGTGTGTGTGTGTGTGTGTGTGTGTGTGTGTGCACGAGCCCATTTAAAGGCGGATAGAGATCGGCTTCACGATAATGATGCATGAAACATAAAGTCGAGGTCATCTGTTCCAATAAAGCCTGCAGTCTCTCATCTCCTCAGCATGCATGCAGATGAAGCAGGATGAAGGACACACTTGGCCTCACAGGTGACTCTGGCATATCTCTGCCACACACTGCTCGTTCTTTTTTGAATTTATTTATTTTTTATCTGAAATCGGGGAAGACCGAGAACAAAGGCAACGTGGAACAATAATAACGGGCACAAAGAAACACAAAATGGCGCAAGGTTCCCAATTAGCGTGAGGTGACATGAAAGGTGGAATACATTTAGAGTTCCGGGTGTCACTGAGCCTGCTCGGTGGGAGGAGACGTGACCAATTTCTGGGAGCTGATCTCTGCGAGCTGCTTCAGAGGACACACACACACACACACACACACACACACACACACACACCGGGAATGGTGGCATTGGAAAGTGAGTGCTGCAAGGACTCGCACTGAAATATCAATGAGGGTTCTCGCACTTACAAGTCAAACTGTGAAACATATTCCGTGCCTCGGTGCAATAAAAACTCCAATCATGGCAATAATTATCGTCCGAGGTGAAAACTCACATGTAATTCCCCCATTTTTCAATAAGTACTCTCTGTTCAGGCTCGTACACTCGATTTATACGTCGTCCTCTTTTTCATCTACTGTGTTAATAACCGTTGGACATTCTGTACTTTTATAGGCTTTGACCAAATTACGTCGCTTTTCATTTACTTTCCCTAAATATTCTCTTCATGTCATATTATGCTCCTTGTTTTTAGGTTATAGAGTTTTTATCCAATCAGAATTCAGATAGCTTATGTTGCCACGCTGTACCAAATCTGCCCGAGGCCTTCAGAATCAACAATGCGGGCGTCCGTGCACTGTAAGTGAACGGACACATACAGTTGATAGACAGTTGCGATAGCCAATCAGATTACGAGTTGTTGTCAGTAAGGCCTTCCAGCTGGCCTAAGGCAGATGTACAGTCGCGATCAAAAGTTTACATACACTTGTAAAGAACATAATGTCATGGCTGTCTTGAGTTTCCAATCATTTCGACAACTCTTATTTTTTTGTGATAGAGTGATTGGAGCACATACTTGTTGGTCACAAAAAACATTCATGAAGTTTGGTTCTTTTATGAATTTATTATGGGTCTACTGAAAATGTGACCAAATCTGCTGGGTCAAAAGTATACATACAGCAATGTTAATATTTGCTTATATAGCCCTTGGCAGGTTTCACTGCAATAAGGCGCTTTTGGTAGCCATCCACAACCTTCTGGTTGAATTGTTGACCAGTTCAGCTAAATTTGTTGGTTTTCTGACATGGACTTGTTTCTTCAGCATTGTCCACACGTTTAAGTCAGGACTTTGGGAAAGCCATTCTAAAACCTTCATTCTAGCCTGATTTAGCCATTTCTTTACCACTTTTGACGTGTGTTTTGGGTCATTGTCCTGTTGGAACACCCAACTGCGCCCAAGACCCAACCTCCGGGCTGATGATTTTAGGTTGTCCTGAAGAATTTGGAGGTAATCCTCCTTTTTCATTGTCCCATTTACTCTCTGTAAAGCACCAGTTCTATTGGCAGCAAAACAGGCCCAGAGCATAATACAACCACCACCATGCTTGACGGTAGGGATGGTGTTCCTTGGAATAAAGGCCTCACATTTTCTCCTCTAAACATATTGCTGGGTATTGTGGCCAAACAGCTCAATTTTTGTTTAATCTGACATCACATGGACAAAGATAAGACCTTCTGGAGGAAAGTTCTGTGGTCAGATGAAACAAAAATTGAGCTGCCTCAAGGTAATGTTAAAATGTTACATGCCAACAAAGCAAGAAGAAGGCACTCATAAGTACATGAAGGCTCTTTTAAAAATGTGCTAGCTTGATGCTAATTGGATATGCCATACACATGCTACTGATTAGTATTAGCAATTTTCAGTGTTTGTAGCAGCATTATATAATAATGGCGTTAATTTTACGAGTAACAGGTAATCTAATTAATTACTAGGGATGTCCGATAATGGCTTATTGCCGATATCCGATATTCCGATATTGTCCAACTCTTTAATTACCGATACCAACCGATACCGATATCAACCGATATATACAGTCGTGGAATTAACACATTATTATGCCTAATTTGGACAACCAGGTATGGTGAAGATAAGGTACTTTTTTAAAAAATTCATAAAATAAAATAAGATAAATTAAAAACATTTTCTTGAATAAAAAAGAAAGTAAAACAATATAAAAACAGCTACATAGAAACTAGTAATTAATCACAATTAGTAAAATTAACTGTGAAAGGTTAGTACTATTAGTGGACCAGCAGCACGCACAATCATGTGTGCTTACGGACTGTATCCCTTGCAGACTGTATTGATATATATTGATATATAATGTAGGAACCAGAGTATTAATAACAGAAAGAAACAACCCTTTTGTGTGAATGAGTGTAAATGGGGGAGGGAGGTTTTTTGGGTTGGTGCACTAATTGTAAGTGTATCTTGTGTTTTTTATGTTGATTTAATAAAAATAAAAAAATTATACCGATAATTTAAAAAAAACGATACCAATAATTTCCGATATTACATTTTAACGCATTATTATCAGACATCTCTATTAATTACTTTTACAAACTGTATGTTACAACGCCGTTAGCGATATGTTTTATGTGACGTGGCACTTTTAATGTAGTTTTATACAAAAAATGTCAGCGTCAGAAGCACAGCAAGTTTAATGCAGGAAGTAACTTTTTACAAAGGAAAACAACAACCAGCACTACAATAAAATGTGCTTGATATCAAATAGAAGGAGGCAAAATCACACAGCAAACAACATAACACACACACACACACACACGTACACACACTACTACGAGGGAATAATAAACAACAAATCAATGATAGGTACTCAAACTCCGTTTTTTAACAAGGAGAAAGCAACAACCAGCACACTAAAATGTGCTTGGTATCAAATAGAAGGAGGCAAAATCACACAGCAAACAACATATAACACACACACTACTACGAGGGAATAATAAACAACAAATCAATGATTGATAGTCAAACTCTGCTAAGCTAACAAACAAACATGAGCTAATGATGTCTCTCTTGCTTACGTCACACATCACTTGGCGACAGGCACCGGCTTTTAAAGGCACACACACACACACACACACACACACACACACACACACACAAAACACACTCTTTGCTCTCATATGTCTCCCAACTGCATATGCCAGATGTTTAAAGTTGAGTTATTAAGTAACATATTAATCACTTTTACTACTAATTACATTTACACAGAGTATTTCAATTACTTTTTGGTAAAGTAATGAGTCATTTCATAATTAATTACTTTTGAAAATACACTCCAACGCCACACAGCCGCAGACCGCGCTGGGGACCACCACCAAAGGGCAAACAACACGCAGCCACCCGGGTAAGGGAGGAAATGACCTGAAATCTAAAAAAAACAAAAAAACAAAAAAAACCACAGGCCTGGTCGCCACCAGTGCCCAGCGCCACTAAACCCCACAATCCATAATAAGTGTAATACTTACCGTATAAACACTTTGTAGGGTGTGACATAAGACTAGACGGGCACTTTCAGCTTAGTGGCAAAGACTACTTCCTGACTCGGTAACACACCGTAGCCCACTGGTATCAAACTCAAGGCCCGGGGGCCAGTTCTGGCCCGCCACATCATTCTATGTGGCCCATGAAAGCTTGGAAAAAATTGGTTTAATTAAAATACTTCTTTTTTTAACTAAATGCATTCGTTCTTTCAATTTTGACAGAAAAAAAATGCATATTTTAAACTTTAATATTATCTGATCATGTCAATTATATTATTATATACTGTATTGCAAAACTATTTTTGTGAGATAAAAACAAATCGTTAAATATCTGCTTGTCACCTTTATTCATGATTTTAAAGCAAGTTATACATTAAAAAAAATTATCAAATAATCAAATGCATATGCATTTCGATTAATCATGATTAATCACAGGTTATTACCCGCATACATAATGTAAATTAATTTGAAAAAAGCGGCCCTCTGATAGCAACCATTACTGCGTTGTGGCCCTAAATGGAAATGAGTTTGACACCCCTGCCGTAGCCTATACACTACTGCCATCTAACGTCCTGGAATTGTAACTGCATGCAAAGCAGTCTTCTTTATAATACTTGCAAATGAGACTCAGAAGTTTCATAAAACAAGATACAACAACTGGACAGCACAGTTATTATTAGCTGCTCAGTGTTAAATGTTAAATTAAGTTTGAGATTTTATTATTAAACATTAATCAACAACTAAAAGTACTGAAAATGAGTACTGTTGAGTACCGGTATTGATCGATCATATGTGAAAAGGTACCCATCCCTAACCACCTTATTAGGTACAGAATGATAGATATGATAGATTTAGAAAAGTGGGACTGTCTTTACTCCAGGCCAGCCTGGTAGTTAGGTTTTAAAAGCAGCATTTCTGATATTAGATCACATTATAGATCTTATTATACGAGCGCTGAAGACACTTTAAGCCCACTTCTTACCTCCTGTGGGAAATAAAGTGTGTGAGTGTGTGTGTGTGCTGTCGTGGATTCTCACAGCTGTGTGAATCTTCAGAGCTGCGCACACATGTGACACATCTTCATTTATCTCCTCCGTTCAAATAACTCACTCGACTGATATTGAATATTTTTAAATTAATTTCACATGAAGTCCTCTCTCGCCACATTGAGCTTCAAATATTGCGCCATTACTATTCCGCAGAATTTATTTGTTTAAAGCACATTCTACATATGTTGGTCTAAATCAGGGGTCGGCAACCCAAAATGTTGAAAGAGCCATATTGGACCAAAAAATACAAAAACAAATCTGTCTGGAGCCGCAAAAATTAAAAAAAATTAAAAGCCATATTACATACAGCTAGTGTGTCTTGAGATATAAATTGAATTAAGAGGACTTAAAGGAAACTAAATGACCTCAAATATAGCTACAAATGAGGCATAATGATGCAATATGTACATATAGCTAGCCTGAATAGCATGTTAGCGTCGATTAGCTTGCAGTCATGCAGTGACCAAATATGTCTGATTAGCACTCCACACAAGTCAATAACGTCAACAAAACTCACCTTTCATGCACAACGTTAAAAGTTTGGTGGACAAAATGAGACAGAAAAAGAAGTGGCATAAAATACGTCCTGGAAAGTCGGAGAAAGTTATACATGTAAACTAACTACGGTGAGCTCAAGGACCGCCAAAATTAGTAGGACAAAACGGTGCTCGCCAAATACTCGAATCAGTGAAGCATGTTTAATATAAACAGTGTGCTTTGTAACAATTAGGGAGGCTTGTGTCATGTTTGTCCTCCTACATAAACCATATTAAAACAAAAAATATTTTTTTTCCCCTCATCTTTTTCCATTTTTCATACATTTTTTAAAAAGCTCCAGAGAGCAACTAGGGCGGCGCTAAAGAGCCGCATGCGGCTCTGGAGCCGCGGGTTGCCGACCCCTGGTCTAAATGAAGTGTTAAATTAAGTCTTATTTGTGTCTAATATGTACAACAGTGCAGTATTTGTCCTATTTTTTATTATGTTGTGGCGATCAATAAAAGATGGTCATCAAGCGGGACTTTCACTTCCGGGTTAACAGTAAATTCCGGGTCATGGCGTTAAGCGATTCTTTACTTTAATGTTAAGTATATAAATATTTATGCACTTCATTTTCAACTCACCAATAACGCATCCCCACATTGGTGAGGTTTTGACGTGAGTGATATCAACTGGGATATACGTCCGTTTTTTACTACGCAGAGAATTTTACTACACGGACTACTGGCTGATGACTGTGTTCTGATTGGCTCATTTTAAATTGTTATGTTTTTTTCTAGACAATGTCACTGTGCCAAAGCGGCAGAGGAAGATGTATAAAACCCAAAACCAGTGAAGTTGGCACGTTGTGTAAATCGTAAATAAAAACAAGAATACAATGATTTGCAAATCCTATTCAACCTGAATTCAATTGAATAGACTGCAAAGACAAGACATTTAACGTTCAAACTACAAAACGTTGTTATTTTTTGCAAATATTAGCTCATTTGGAATTTGATGCCTGCAAAAATTTTCAAAAAAGCTGGCACAAGTGGCAAAAAAAGACTGAGAAAGTTGAGGAATGCTCATCAAATACTTATTTGGAACATCCCACAGGTGAACAGGCTAATTGGGAACAGGTGGGTGCCATGATTGCGGAGAAAAACAGCTTCCATGAAATGCTCAGTCATTCACAAACAAGGATGGGGCGAGGGTCACCACTTATGAACAAATGCATGAGCAAATTGTCCAACAGTTTAAAAACAACATTTCTCAACAAGCTATTGCAAGGAATTTAGGGATTTCACCATCTACGTTCCGTAATATCATCAAAAGGTTCAGGGAATCTGGAGAAATCACTGCACGTAGGCGATGATATTAAGAACCTTTGATCCCTCGGGCGGTACTGCATCAAAAAGCGACATCAATATGTAAATGATATCACCACATGGGCTCAGGAACACTTCAGAAAACCACTGTCAGTAACTACTGTTGGTCGCTACATCTGTAAGTGCAAGTTAAAACTCTACTATGCAAAGCGAAAGCCATTTGTCAACAACACCCAGAAACGCCGCCGGCTTCGCTGGGCCCGAGCTCATCTAAGATGGACTGATGCAAAGTGGAAAAGTGTTCTGTGGTCTGACGAGTCCACATTTCAAATTGTTTTTGGAAACTGTGGACGTTGTGTCCTCCGGAACAAAGAGGAAAAGAACCATCCGGATTGTTATAGGTGCAAAGTTCAAAAGCCAGTATCTGTGATGGTATGGGGGTGTATTAGTGCCCAAGGCATGGGTAACTTACACATCTGTGAAGGCACCATTAATGCTGAAAGGTACATACAGATTTTGGAGCAACATATGTTGCCATCCAAGCAACGTTATCATGGACGCCCCTGCTTATTTCAGCAAGACAATGCCAAGCCACGTGTTACAACAGCTTGGCTACGTAGTAAAAGAGTGCGGGTACTAGACTGGCCTGCCTGTAGTCCAGACCGGTCTCCCATTGAAAATGTGTGGCGCATTATGAAGCCTAAAATACGACAACGGAGACCCCGGACTGTTGAACAACTTAAGCTGTACATCAAGCAAGAATGGGAAATAATTCCACCTGAAAAGCTTCAAAAATTGGTCTCCTCAATTCCCAAACGTTTACTGAGTGTTGTTAAAAGGAAAGGCCATGTAACACAGTGGAAAAAATGCCCCTGTGCCAACTTTTTTGCAATGTGTTGCTGCCATTAAATTGTAAGTTAATGATTATTTGCCAAAAAAAAAAAAAAAAAGTTTCTCAGTTCGAACATTAAATATCTTGTCATTGCAGTCTATTCAATTGAATATAAGATTTGCAAATCATTGTATTCTGTTTTTATTTACGAATTACACAATGTGCCAACTTCACTGGTTTTGGGTTTTGTACACGACTGTTTTTTTTTTGTTTTTTTTATAACTGCCACAATTGGTGGCAAGGTAGTTGTCGGTAAGTCGTGTATTTTACTGCCTGAAATGCGACCTAGTTAGACAAAGCAGTTGAGAAAATGAAGATCATTTATATAACTAATTACCGTGTTGATTGATTCCAAACATACGGAGCCAATGAATAAATAGCAGCATTGAACCTTCATTCTAGAAACATCTTTTGTGAGGATCGATCCAGTGAGGACACATAAAGCTTTGCCGGACGCTTCAGCAGCAGAGGTGTCTTTAAACGGCCCTGCTAGAACTTATTGTGCCGCCACGCCACGCTGGCGAGCCATCAAACTAGGAAACGGCAGCTCGGGGGGCAATTAAACCCGGGTCAAGGCTGATTTATCCCCCGTCTGACTGACGTGACTCATTCTGTTGTCTGGGTTCATTTGTAAGTGTGCATGCTGCCGCACACCAACACCCGGATTATCGCTGACATTTCCATTCCTTAACCGCGTGCAGCCGTTTGCTCCGTCCGTGAGGCTGCGGCGGCTTTGGGAGCGTTTAGTGCCTCAACCTCCAGGAAATGAACACACCTGGAGTGCACTTCCATTCCAAAATGAGCCCCGCGTTACAGCAACCCAGGATGACGTCTGATCCCAGTGGAGGAAACAGTCTGACCCAGGACTTTTCAATTATTCACAGACCCCCTCACGCTTGGTCCAAAGCAGCTCGCTGTTGCTCTCACCGAGCCACCACTTGCTGCATTCATGAATAAAAACACTCCAAGACCCCAGCAGTCACCTGCAGCCTTCACTATTCACTTCACAACCGTTGCAACGGCAGGAGGTCTTCACTCGGAATCACGAGTCAGCGAATAAATGGACGTCACTTTATGGACACCACTTATGACGTTGAAACAGGGCTGATGTTAGCGTACCTAAGGCGACTCGGTAAAGAATTTGGGTATTATCTTCGACCCAACTCTCTCGTTTGAGTCACACATTAAGAGTGTTAATAAAACGGCTTTCTTTCATCTCTGTAATATCGCTAAAATTCGTTCAATTTTGTCCACTTGCGATGCTGAGATCATTATTCATGCGTTTGTTACGTCTCGTCTCGTTTACTGTAACGTATTATTTTCCCGCCTCCCTATGTCTAGCATTAAAAGATTACATTTGGTACAAAATGTGGCTAGACTTTTGATGACCAAATTTCAATGGTCAGATCAACGTCATCAAAAAGCATGTTGTTTCAACGTTGTATTTGTGTTGCAGAAAATTGGTTGGGAAATTACCAAATTTCAATGGTCAAATCAACGTCACAACCTGACATTGAATAAACGTTGTCAAAATGCATGTTGTTTCGACATTGTATTTGTGTTGTAGAAAATTGGTTGGGAAATGACCAAATTTCAATGGTCAAATCAACGTCGTCAAAAAGCATGTTGTTTCGACGTTGCATTTGTGTTGTAGAAAATTGGTTGGAAAATGACCAAATTTCAATGGTCAAATCAACGTCGTCAAAAAACCTTGTTGTTTCAACGTTGTATTTGTGTTGCAGAAAATTGGTTGGGAAATGACCAAATTTCAATGGTCAAATCACTGTCACAACCTGACATTGAATAAACGTTGTCAAAAAGCATGTTGTTTCAACGTTGTATTTGTGTTGTCGAAAATTGGTCGGGAAATGACCAAATTTCAATGGTCAAATCAACGTCGTCAAAAAGCATGTTGTTTCGACGTTGTATTTGTGTTGTAGAAAATTGGTTGGAAAATGACCAAATTTCAATGGTCAAATCAACGTCGTCAAAAAACCTTGTTGTTTCAACGTTGTATTTGTGTTGCAGAAAATTGGTTGGGAAATGACCAAATTTCAATGGTCAAATCACTGTCACAACCTGACATTGAATAAACGTTGTCAAAAAGCATGTTGTTTCAACGTTGTATTTGTGTTGTAGAAAATTGGTTGGGAATAGACCAAATTTCAATGGTCAAATCAACGTCACAACCTGGCATTGAATAAACGTTGTCAAAAAGCATGTTGTTTCAACGTTGTATTTGTGTTGTAGAAAATAGGTTGGGAAATGACCAAATTTCAATGGTCAAATCACTGTCACAACCTGACATTGAATAAACATTGTCAAAAAGCATGTTGTTTCAACGTTGTATTTGTGTTGTCGAAAATTGTTTGGGAAATGACCAAATTTCAATGGTCAAATCAACGTCGTCAAAAAAGCATGTTGTTTCAATGTTGTATTTGTGTTGTAGAAAATTGGTTGGGTAATGACCAAATTTCAATGGTCAAATCAACATCACAACCTGACATTGATTAAACGTTGTCAAAGAACATGTTGTTTCAACGTTGTATTTGTGCTGTAGAAAATTGGTTGGGAAATGACCACATGTCAATGGTCAAATCAACATCACAACCTGACATTAAATAAACGTTGTCAAAAAACATGTTTTGTCAATGTTGTATTTGTGTTGTAAAATATTGGTTGGGAAATGACCAAATTTCAATGGTCAAATCAACGTCGTCAAAAAAGCATGTTTGAACGTTGTATTTGTGTTGTAGAAAATTGGTTAGGAAATTACCAAATTTCAATGGTCAAATCAACTTCGTCAAAAAGCATGTTGTTTCAACGTTGTATTTGTGTTGTAGAAAATTGGTTGGGAATTGACCAAATTTCAATGGTCAAATAAACGTCACAACCTGGCATTGAATAAACATTGTCAAAAAGCATGTTGTTTCAACGTTGTATTTGTGTTGTAGAAAATAGGTTGGGAAATGACCAAATGTCAATGGTCAAATCAACGTCACAACCTGACATTGAATAAACGTTGTCAAAAAGCATGTTTTGTCAATGTTGTATTTGTGTTGTAAAATATTGGTTGGGAAATGACCACATGTCAATGGTCAAATCAACATCACAACCTGACATTGAACAAACGTTGTCAAAAAGCATGTTGTTTCAACGTTGTATTTCTGTTGCAGAAAATTGGTTGGGAAATGACCAAATTTCAATGGTCAAATCAACGTCGTCAAAAAAGCATGTTAAATAAATGATAAATGGGTTGTACTTGTATAGCGCTTTTCTACCTTCAAGGTACTCAAAGCGCTTTGACACTACTTCCACATTTACCCATTCACACACACATTCACACACTGATGGAGGGAGCTGCCATGCAAGGCGCTAGCCAGCACCCATCAGGATGAAGGGTGAAGTGTCTTGCTCAGGACACAACAGACATGACGAGGTTGGTACTAGGTGGGGATTGAACCAGGGACCCTCGGGTCGCGCACGGCCATTCTTCCACTGCGCCACGCCGCCCATGTTGTTTCAACGTTGTATTTGTGTTGTAGAAAATTGGTTGGGAATTGACCGAATTTCAATGGTCAAATCAACGTCACAACCTGACATTGAATAAACGTTGTCAAAAAGCGTGTTGTTTCAATGTTGTATTTGTGTTGTAGAAAATTGGTTGGGAATTGACCAAAGCAACTTCGTCAAAAAGCATGTTGTTTCAACGTTGTATTTGTGTTGTAAAATATTGGTTGGGAAATGACCAAATTTCAATGGTCAAATCAACGTCATAAAAAAGCATGTTGTTTCAACGTTGTATTTGTGTTGTAGAAAATTGGTTGGGAAATGACCAAATTTCAAAGGTCAAATCAACGTCACAACCTGACATTGAATAAACGTCGTCAAAAAGCATGTTGGTTTAACGTTGTGTTTGAGTTGCTCAACGTCAGGACCTAATTCAACAAGTTCCCAACGTTGTTTCAATGTCTTGTGCCTGCTGGGTAAACGTCATCTTTTCGTACAAGCCTATTTTATGTGTACATCTTATGTTCAGACTTAGGAGACAGCCTGCATCGTGCTTCCCCCAGGGGGGCTGGAGTCTACCCCAGTGGGCTACACTCCAATCACAGGATAGATGAACACAAACAAGCATCCCCATGTGAGGAACAAAGCAGTTGCTGCCCACTAGTTATCATATTACTTCATATTATGTAAGACGTATGACTAATTGTTGAATGTACTGCATCCACACATTGGAGTGTTCAGCTTTGTCCTTGGACCACAGTCGGTATTCTCTTCAAGGTCACATCTGTGCTGCAACTCTACCGTCACATTTTCATCCTTTCATTGCTTTTCAAACTATAAGTTGATCACATGACAACCCTGGCGACTGTCTGGCGCCTCCATGACATCACCAGGCCAAAAAAATGTTCCCAAAGATGATGCATCCTCATCTAGATTCTTCCTCCATGGTCCCGAAGAGATTAGGGAGTACTTTATATCTGTATCTTCTTCTTCGTGGAGTTTTCTCTTAAACGCGCCCAACTGAGTGCTGATTACAGACTTCTATTTATCAGCTCTGCCAAGACCGACAGCCACATAGGAGGCGGTGCTCCTCGGGTTTAAACACTTTTTAAGTGCAGCCTGCAGCTGGCAGGAACTTTGATGTGCTCTGCTTTAAAAGTATCTATGCAATCTATGCATATGATAGTGTATGTAGCACTACTCTATATACCACTCCCAGAACCAGTGGGCTGCATTCTCAAAGGGGGCGCCGCAAAGATGAGGGGAAAAAAGAAGAGGAGGTGGTGCTGTCATGATTCTGAGTGGTGGAGTACAGTATATCGTAGAGTGGTGGAGTACAGTACATCATAGAGTACTGTACTCAGTGGCCTAGTGGTTAGAGTGTCCCCCCTGAGATTGGTAGGTTGTGAGTTCAAACCCCGGCCGAGTCATACCAAAGACTATAAAAATGGGACCCATTACCTCCCTGCTTGGCACTCAGCATCAAGAGTTGGAATTGGGGGTTAAATCACCAAAAATGATTCCCGGGCGCGGCCACCGCTGCTGCTCACTGCTCCCCTCACCTCCCAGGGGGTGATCAAGGTTGATGGGTCAAATGCAGAGAATCATTTCACCACACCTAGTGTGTGTGTGTGACAATCATTGGTACTTTAACTTTTTACTATGCAAAGCCAAAGCCATTTATCAACAACACCCAGAAACGCTACCGGCTTCCCTGAGCCCGAGCTCATCCAAGATGGACTGATGCAAGGTGGAAAAGTGTTCTGTGGTCTGACGAGTCCACATTCGAAATTGTTTTTGGCACTTTGGGCACCCCTGCAAACTGTCCTTCATTTTTTTGATCCGTGTTTTTTAATCTTTATCCTGTTTTATCCGTATATTGTAAAGTCTCCTTTGGTGTTTTGAAAGGTGCTTGTACATTAAATGTATTATTATAATTTTTTTTTTTATATATAATTCTGCTTCCAGTATATGTCCTACTATTTCCGGTTTCAAGACTTTGGGAAGTAGGAGGGATCAGTGCAGGCCATGATGGCGGACATTTGCTGCAGTGGTCTCCGCTAATCTTTGGCACCGCAGGACTCGGGTAGCAGTGATCAATACCGCGAGCGAGGAGTGACACGGCTCACAGGATTACTGCAGTGACAGTACTCGGCTTACATGAATTCATTTAGCATCAATGCTGGGGAGACTAATGACAACATGATGAAGAGGGTGAGGGTGGGTGGATTGTATAAAATGACATCATAAAATGTGGGGCGCAGCTAAATTGAGTTTACAAGCAGGTTTTAAAGCGCCTGGTTAGGATGGAAATGTGTTTATTTTATAGACGCTATGTGAAATACATACTGCAGAATCCTGTCCTGTCATGTATCTTTTATAGTTAGTACAATGAAATTGGGAATAAACTTAAGAGTTGCAAGCGGTGATTAATCACAATTAATTTGTAAAGTGCTCGTCATTTAATAGTTTGTAGTCATTGATATATTGTTTACAAAATCAGACAATGAGTTTTTGGACACGGCAGGGCATAAAGTCAAAGGATTTCAAAAAGTTTAAGTTTCGGATTTATATGGCCCCATTCTTGGGTGGATCTCGTGTG
Source organism: Nerophis lumbriciformis (assembly GCF_033978685.3). Taxonomy (NCBI): domain Eukaryota; kingdom Metazoa; phylum Chordata; class Actinopteri; order Syngnathiformes; family Syngnathidae; genus Nerophis; species Nerophis lumbriciformis. The sequence goes on along the minus strand of NC_084562.2, from coordinate 9,803,884 downwards.
AGAGGAAGAAGTGGGCTTAATCACTTTGCAATGCGGTCTGCTGAAAAGGATGGAAAGCGCCACTCTACACAGCAACTGACACTGTGGTCAAAAATATTTAACACTCTACTGCCATCTGGTGGCTAAAGTGAATAGTGCACGCCCCACATTTGTCATTTTTTATGTGTCAGGTAAATCGCGACGAATTGGGCTATATAAATGGTTTCTTTATGTCTACATAAAATCAGCAAATATTGTTAAATTGTTGTCAAAAACGTTTGCAAATAAAAATATTTTTTTGTTTACCTGAAATCGTTGTCTTGTGTTTTATTCTAATTATAATCATGATCAACAAATTAAAGGCAAAAATCACAAAATCCTTCATTAGTTATAAAAAATAGTAAAAAGTATTAACTTGGTAATAATTTGTAGTTTTGGCCACATTTTTGGTTATTAGTTATTTTTGCACTATGGCAGGGATGCCCAAGGATGTGGCGGCCATTTTGGTATTTTTTTCATTTTGTAAAAAAATAAAAAATAAAAAGCTAAGTACAGACTATATATTGTATTGTATTGTGTAAGGTTTGAAAATGGAAAAAGATGGGGAAACAAAAATGTTTTTGTTTTAGTACATTTTTTGTTTGAGGACAAACATCACACAAACCTTCCCAATTGTTAGAAAACCCACTGTGTAATATGTTTATGTGTATGCTTCACTGATGACAGTATTTGGTGAACATCGTTTTGTCTTACTAATTTTGGCGGTGCTTGAACTCACCATAGTGTGGACTGTGATGCAACAGTTTTACATGTAAAATTTTCCACACCTTCTTTGTCTCATTTTGTCCACCAAAAGTTTTATTCTGTGCGTGAATGCACCAAGGTGCGCTTCGTTGATGTTATTGACTTGTTGGAGTGCTAATCAGGCATATTTGGTCACTGCATGACTCCAAGCTAATCAATGCTAACATGCTATTGAGGCTAGCTGTATGCACATATTGCATCATTATTCCTCATTTGTAGGTATGTTTGAGCTCATTTAATATCCTTTACTTTTATCCTCTGTGTATATAATTTAGTTTTGCATGTCTCATGACACATTATCTGTATGTGATATTGGCTGCATTTCTGATAGTTGTTTGTATGCCATGTTGTTCCAGACCACAGCAAACATTACCTCGCTTGCCAAAGATTGTAATAAATCTATTAAAAGAAGACAGCCTGCCGTTTCCTTTAACTTGAACACACACATCTTTACTTTTGGCCATTAAAAACCAGTAATTTCCAGGAGTTATCTCGCGTTATGAGTAGCCTCTGATTTACTAATGATTTCTAATGTGTAGAATAAATACTACAGTGTAGCATCGCTAATCGCTAGCTGGCAGCTAGGGCTGGCTGATCGCTAGGTGGGAACGAGAATGCTAATCGCTAACATGAATGCAATAATATAATTATTTATTCATGTTTTTATTTTAAACCTGCAAAGTGCATTGAGTAGGGTGCCCAGGTCACTGCCATTGTGTTGGATCAATGTTAATTCATATTTAAATACTTTTAAATTAGGGGTAAAATTGCGGGATAAATATAACAAAATTATTAGAAAAAGTTTATAAGAAAAAAAGAATATTGCATTTATCATGCATAAATGCAGATTATTCACTGAATTTATTTTGATTGTCCAGAATTTACCAGAAAGGCGGCGTGGGTTGTTACATGGTTAGTGATCGGGTCAATGGAGACTGACTGGTTTGCTATGTAACACATTTAGCTTTAAAATACATAAAGAAGGGAGCAATTTATGAGCAAATAAATTATTTATATTTAGGATTTTTTTTTTTTTTTTATCCTTTGAGATTCTGACAATAAAATCGCAGTTGTGTCAAAATGTTGGGGTATTTTTTCTTTGAATTAAATAAAATGATGCATGCAAGTAATCATACGTGTAATTAATCTGATTAAAAACAACAACAACAACAACAGTCTGATCAACCAAATATTCCACAAACCCCCAGCACTCCAACAAGCCAAAAACATCAACAAAGTGCACCTTTGTGCATTCACGCACAGCATAAAACTTTTGGTGGACAAATAGAGACACCGGGCGTGGAAGATTTCACATGTAAACAAACTGTTGCGTCACAGTCCACACTGTGGTGAGTTCAAGAACTGCCGAAATTAGTAGGACAAAACGATGGTCACCAAATACTGTCATCAGTGAAGCATACACACAAACATATTAGACAGTGGTCTTTCTAACAATTGGGAAGGTTTGTGTCATGTTTGTCCGCAAACAAAAAACATACCATCTTTTTCCATTTTCAATCGTTTTTTAAAAAATACTCCTGGGAGCCACTAGGGCGGCACACTTGTTGTGTGTGGACACGGATAAGGTTAGGTGTGATTTACCCTGGACAACCTTATACGGCTTAGTGCAGCCCTGGGCAAATTAAGGCCCGGGGGCCACATGCGGCCCGTTAAGTTTTTCAATCCGGCCCAAATAAGTTTTTTTAGATCTTCAAGATGGAAACTGTAGCTGCCATTATGATGTGCAGTAATGTTTTCTAATGACCGTAAGACTTGAACTAAACAAAGTATTTCAATGGTTGGAATCTGAGCTTTTGCATGATATACTAGTTACTATGGTAAGCTAATGAGTTACTATGGTAATCTAATGAGTTACTATGGTAATCTAATGAGTTTCTATGGCAGTGTGTTTCAACCTTTTTTGAGCCAAAGCACATTTTTTTCATTAAAAAAATACGGAGGCACACCGCCAGCAGAAAAGGTTAAACAATGAAACTCCACCAGGTTGTTGTGACCTATTTTGAGTTTGTTGTTGTTTCCTGTGTGTTGTGCTTTAGTTCCTGTCTTGCGCTGTTATTTTGGTGACCCTTCCTGTTTTGTTGGTGTTCTCCCGTAGCAGCTTCACGCCTTCCTTTGAGTGCTATTGCCCTCACCTGTTTTGTTTTCGCAATCAAGACTCTTTAAGTTGTGCGTACGCTATCCTTCTTTGTGGGGACATTGTTGATTGTCATGTCATGTACGGGATGTGCTTTGTGGACGCCGTCTTTGCTCCACACGCTGTAAGTTTTTGCTGTCGTCCAGCATTCTGTGTTTGTTGACTTTGTAGCCAGTTCAGTTTTACTTTTGTTTTACATAGCCATTCCTATGCTTCAGTGCCTTTTCCTAGCGGGAATTGCCTTGTTATTTTTTGGTTTAAGCGTTACATACCTTTTTACCTGCAGTCTGTCTCCCGCTGTGCTCTGCATATTGGGATCACGACAAACCATCCTCGACGCGTTCCAACTTCTACAAAGCAATGAACTACCTGCTGCCACCTACTGGTATGGAGTATTACAAGATTACCCTGCCAAGCTCTACACAGCACAGGCACTAGACCAGTGTTTTTCAATCACTGTGCCGTGGCACACTAGTGTGCCGTGAGATACAGTCTGGTGTGCCGTGGGAGATGATCTAATTTCACCTATTTGGGTTAAAAATATTTTTTGCAAAGCAGTAATTATAGTCTGCAAATGTTGTGTTGTTGTTGAGTGTCGGTGCTGTCTAGAGCTCTGCAGAGTAACCGTGTAATACTCTTCCATATCAGTAGGTGGCAGCAGGTAGCTAATTACTTTGTAGATGTCGTAAACAGCGGGAGGCAGCGTGCAGGTAAAAAGGTGTCTAATGCTAAAACCAAAAATAAGCAAAAGGTGAGTGCCCCTAAGAAAAGGCATTGAAGCTTAGGGAAGTATATGCAGAACCAAATTAAAACTGAACTAGCTACAAAGTAAACAAAAACAGAATGCTGGACGACAGCAAAGACTTACTGTGTGAATGGGTGAATGTGGAAATAGTGTCAAAGCGCTTTGAGTTCCTTAAAAAAAAAGGTAGAAAAGCACTACACAAGTATAACCATTTTTTACCGTTTTACTGTGGAGCAAAGACGGCGTCCACAAAGTACATCCGAACATGACATGACAATCAACAATGTCCCCACAAAGAAGGATAAAAACAACTGAAATATTCTTGATTGCTAAAACAAAGTAGATGCGGGAAATATCACTCAAAGGAAGACATGAAACTGCTACAGGAAAATACCCCCAAAAAAGAAAAAGCCACCAAAATAGAAGCGCAAGACAAGAACTAAAACACTAGAGCTATATTGATGCATGCTTGGTTATGGTTTAAAGTCATATCCAACAATTACGACAACGACTTTTTACTGTCAACTGAGTTTCGTTTTTTAATGATTTCTGCTGGTGGTGTGCCTCCGCATTTTTTCAATGCAAAAAATGTGCCTTTGCTCAAAAAAGGTTGAAAAACACTGCACTAGACAATGGCACATTATTAAGATTATTGATTTTCAAAAAAATTTTTGGGACCAATTAGGTGAAGTTGCATAATTTCCCACAGCACACCAGACAATATCTCACGGTACACTAGTGTGCCGCGGCACAGTCGTTGAAAATCACTGTTCTATGGTAATCTAAATCACAGCAGTTTAGACGAGGCACCAAGCAGGGTGGGTGGGAAGCGTTTCCACATAGTTTTTCAAGAGCGGCCAGCCGAAAATGCGGAAGGAGATTTTTACAACAAAGTTCTAAAGCTTAGTGATATATCAGATATGTCAGATTGGTGTGTTGTTGTTGTTTTGTTTTTTTACCCTTCGCGTTCATATTTCGCTATTTGTTGCACTTTTTTGTGTTTCGCTTGATTGTAAGCGAACATGAAGTTCATATGTTGTCAATATTCAGTGTTTTATCGTTCATAGTTAATATTGTAGATCCCACATTCTTTATTTTCATGTACATTCTGGGTGTCTCATTCAGTAAAAAAATGTAAAATTCCATTCCGTTTTTTTAAGGCGGTCTGTCATAACTTTTTTAGCATTCAGACTAGGGATGTCCCGATCCGATATTTGGATCGGATCGGCCGCCGATATTTGCCAAAAAATGCGTATCGGCAAGGCATGGGAAAATGCCGATCCAGATCAGTTTTTAAAAAAACTCCGGTCCGTGTTTTCCAACGCACCTATCTAAATAATACATTCCACTTTTCTGCTACTCCCTAATTTCCGTTCCGCATTTTCCAGCACACCTTCAACACATCCACAGGTCTGTGGATTCTCACGCAGTTGCTTTTAGCTGCTGGCATTACACGACAGGCTCTTCTCACTCTTTCCTGTGTCTCCCTCTCACAGACAGCAAGCGCACCTTCTTACACACGTCACATACTGTCACGTCATACGTCACATACGTATACGCCCTCCCCGAGCAGAGAGGTAGCATGGCTAACGTTAGCTGTGATGCTAGCGCAGCCGTGTGACCAACGCTCCCTCTAAGGTGCGCGCCTGTGCAATTGTGCACTGCTCAAGCGTCCTCTGCGCACGGCAAATCTATGCCACGCACAAAATCAAATAAAAAAATAAGCGCATAACAATTTTCGACACACGGACACGACAGAGAAAACACTTTTCGTCATCATTGTTCAAATATTGTAACGTCTGTCGAGACGCTTATCTCCATTCGGTGCCACACGTCCACACCATCAAAATGCCGAGGCAAACATTTCCAGATCAACACCGTATGAAAAAAAATAGTGATTTTTTTAGTTGTGATTTCCTTCTCTGCATGAAAGTTTAAAAGTAGCATATATTAATGCAGTATAAAGAAGAATGTTTTAATGTAGACACATAGAATCATCATACTGCTGTGATTATATGCATCAAGTGTTCATTCAAGGCTAAGGCAAAATATCCACATATATATGGTGTATCGTGACATGGCCTTAAAATATCGCAATATTAAAAAAAGGCCATATCGCCCAGCCCTAGTTCAATGATGCCATTTCTGTTTGTCATGTATAATTTTGTCTATTTTGTGTTTATCCTTGAATAAACAGGTCAGTTTCTTGTTACCAACCATTGTGTATTATTCAAACTCCCCTAATTCAGCTGGCTAGTTGTTATCAAGAGTACTAAAACTCTTTTCAACATGATTCTGACAACTAAGTAGGCTAAATAACTTTAAACTTTAATACATGCTCGGATAGGCCAGTATCGGTATCGGTCAGTATCGGTATCGGATCGGAAGTGCAAAAACAATATCGGTATCGGATCGGAAGTGCAAAAATCTGGATCGGGACATCCCTAATTCAGACATTATTGTGAGGTTTTGTATTAGTGTTCCTAAAAATCAGATATACCGGCTCCCAGACACATTTTGTCTCTCTAAATTTGGCCCCCGAGTCAAAATAATTGCCCAGGTCTGGCTTAGTGTAAACGGGGCCTAAGGAGCCGCATTCGGGGGTTGTTCTGATATAATAAATAAAGCTTCATATTCAAGAGTCTTAAAAATCTTGAAGCAAAAGGTATCAATAGATATCAGTGTGTGCATCGCCAATACTGGCCCTGTATTGACTTGGCATCAGATTGATATGTAGATTACAATTGGAACATGTTGAATTGTAAACAAACTCAGTGTATCTTGAGCAGGGTTGGAACAAACCATAACCAAAATTTGCAGCAAAAAGTTTTCACGGGACAAACTTTGTTGTAACTCTCACACTAAATCCTCTGGGACGTGTTTGCATGCTGGTAAAGAGACGTGATGAGAAGGAGAGCTGCTGCTGATGCTCTAGTCAAGCCTCATGAAGGCTCCCTCATCCCCTGAGCGGACACACGGCGACATGCAGCATGAAGCAATGACACCCTCATTGTGCTAATGGCAGCCGGTTCAGATAACAAAGCCGCTCCACTGAGTTCACCAGCGGGGGGTCTCTGAGCTGCCTATACAGCCCACGAGCGCAGAGGAGAATTTTGGGAGACGAGGCTCAGCGCAAACGAGCAAACGGCGTCTGAAGATAAACAACAATAGCGACAACCATTGTATTGAAATGCAAAGCCTTGCTCCTGCAGTTCCCCGCTAAAAACACGGCGATAAACGGTCGAAGAAATGAAATGCATGGCCACACTCCTACACATTGCAGCTTTAAACAACAGCCTTGACATTATTAGCAAATGTAATCAAGCATTACTGCTGGCACCATGAAAGGAAGCGACTATGCGGCCTGTCTCTCGCTCAGTATCACGTCTTCATGCTCTAATCCCACGTATTTATATGCTCAATGACTTCAGCCGCACAGTAGAATTAGCAAAGGTCAATCTTTGCAGAAGCAGCAGTTTTTGCCAAGAGTTTATGATTTAACTGCAGAACTTGGACATCCTTCTATTCATGCAAAAGCCACAACAGTATTAGGATTAAACATATTATTAAACAAATGATGATGTGCAGTTGTACGGTACCTCTCTTTTCATTCACCCCACATTTGACCTTGTTTTTTTTTTGTTTTTTTTGCAGAATCAAGTGCCCAAAGAATCCCACAAAATATAAGCCAACGTGGGGCCAAAGAATGTTGCAAGTGACAACAATTTGATAAAGAAGGTGAGAAACACTAATAGATTCAAGCAAGAACTAAGTAAAGCAAAGAGGAGAGCCGTGTTGCCTATCTCATTGGGTTTTATTCATAAAAACCTATTCTTATTCTGAATGAATGAATGAATGAATGAATGAAATAAGTTTATTTCGGTCGTATAATCAACCATCAACCATGAACCATTTTGTGTGACTAGTTTAAGAGTACAGACTATACATATAGAACAATCATACACATGTACACACAATATAACATACATCCATAAAGGTGGATGCATATGCAAAAGTGCAATATATTTATCTGTACAGTAATCTATTTATTTATATCTGCACCTTATTGCTCTTTTACCCTGCATTACAACGAGCTAATGCAACCAAATGTTGTTCTTATCTGTACTGTAAAGTTCAAATTTGAATGACAATAAAAGGAAGTCTAAGTCTATTAAAAGGGATTTGTGTTTACTATTGAATTTGCAATATTTATTATGGGACAAAAAGCTTCAGTTATTGTACGTTTCTGTTTTTGTCACACACAAAAATGTCAGTTGTATTTCTTGTACATGTCATAATGTTACAAGAGTAAAGCTGTAAAATTATGACAAAAAAATCAAACACATTTTAAAGAAGATTTTAGATTAATGTATTTATTTTTTTAAGAAAAATGACAAATTCCTTTTATGATCAGAATGAGTAATTTTATAGTGTATTATAGTATTATGTGAAAAAAACCATCTGCATTTATTTTTGTGACATTTATTCGTTTTTTTATTCTTGAAAAACAACTTTATCCATGTAAAAACATTAGTTATTTATTTTTAATTCTTGTTAAAAAAAAAAAACCTTCTCATTATATTACAGCTTAATTGTCATATTTTTATGACTTAACAACTGAAGTATTATATTTTGGTGGCCATTACGCTCTTTAGTTAAAAGGGTCTTTCCTATTCTTCAAGGGTTTTTTTTAAAATCACATTGGATCTCAGTGAGGGATCTATAATGTAATGTATTATATTATTATGTGAAAAAATTTAATTTATCCTTTTTTATTCTTGATATTACAACTTTATCCTTGTAAAAATGTTCCTGTTCACCTGTGGGATGTTCCAAATAAGTGTTTGACGAGCATTCCTCAACTTTCTCAGTCTTTTTTGCCACTTGTGCCAGCTTTTTTGAAACATGTTGCAGGCCTCAAATTCCAAATGAGCTAATATTTGCAATGAATAACAAAGTTTTCCAATTCGAACATTAAGTATCTTGTCTTTGCAGTCTATTCAATTGAATATAAGTTGAAAATGATTTGCAAATCATTGTATTCTGTTTTTATTTACCATTTACACAATGTGCCAACTTCACTGGTTTTGGGTTTTGTACAAATAGGTCTAAACAAGTTGGAAATGTAAAATAGGGCCCCCTATATAAAATAGGGGACTGCGCTTTTTGGGGAATTTTGCCTATCGTTCACAATCCTTTAAGAGACTCAAAGACAAAAAGTTAGGGTTTTTTTCAGTCTCTAACATGTAAAAATCGTCTCATTCGAGGTGGCTAGCAATGCAGTTAATGGGGGCAATCAATTCTACCTCTAAATCACTTTAAAAATGCATTCAAAATCCGTCAAAAATATTTAATTTATGTTCCGTAACCTGTATAATAACCAAGCTGTAGCAACATTGTTGTTGTATGAGCAAACACTGAAGAACTCTTTTTCTAGCGTAGTAATACGTCGGCGTGCTTTGGTATAAGCTAGCGTTTACGACAACATTAATCACATTTGAGTTTGTAATGCACAACAATGCGATACGACACCAACCTGTACTGGCTAAAAAACATGAACAATCATATTACAGTATCTGTAATGTATCAGCCCATCATGTTCATGTTTTGTTTGTACACAGCGAGCCAGACAGTGTATGTACTGTAGTTGTACGAGATGTGCTGCGCGTATCATGAACAATATGAAATCACTTACTCCATGGACACCTGTCCGTTGGGTCAAGCTGGCCGGGGACGTTTCTTGTGGATTTGGGTAAGCGATCGACTGTTTCGACACAGCTTGGCTCAAAAGTTCCGTATTTGCAGCGTGATCAAGACACATCGACCTCACTCTCTCGGCTCCCGTCTGCGCCAACCTTTCAGCCTCTTCTTTGTGCTCGCTTCTAGAAGCAGCAGTTCATCCTCTGTATATTCAGCTTCAAAAAGATAAGGTTGTGAATCCTCTGCGTTGTCTGTTACCAAGTCTGCCATGATTAGAAGACACATTCCTTAAAAGGGGTGGGGGGGTCGCACTAATATACAATGAAAACTTTAACCTTACCCCTAACCTAAATAATAAATACAAATCGTTTGAGGTGCTTACTATGAGGTCTGTCGCACCGCTGCCTCTCGATATGGCTGTTATCTTCCGCCCCCCCAGGGCCCTACTCGGACTTTATCAATGAATTCTCAGAGTTTGTTGCTGATCTAGTGACGCATGCAGACAATATAATCATAATGGGGGACTTTAATATCCATATGAATACCCCATCGGACCCTCAGTGCGTGGCGCTCCAGACTATAATTGATAGCTGTGGTCTTACACAAATAATAAATGAACCTAAGCATCGCAACGGTAATACGATAGATCTAGTGCTGGTCAGGGGTGTCACCACCTCCAAAGTTATGGTACTCCCGTATACTAAAGTAATGTCCGATCATTACCTTACAAAATTCGAAGTTCTGACTCATTGTCAACAAACTAATAATAATAATAACTGCTATAGCAGCCGCAACATTAATGCTGCCACAACGATGACTCTTGCTGACCTACTGCCTTCGGTAATGGCACCATTCCCAAATTATGTCGGCTCTATTGATAACCTAACTAACAACTTTGACAATGCCCTGCGCAAAACCATTGATAGTATAGCACCGCTAAAACAAAAAAGGGCCCCTAAAAGGCGCACCCCATGGTTTACAGAAGAAACCAGAGCTCATAAATTATCATGTAGAAAGTTGGAACGCAAATGGCGCGCGACCAAGCTTGAGGTTTTCCATCAAGCATGGAGTGATAGTTTAATATCGTATAAACGCATGCTTACCTTAGCTAAAGCTAAATATTACTCAAATCTCATCCGCCTCAACAAAAACGACCCTAAATTTTTGTTTAGTACAGTAGCATCGCTAACCCAACAATGGACTCCTCCCAATAGCTCCACCCACTCGGCAGATTACTTTATGAATTTCTTTAATAAGAAAATTTAACTCATTAGAAAGGAGATTAAAGACAACGCATCCCAGCTACAACTGGGTTCTATTAACACAGATACAACTGTATCTACGATGGATACTGCAATACAAAATAGTCTCTCTCTTTTTGATGAAATAACATTAGAGGAACTATTACGGCGTGTAAGTGGGATAAAACAAACAACATGTTTACTTGACCCACTTCCTGGGAAACTTATCAAGGAGCTTTTTGTATTATTAGGTCCATCAGTGCTAAATATTGTAAACTTATCACTTTCCTCTGGCACTGTTCCCCTAGCATTCAAGAAAGCGGTTATTCATCCTCTGCTCAAAAGACCTAACCTTGATCCTGACCTCATGGTAAACTACCGACCGGTGTCCCACCTTCCCTTTATTTCAAAAATCCTCGAAAAAATTGTCGCACAGCAGCTAAATGAACACTTAGTGTCTAACAATCTCTGTGAACCTTTTCAATCCGGTTTCAGGGCAAATCACTCTACGGAGACAGCCCTCGCAAAAATGACTAATGATCTATTGCTAACGATGGATTCTGATGCGTCATCTATGTTGCTGCTACTTGATCTTAGCGCTGCTTTCGATACCGTCGATCATAATATTTTATTAGAGCGTATCAAAACACGTATTGGTATGTCAGACTTAGCTTTGTCGTGGTTTAACTCTTATCTTACTGACAGGATGCAATGCGTCTCCCATAATAATGTGACCTCGGACTATGTTAAGGTAACGTGCGGAGTTCCTCAGGGTTCGGTTCTTGGCCCTGCACTCTTTAGTATTTACATGCTGCCGCTAGGTGACATCATACGCAAATACGGTGTTAGCTTTCATTGTTATGCTGATGACACCCAACTCTACATGCCCCTAAAGCTGACCAACACGCCGGATTGTAGTCAGCTGGAGGCGTGTCTTAATGAAATTAAACAATGGATGTCCGCTAACTTCTTGCAACTCAACGCCAAGAAAACGGAAATGCTGATTATCGGTCCTGCTAAACACCGACATTTATTTAATAATACCACCTTAACATTTGACAACCAAAAAATTACACAAGGCGAATCAGTAAAGAATCTGGGTATTATTTTCGACCCAACTCTCTCCTTTGAGTCACACATTAAGAGTGTTACTAAAACGGCCTTCTTTCATCTCCGTAATATCGCTAAAATTCGTTCTATTTTATCCACTAGTGACGCTGAGATCATTACCGGTATTCATGCGTTCGTTACGTCTCGTCTCGACTACTGTAACGTATTATTTTCGGGTCTCCCTATGTCTAGCATTAAAAGATTACAATTGGTACAAAATGCGGCTGCTAGACTTTTGACAAGAACAAGAAAGTTTGATCATATTAGGCCTATACTGGCTCACCTGCACTGGCTTCCTGTGCACTTAAAATGTGACTTTAAGGTTTTACTACTTACGTATAAAATACTACACGGTCTAGCTCGGTCCTATCTTGTCGATTGCATTGTACCATATGTCCCGGCAAGAAATCTGCGTTCAAAGAACTCCGGCTTATTAGTGATTCCCAGAGCCCAAAAAAAGTCTGCGGGCTATAGAGCGTTTTCTATTCGGGCTCCAGTACTATGGAATGCCCTCCCGGTAACAATTAGAGATGCTACCTCAGTAGAAGCATTTAAGTCCCATCTTAAAACTAATTTGTACACTCTAGCCTTTAAATAGCCCCCCTGTTAGACCAGTTGATCTGCCGTTTCTTTTCTTTTCTCCTCTGCTCCCCTTTTCCTTGTGGAGGGGGGGGGGGGGGGGGGGGGGGGGCACAGGTCCGGTGGCCATGGATGAAGTGCTGGCTGTCCAGAGTCGGAACCCGGGGTGGACCGCTCGCCTGTGCATCGGCTGGGAACATCTCTGCGCTGCTGACCCGTCTCCGCTCGGGATGGTGTCCTGCTGGCCCCACTATGGACTGGACTCTTACTATTATGTTGGATCCACTATGGACTGGACTCTCACAATATTATGTCAGACCCACTCGACATCCATTGCTTTTGGTCTCCCTTAGAGGGGGGGGGTTACCCACATATGCGGTCCTCTCCAAGGTTTCTCATAGTCATTCACATCGACGTCCCACTGGGGTGAGTTTTTCCTTGCCCTTATGTGGGCTTTGTACCGAGGATGTCGTTGTGGCTTGTGCAGCCCTTTGAGACACTTGTGATTTAGGGCTATATAAATAAACATTGATTGATTGATTGATTGATTCCGGAAGTAGGAACACACACTTGTTGCCAGAAGTGCGCTGCTATGGAAACGGAAATAAATGTGCCATGGAAGTTGATAAAAATGATAAAAATATGGTAAATATTGAACATATTACATATTGTTATGAACGTGTCTGTTACTACATTATATATCAATCAATCAAAGTTTATTTATATAGCCCTTAATCACAAGTGTCTCAAAGGGCTGCACAAGCCACAACGACAACCCAATGGGATACAATGAGAAACCATCCTGTCAGTAAGATAAGAGTTAAACCAAGACGAGGCTAAGCCTGACATACCAATACTTGTTTTGATACATTCTAATAAAATATTATGATCGACGGTATCGAAAGCAGCGCTAAGATCAAGTAGCAGCAACATAGATGACGCATCAGAATCCATTGTTAGCAATAGATCATTAGTCATTTTTGCGAGGGCTGTCTCCGTAGACTGATTTGCCCTGAAACCGGACTGAAAGAGTTCACAGAGATTATTAGACGCTAAGTGTTCATTTAGCTGCTGTGCAACAATTTGTTCGAGGATTTTCGAGATAAAGGGAAGGTGAGACACCGGTCGGTAGTTTACCATGAGGTCAGGATCGAGGTTAGGTCTTTTGAGCAGAGGACGAATAACTGATTTTTTTAATGCTAGGGGAAAAGCGCCAGAGGAAAGTGATAAGTTTATAATATATAGACTTGCAGTGTGTATATAAAACGTTGATGGGAGGGTTTTGAAGTTGTTTTAGAGGGCTTTGAGGGTTACAACAGGGACTCCCATTAGTTTTTTTTGTTCTTTAGCCTCTCGTGTGAACGGCACGCTTTCCTTTTGTTTTGGTTTCTGTCTTTTCTGATGTGTAGGATTACCGTAATTGATTATTAAATATGTCCCTACCTTCAAGTCCTGTCCGGAATAGTCATACTTGCCAACCCTCCCGGATTTTCCGGGAGACTCTCGAAATTCAGCGCCTCTCCCGAAAACCTCCCGAGACAAATTTTCTTCCGAAAATCTCCCGAAATTCAGCCGGAGCTGGGGGCCACACCCCCTCCAGCTCCATGCGGACCTGAGTGAGACAGCCTGTTTTCACGTCTGCTTTCCCACAATATAAACAGCGTGCCTGCCCAATCACGTTATAACTGTAGAATGATCGAGGGTGAGTTCTTGGTTTCTTATGTGGGTTTATTGTTAGGCAGTTTCATTAACGTCCTCCCAGCGCGGTAACAACACACAACAACAACAGTCACGTTTTCGTCTACCGTAAAGCAGTTTGTCTGCCGTAAACAGCAATGTTGTGACACTCTTAAACAGGACAATACTGCCATCTACTGTACATGCATATGTGACAATAACATCTACGGCTTTTAGAGAGTGCAGTGCACAACTGCGCACACAACAAGGAGACGAAGCAGAAGAACGAGGAAGATACAGCCATGGCGACGCCGGCGACGAGTAAGATGAAGAAATATGCTTGGAAGTTCCAAGCCGCAGCTGCGATTGGACCTGGATAGCCTCCGGGAAGAAGTAGTGGACTACCAAGTGCTTGGCAGTGAAGATCTTCCTCAGGAAGCAAAGATTGACCGGTTTTGGGCCATGCTAGGGAGAGATGGAAGATTCCAGACTCTAATGCATTTGATGAAAGCACTTTTGTGCGTGCCACACAGCAATGCATCATCAGAGAGGGTGTTCAGGATGGTTAGAAAAATAGTGACAGAGAATAGAACAAGGATGGACAATTCAACCCTTAACTCAACAATGAGTAGATGAGTGTTATGTGTGTGTACATGTGTAAATAAATAAAGTGATAAATAAAGTATTTCTTGTATATATATATATATATATATATATATATATATATATATATATATATATATATATGAAATACTTGACTTGGTGAATTCTAGCTGTAAATATACTCCTCCCCTCTTTACCACGCCCCCAACCACGCCCCCCCACCTCCCGAAATCGGAGGTCTCGAGGTTGGCAAGTATGGGAATAGTCTGTTTGCATCCTGGGAGGAAAAAACCTCGCAGTAAGCTGCAAAAACCACGTCTTGACAGCGGGTGAGCGGGCGAACACTAATCAGAGACAGGTGGAAATAATAAGTAACCATGGTAACCAACAAGGGTGCACAAAAACAGGAACTAAGGGAGTCCAAAACTAACAGAACATAACAAAAACATGATCCGGACCACGGATCATGACAATAAAAACCTGACATGTCTTCTTTTCTCTCATAATGATTGTGACAAGAGGCAACATTCCCAAAAAAGTGCAGTTCTCCTTTAAATAACAGTGAAATCTACGAATGTAAATACTGTAATCTACAAACTTTTTTTTGATGTTCCTTACCTTTGCCAATGTGGTGAGCTACATTCTTATAACAATAAACAACTATAGTTCTCTTTGAGAAAAAATATTGGGTTTTTTTTCCACAATGACAGTGCATTTGCTGTTCTATAAGAAAGTCATTTCATGTTCCTAAAATTTCATATAGCTCAAATTTGGGCTGATAAGTTTCCTTTGAAGTGAGAAGCTGCACCAGAAATGAGGTCAGCTCTCCCGACTCCACACAAAGTTAATATCATCTCCAAGATCATCAGCGCACTGCTTCAGCTCCTTCTCCTTATAAACACGTCTGCTTCACAGCCAGACTTTGAGCGCCCATCATGCTTCTTAAATCTCCGCTTTCATCGGCTCACAATGTTTTCCAGGTGTCAGCCACCCCCTCTGCTACGAAGAAGAATTCCAAAGGGAAATTTGATTCTCGCCGCTTTAGCTGGTAGGTTGACGCTCACATCACAAAGACGCAATGCCATTCTAGCACAGCCGTAAATATGTCTTCTTAAAAAGAAATAACTGCAGCACACATTTGGACTTGAGAGAGGAAGGGCTTTGCATTTGGGGACAAACAAATCTCACTGTCATTATGCCATGCTGTAGTATCTTTAGTGAAGTTAATTATATTTATATAGCACTTTTCTCTAGAGACTCAAAGCGCTTTCCATAGTGAAATCCATTATCTACATCTGTAAGTTACATTTCAACCAGTGTGGGTGGCACTGGGAGCAGGTGGGTAACGTGTCTTGCCCAAGGGCACAACGGCAGTGACGAGAATGGCGGAAGCGGGGCTCGAACCTGGAACCCTCGAGTTGCCAACAGGGCCGCTCTACCAACTAAGCCATTCAACCAGTGTGGGTGGCACTGGGAGCAGGTGGGTAACGTGTCTTGCCCAAGGGCACAACGGCAGTGACGAGAATGGCGGAAGCGAGGCTCGAACCTGGAACCCTCGAGTTGCCAACAGGGCCGCTCTACCAACTAAGCCATGCTTTGATTTTATTGTTTGTTATTCAGCGAAACAGCTATAAAATGTAACATTTGACATTGTACTGAGGGGTAAGTCAGAAAATAGCCTGATTTTTCCAGGGTCAGATGTCCAATTCTGATTTTTTTGTCAAATCCGATATTTTTAGTGGCCGTTCACACTACAAAAAAAAAAAAGCGATTTCTAATGTGAACGAAATCTGACCCGCAAGCGGATATGACGTCATGACTAGGGATGTCTGATATTTGCCAAAAAATGCGTATCGGCAAGGCATGGGAAAATGCAGATCCAGATCCAGTTTTTAAAAAATCCGGTCCGTGTTTTCCAACGCACCGATTTAAATAATACATTCGACTTTTCCGTTGCTCCGTAATTTCCGTTCCGCATTTTCCAGCACACCTTCAACACATCCACAGGTCTGTGGATTCTCACGCAGTTGCTTTTAGCTGCTGGCATTACACGACAGGCAGCAAGTGCACCTTCTTACACACGTCACATACTGTCACGTCATACGTCACATACTGTCACGTGATACGTCACAAACTGTCACGTCATACGTCACATACGTATACGCTCTCTCCCAGCAGAGAGGTAGCAGCATGGCTCACGTTAGCTGTGATGCTAGCGCAGCCGTGTGGCCAACGTTCTCTCTAAGGTGCGCGCCTCTGCGCATAGCAATTATATGCCACGCAATTATAAGCGCATAACAATTTTCGACACACAGACACGACAGAGAAAACAGTTTTTGTCATCATTGCTCAAATATAGTAACGTCTGTCGAGACGCTTATCTCCATTCGGTGCCACACGCCCACACCATCAAAATGCCGAGGCAAAAATTTCCACATCAACACCGTATGAAAAAATTTGTGATTTTTTTAGTTGTGATTTCCTTCTCTGCATGAAAGTTTAAAAGTAGCATACCGGTATATTAATGCAGTATGAAGAAGAATGTTTTAATGTAGACATGCAAGCCTTGAAAGAAACTTTTGAAAATCAAGACTACATTTCCTGCAAATGGGTGCATTTCTACCCTATATTTTAACTTTAGATTTATTCTCATATCAAACTCTTTTGGCTGTCTTTTGACACTTACATCCGGCGCCCCCCTCCACACCCTGGATTATAAATAATGTAAATAATTCAATGTGATTATCTTGTGTGATGACTGTATTGTGATGATAGTATATATTTGATAGTATATATCTGTATCATGAATCAATTTAGGTTGAAAAATGTTGAAAAACTTATTGGGGTGTTACCATTTAGTGGTCAATTGTACGGAATATGTACTTCACTGTGCAACCTACTAGTAAAAGTCTCAACCAATCAACCCAAACACATAGAATCATCATACTGCTGTGATTATATGCATCAAGTGTTCATTCAAGGCTAAGGCAAAATATCCACATATATATGGTGTATCGTGACATGGCCTTAAAATATCGCAATATTAAAAAAAGGCCATATCGCCCAGCCCTAGTTCAATGATGCCATTTCTGTTCATCATGTATAATTTTGTCTATTTTGTGTTTATCCTTGAATAAACAGGTCAGTTTCTTGTTACCAACCATTGTGTATTATTCAAACTCCCCTAATTCAGCTGGCTAGTTGTTATCAAGAGTACTAAAACCCTTTTCAACATGATTCTGACAACTAAGTAGGCTAAATAACTTTAAACTTTAATACATGCTCGGATAGGCCAGTATCGGTCAGTATCAGTATCGGTCAGTATCGGTATCGGATCGGAAGTGCAAAAACAATATCGGTATCGGATCGGAAGTGCAAAAACCTGGATCGGGACATCCCTAGTCATGACGTGTCACAAGCACTGCAGTGTTTACGGGAGTGAAAATGGCTTCAGCTCGAGTAGGTCTCAGTACTGGTGCATTTGTGGCCATTTTTAAGATTTGGTGCAATTAGTGTTGTCCCGATAACAATATTTTTGTACCGGTACCAAAATGTATTTCGATGATACTTTTCTAAATAAAGAGGACTACAAAAAATTTCATTATTGGCTTTACTTTAACTAAAAATATTAGGGTACATTAAACATATGTTTCTTATTGCAATCGAGGAACACTTTTGTCCTTAAATAAAATAGTGAACATACAAGACAACTTGTCTTTTATTAGTAAGTAAACAAACAAAAACTCCTAATTTGTTTGCTGACATATGCAGTAACATATTGTGTCATTTATTATTCTATTATTTTGTCAAAATTATTAAGGACAAGTGGTTATTATTATTATCAATCTACTTGTTCATTTACTGTTAATATCTGCTTATTTTCCATTTCAACATGTTCCATCTACACTTCTGTTAAAATGTAATACGGTAATCACTTATTCTTCTGTTGTTTGATACTTTACATTAGTTTTGGATGATACCAAAACATGTAGGTATCAGCCTATGGGGCTCTTGCTCTTCCGGGTTCTCTGGACCACCAATGACGGACATGACAGCCGTGTTCATCTTTGCGAACAATGATTCATTTTGCAATAAGTTGTGCTTTTCAGCCATGTTCCAAGTTTCTCTCGCTCGTTCTCCACCATCAACAACCTCCTCTCCTTCCCGACTACTGCCTTTAACAGAGCGACAGGTGATCAGACAAACACTCACAGCTGTGTCATCTACGCACCTGTCACTAATCACGAAGCCGATCCTGACACACCCCGCTTCGCTGCAGGTCCGCAGGCCACCCCCCCAAGTACTTACAGGATCATACATTGGTCATATTCAAAGTACTCATGTGTCCAGGGACATATTTACTGAGTTTATAAACATAATATGAATATTAAAAAAAGGAAAAAAGATTATGTGACGATAAAATATATAGATGTAATCATAGTAGTATCGACTAGATACGTTATTGTACTTGGTATCATTACAGTGGATGTCACAGTGACGTGCAGTCACTAGAGGCAGGTGAGGCGGGGCCTCACCTGCCATCATGGAAAGAAAAAAAATGTAAAAAGAAAAAAATATATATTAAATTGTTAAATGTATCCAGTGATTATACTATAAAGTTATTTTCCATTTAACTTCACCATTTTTAGATTCTTTTTATTCAAAATCGCTGAATTTTCACATTTGCCGTTCAAATACTGAGAAGAGACGGTGCGGTGAACAGCAGTCAGTTGAGGCACGTCACTCAGTGCCTCAACATGGATTGCGGAGTCGGCTAACTGCTGGCCTGCTGTGCAATGAGACCGTATTGCTATATGAATTATATTATACATTTCCATAGTTTAGTTAGCTGAAGTATATAATGTACAGTGTATTTTGTCAACAACTGTATGTGTGTAAAGTATTTCTTGTGCTGAGCAATCATAAAACGGCTGCAAAAGACGCACTGGCTGAGGCTCGCCTCCTGCACCCCCGCCGTAGAATTTGCACCCCCTGACGGGAGTGTTATATCAACTAAAGCCCACACTTAAACTTTCCACGTGCAAGATTGAATCTATCTAAAAAAGTTATTTCATAAGAAGCCAAAAAGTGCAAAAACAATAATGTTCGTGTTGGAGGAGTTGTGAATGACTGCAGGGCCACAACATTAGGTACACCTGCAGACTGCAGGTGTACCTAATTCACAACTCCTCCAACACGATCATTATTGTTTTTGCACTTTTTGGCTTCTTATTAAATAACTTTTGTAACCTATTTTTATGGGCTTTCCTCTTTGTGATGTTAAGTTCCTGTTATGCGCTGTTATACAGTGTATGCCTTGAGCTCTTATTTTGAGGGCGCTAAGAGCGGAATTTTGACATGTTGGAGTGGAGCGGAAGTTTTTGAAAGAAGGTAAATAAAGTGGTCATCGTGTAAATTGGAGCCTCCGTGTTTGTTATTTTGTAGTTTCATACTGTATAGACGACATTTATAAACCCTCGGTTCAATCTTGCACGTGGAAAGTTGAAGTGAGGGCTTTAGTCATTAATCCAGCACAACAGCGGCGCATTTATAAGTAAAGGTAAGACCATAATAACGTTTTTTTATTAAATGTGCTTTTTTGTGTGCTACAGTTTGTATGTGTAAAGTTAAAGTTAAGTTAAAGTACCAATGATTGTCACACACACACTAGGTGTGGTGAAATTTGTCCTCTGCATTTGAACCATCCCCTTGTTCACCCCCTGGGAGGTGAGGGGAGCAGTGGGCAGCAGCGGCGCCGCGCCCGGGAATCATTTTTGGTGATTTAACCCCCAATTCCAACCCTTGATGCTGAGTGCCAAGCAGGGAAGAATGCTGGTATGAACTTTTAAACATAACCCGTTAACTGCTGCCAATCAAATGGTGAATAAGATACTCTTTAGGGTTCATATGTTTGTAAATCTGACTGTGATGAAGTCAGTGCCTCACCAGCCATGAACCTCACCGCACGTCACTGGGATGTCAGGTGTAGATTCATTAGTACCGTGATACTATACTAGTACCGGTATACCGTACAACCCTAGGTGCAATCAAAGTCAACATTTTGTGAACCTAATTATTACCCGGAGAAGATTAATGAAAAAGACAAGTATTTTGTCTCTGGCAGTTTTACGGGATATTTTGCTCTGATGTCTGCTTGAAGAGCTTGTCTGTAGGCGAGCAGTCGGAGACAGGAGTGGTGAAAGCTTTAGGATTAAGGATACCAGTAACTGTTGTATTAATTAAATCAATAATAAATCAATGAATTTGGGACAAATTATATCATTACATAATAATAAACATCCATTTTCTACCGCTTAATCCCTTCGGGGTCGCGGGGGGCGCTGGAGCCTATAAATAAATAAATAAATAAATAAATGTAACTAATAAGTAAATAAATAATTTGTAATAAATTATATAAAGTTAAAGTACCACTGATAGTCACATACACACTAGGTGTGGTGAAATTATTCTCTGCATTTGACCCCTCCCCTTGTTCCACCCCCTGGGATGTGAGGGGAGCAGTGAGCAGCAGCATTGGCCGCGCTTGGGAATCATTTTGGTGATTTAATTGCATGTCCTCCCCGTGACTGCGTGGGTTCCCTCCGGGTACTCCGGCTTCCTCCCACCTCCAAAGACATGCACCTGGGGATAGGTTGATTGGCAACACTAAATTGGCCCTAGTGTGTGAATGTGAGTGTGAATGTTGTCTGTCTATCTGTGTTGGCCCTGCGATAAGGTGGCGACTTGTCCAGGGTGTACCCCGCCTTCCGCCCGATTGTAGCTGAGATAGGCTCCAGCGCCCCCCGCGACCCCGAAGGGATTAAGCGGTAGAAAATGGATGGATGGAACCCCCAATTCCAACCCTTGATGCTGAGTGCCAAGGAGGGAAGTAATGGGTCCCATTTTTATAGTCTTTGGTATGTCTCTGACTGGGTTTGAACTCACAACCTACCAATCTCAGGGCGCTCGAACCACAAGGCCACTGAGCAGGCTTATATCAGGCAATGTAGGGATTTGCACTGCAAAGAAATATCTGACAATTTGGAAACTCGAGAAATGTTGTTAGAGCAGGTGGAGTTTTTCAATAATAATCCCACCATGTGGTCTGTTTGAAGTCATCCCAACATTAATATTAAAAATGAGGACAGGCTGAATCTTAGTATTTACTACAGTAGTACTCCAAAATGTCACACACCATGTCATAATCAGACCACCAAATATATAAAAAATAAAATAACCATTCGCCCTAATGAAGACAAGCAAAATAGGAATTTAATGCATGGATGGATTTTTGTCCAAATATGCATAACATTTGTTGGAACCATTGAAATAGAAGTAGAGAAATATGACGTTTAGAACATATAAAGAAGAAGAATGCTGGACTACAGTGCCTGATATTATTCATACCAAATTGAATAATAATAATAATCTATCATCTATTTTCTATGTATAATACATTTATTTATTATACAATGTTTCTGCCGTCTTCATCTATAGTATAATCTGTATTTATTCATTCATTATGCAACATTTATAACACAGTCCTGTATGTACTCTTTCCTAATCATTCTTTTAATTAATTACATAGTAACAATTATATCATAGAACATGATTAATAAAAAAATATGTTATAATACAATGTAATAGTTAAAAAAAAAACATACATAATAGAAGCATTATAATTAGAGATGTCCAATAAATGCTTTAAAATGTAATATCGAAAATTATCGGTATCGTTTTTTTATTATCGGTATCGTTTTTTTTGTTAGTTTTTTTTGTTTTTTGTTATTAAATCAACATAAAAAAGACAAGATACACTTACAATTAGTGCACCAACCCAAAAAACCTCCCTCCCCCATTTACACTCATTCACACAAAAGGGTTGTTTCTTTCTGTTATTAATATTCTGGTTCCTACATTATATATCAATATATATCAATACAGTCTGCAAGGGATACAGTCCGTAAGCACACATGATTGTGCGTGCTGCTGGTCCACTAATAGTACTAACCTTTAACAGTTAATTTGACTAATTTTTATTAATTACTAGTTTCTATGTAACTGTTTTTATATTGTTTTACTTTCTTTTTTATTCAAGAAAATGTTTTTAATTTATTTATCTTATTTTATTTTATTAATTTTAAAAAAAAGGACCTTATCTTCACCATACCTGGTTGTCCAAATTAGGCATAATAATGTGTTAATTCCACAACTGTATATATCGGTATCGGTTGATATTGGTATCGGTAATTAAAGAGTTGGACAATATCGGAATATCGGATATCGGCAAAAAGCCATTATCGGTCATCCTTAATTATAATACATGTTGTACTTATTTATGACCGAATAATATTTGTCAATTTGACTCCTGTATTGGCTCATTTATGCTTTATTACTGAATAAGCCATCTAAAAACTTGACTAACTTTACTATTACATATTTTTACCCATCCATCCATCTATCCATTTTCTACCGCTTGTCCCTTTCGGGGTTGCGGGGGGTGCTGGAGCCTATCCCAGCTGCATTCGGGCGGAAGGCGGTGTACATCCTGGACAAGTCGCCACCTCATCACAGGGCCAACACAGATAGACAGACAACATTCACACTCACATTCACACACTAGGGCCAATTTAGTGTTGCCAATCAACCTATCCCCAGGTGCATGTCTTTGGAGGTGGGAGGAAGCCGGAGTACTCGGGGGGAACCTACGCAGTCACGGGAAGAACATGCAAACTCCACACAGAAAGATCCCGAGCCCGGGATTGAACTCAGGAGTACTCAGGACGTTGCACATGCACTAACCCCTCTTCCACCGTGCTGCCTACATATATTTACCTCTGTTCAAATATGGTAAACGGATGCATATTGAACACATACTGTATATAACAAAGTATTGATAATTACTGTGATACCGGGAATGTGTACGATTAAAAAAAGCTCTGCTTCTTCCTGCTCATTTTTAGACATTTCATTGTCACTGTAAGGATCTCACATGACAGTTGTTATGAGGTTATTGTATTTTCTTTTATTTCCTGCCCCAGCACTCTTATTTTTGTTTCCACTTCCTGTTTCCCATTAGTTGCCACCACTTCTTTAGGCTGAACGCTGGCTCCCTCATCCCTCCCTGTTTAGCAATTAGGATACGACTGTCCCTGGTTGCCAAACAGGCTGCTTCTTGGATCATTTTGCTTTGCACCTCTTCATCATACTTGCCAACCCTCCCGATTTTCCTGGGAGACTCCCGAATTTCAATGCCCCTCCCAAAAATCTCCCGGGGCAATCATTCTCCCGAATTTCTCCCGATTTCCACCCGGACAACAATATAGTGGGCGTGCCTTTAAGGCACTGCCTTTGGCGTCCTCTACAACCTGTCGTCACGTCCGCTTTTCCTCCATACAAACAGCGTGCCGGTCCAGTCACATAATGTATGAGGCTTTAACACACACATAAGAGAATGCAATCATACTTGGTCAACAGCCATACAGGTCACACTGAGGGTGGCCGTATAAACAACTTCAACACTGTTACAAATATGCACCACACTGTGAACCCACACCAAACATGTCAGTACGTGGACTATGGCGGCGCAAATTACTGCGCGGATTGCTTTCCCAGGATGCAAAACAACTAGACTGGACTTGGCTTGAAGGTAAATACATCTTTTATTTTTTACACTAACAAAAGAAACAAAAGGCGCAAGTACAAAAACTTGGCTAAGAAAACAAAAGACTAGCACAAAGGTAAAAACTATGAACATAAAATATACAACAGACACTTACTATGACGTGAGAAGATCAGCATGAACTATGGAAAACATGAGTAGCATCAGGTAAAGAGGCAAACAGGGGTAACAGAGTTAATGTCGCCAGTTAATACCGACATGATTAGTGACAGGTGCGCGAGTGCAAAACGTGAGACAGGTGCGTGACATGAGGACAGGTGAAAACTAATGGGTTGCCATGGAAAAAAAACAAGAGAGTGAAAAAGCAGGAACTAAGTGACCAAAACCAAACAGGACATGACTAAAACAAAACATGATCACACAGACATGACAAAACAAGAATGACAAACACATTTTGGGAGAACATAAACACAACAGAACAAATACCCAGAACCCCTTGCAGCACTAACTCTTCCGGGACGCTACAATATACACCCCCTGCTACCACCAAACCCCGCCCACCATCTCCCGAATTCGGAGGTCTTCAAGGTTGGCAAGTATGCTCGTCATGCAGCAAAGCTTTCCCTATGCTTCCCTGCTTCACAATTTCTGTTTTGTCTTCCCTACTAAAAACGTTTTTTTTTTTTATGTGCACTTCGCCTGCTGTCGCTGCATCCTGCGGTCCAGATAAACAAGACTGACACATACCTTGACCGTAATCTTGTTATGCATGTTCCAAATAAACCACTACTATCTGAAATGTACAAAGAGACGTCAAAGGTAAAGACAACACTTCAGAAATAAGTGCAGCATGAGAGGTAACTCACAAGCCGTGTTAACCTGACAAGCGCAGGCAATCGAGGCTTGCAGAGAGCTTAATGGCAACACTACAGTCTCCCGGTTACATCATCAGCGCATGCAAACGTGATTCAAGCAGCACTAGAGTTCAAGCAGGAAAGATTAAAAGAGAGACATGAAGTAGAATGTGTAAAACAGGTTCAGGAGCTCCAGTTTGTGGCTCGTAAGGATGCCATCACTTTTATGGGCTCTGTCAGAGTGGGAGGGTGTGGTGTGTTGCAGGACGATGGACTCACCAGCCCGGGGTAGCAGCAGATAGCGATGAAGAGGAGGTGACAGCTCGGAGAAGCCAGTCGATCCACTGAAATGACAGCTGACACTCTGAATGATGTGAACATCCTCAGTGGGCTGATTGGATGGGAATAAAATGAGGAAGCGAAAAGTATGCGGGATTGCAATACTTTTTTTGTCAACAGCAAGCATGGAGGTCATTTTGTTTTGAACAGAAAAGGTGGCATTACGGAGTGTTCGGCATCCTTGACAGAAAGACTAATAAAAAAAACATACTGTATGTGTAAAAAAATACATTTTCAGGGGCTTTTCAGTGATGGGCAAAGTACTTGGAAATATAGGAAGCTAAGCTACAAGTTAAATGTAGTTAAGCTACAGGGGAAGCTATCCCCAGAGAATTAGCTACACCAAAACTACACACTGCAAAAAGTCAGTGTTCAAAAACAAGAAAAAAAAATACAAAAAATGAGGGGTATTTTACTTGAACTAAGCAAAATTATCTGCCAATAGAACAAGAACATTCGGCTTGTCAAGACTTTCCAAAACAAGTAAAATTAGCTAACCTCAATGAACCCAAAAATACCATAAAATAAGTATATTCTCACTAATAACAAGTGCACTTTTCTTGGTAGAAAAAAAAGAGACATTTTTGCTCAATATGTTGACAAATATTCTTAAATTAAGTAAATGCTAGTGCCATTATCTTGACATAATGATATGCGCTCGGAATCATGATTTTTTTTTTTCATGCTTGAAATAAGAAATGATTACTTTAAAAAAGTAGTTTTACACTTGTGAGTGTTGATGACACAGCTTTGCAACAGTTGATATTCTAGTTTCAAGCATGTTTTACTCAATATAGGTCATCAAATCTCAGCAACAAGCTGTAATATCTTACTGAGATCATTTAGGACCAAAACACTTAAAACAAGTAAAACACTCTAACATAAAATCTGCTTAGTGAGAAGAATTATCTTATCAGACAGACAATAAGCAAATATCACCCTTATTTGAGATATTTCTTACTTAGATTTCAGTTTTTGCAGTGCATATATTGCCAAAAGTATTTGGCCACCCATCTAAATGATCAGAATCAGGTGTCCTAATCACTTGGCCCGGCCACAGGTGCATGCAATCAAGCACTTAGGCATGGAGACTGTTTCTACAAACGTTTGTGAAAGAATGGGCCGCTCTCAGGAGCTCAGTGATTTCCAGCGTGGAACTGTCATAGGATGCCACCTCTGCAACAAATCCAGTTGCGAAATTTCCTCACTCCTAAATATTCCAACGTCAACTGTTGGCTTTATTATAAGAAAATGGAAGAGTTTGGAAACAACAGCAACTCAGCCAGGAAGTGGTAGGCCACGTAAACTGTCAGAGAGGGGTCAGAGGATGCTAAAGTGCATAGTGCAGAGGTCACCGACTTTCTGCACAGTCAGTTGCTACAGAGCTCCAAACTTCATGTGACCTTCCAATTAGCCCACGTACAGGACGCAGAGAGCTTCATGGAATGGGTTTCCATGGCCGAACAGCTGAATCTAAGCCATACATCACCAAGTCCAATGCAAACGTGGCATGCAGTGGTGTAAAGCACGTCGCCACTGGACTCTAGAGCAGTGGAGAAGCCTTCTCTGGAGTGATGAATCACTCTTCTCCATCTGGCAATCTGATGGACGAGCCTGGGTTTGGAAAGTTGCCAGGAGAACGGTACATTTCGGACTGCATTGTGCCGAGTGTGAAATTTGGTGGGGGAGGAATTATGGTGTGGGGTTGTTTTTCAGGAGTTGGGCTTGGCCCTTTAGTTCCAGTGAAAGGAACTTTGAATGCTCCAGGATACCAAAACATGTTGGACAATTCTATGCTCCCAACCTTGTGGGAACAGTTTGGAGCGGGCCCCTTCCTCTTCCAACATGCAAGGTCCATAAAGACATGGATGACAGAGTCTGGTGTGGATGAACTTGACTGGCTTGCACATAGTCCTGACTTGAACCCGATTAAAACACCTTTGGGATGAATTAGAACAGAGACTGAGAGCCAGGCCTTCTCGACCAACCTCACCAATGCGCTTTTGGAAGAAAAGCTCCGCAACCTCGTGGACAGCCTTAGAGTTGAAGCTGTAATAGCTGCAAAAGGTGGGCCGACATCATATTGAACCCTATGGGTTAGGAATGGGATGGCACTTCAAGTTCATATGTGAGTCAAGGCAGGTGGCCAAATACTTTCGGCAATATAGTTGTATATTATGACCCCAGTATGACATGCAATTAAGCTACAGACCCCCGTTTAACGGCATTTATATCCATGGGCCCACATGTGTAATATCAATGTTAATGTAACTGAGAGTGTACAAATGGATCCAATAATAAGAACCTCTAGGGGTCTCCACACCCCACTGTATGTATTTATTTAGTTTGCCTTTTCTTTGGCCCACCCCTATAATGTTATTACTTTTCTCTGCCCTACAGTAAAAAAAACAGCATCTATTTATACATTGACAAAAATAAAATTGTGTTTCTTGTGTTGTTTGGGTACAGTTGGTAATGGTTATGTGCAGTAAAACTTTTCATGAACTCAACTCACCTTAATGTGTTCCTAAATTTATGTTCCACGTCTTAGATGAAAAGAGCAGTTATGATTTTGGTTTACAGTGTAAACAACTACAAACTAAGGTTTTGGGCATTGTTTTCTCTAAACGCATACATTTGTATAAATATGGCCAAGGACACGCATTATTGTGGGTTTCCTGGACGTTGTTTTTATCACTAAAGGAAAAATCTAATCTGCGGGAGAGAATCCCTCTGTCATTTTTAAGTATGTTTTTTTTTTTTTTTTTGGAGTGGTCAGCTTGAAGCGTCCCCCTGTCTCCGAATCCCTTGTCGTCATGTGACATGAGTGCGTGTCTGTTATAATTTTGCTTCCTGGTTTTGATGACCCGCCTTATCTTGCCTCTGATTGGCCAGTCCGTACTGTTTGGCCCTAATTTTAACCAATTGTGACTCATCATACAAACACCAACCAATCATCATGGATTGTTTTCTGAATGTATGGATGTTCCATTCATCCAGGTCATTGGATTTTTTCCATATTTTTGGGGGGCCTGGATTTCTAGTCCATTTTCTCTCTTTGGAGCTTGCAGCTTTGATGTAAGCGACCTCGCTGCATGGGTCTAAAAATAGCTAAGTGACAGGAATCGCTATTCGCTCAAAAAGTAGTGAAGCTACTACCACCTAGCTACTGGGAAATGTTATTTTGTTACATGTAGCATCACTGGGGATTGCTATAATCTGCTGTGATGTATTAACCAACATTTTCTTTCAGACACAGCAGTGCTTTTTGAAGGAACTTAAATAAAACTGTTATACAATAGAATAATAGTTCTGAATTTTTGAAACAAATAAACAGTAT
Source organism: Nerophis lumbriciformis (assembly GCF_033978685.3). Classification (NCBI taxonomy): domain Eukaryota; kingdom Metazoa; phylum Chordata; class Actinopteri; order Syngnathiformes; family Syngnathidae; genus Nerophis; species Nerophis lumbriciformis. The sequence continues at coordinate 9,775,136 of NC_084562.2, read as the reverse complement.
GTGAGAACGCCTTGTTCTTCAAGTTTAATATTAAACACATTACTCTATACACTGAAGACATTCAACATATAAAAGCTTAGGTTGCTATTTACAATTCTTTACTACATATTTATTTATACATTAGCTACTTAAGTATTTGGACAGTGACTGAGTTTTGCCTCTGTAGAGCACCACAAATGTAACTGAATTGAAGTTGTTTTATTTTGGACGCACAAAAAAAATGCATTATCTTTTAGGATTTGCAGCCGTTACATGCCCAGATATCTGGCTTTAGGGTTTAATACTATTTGTATGAAGGGACATAACTGACAGTTGGTGGCTATGTCCAAATACTTAAATGCATGTATTGAATACATTGATTGTCACAGCAAGGACTATGTTTATCTTAGCAGCATGTGTTCCCAGCAGACACATTACCTGACATCATCATTTACTGCAATGACTAATTGACAAACTAAAACTTTGGTACAAGTATTTTTTTTGTGCAGGGAAAAAACATAGTTTATATGTAACTATCTCTCACTGACCCTGACAGTTAGGGCCGGATAAATAACAAGACGACCAAAGACCGCGTTTTTCCTTCTCAACAGGAATGTGAACTAAAACAAAATGTGAGAGATTACTCCAAATTACACATTTGGTCAAAACTGTTGGTACAAGGAAAACAAACCCTACAGGGATCATGGAAAAGATTGGAAACTGACAAGAGTAACCAAATAGAAAATCCACAAAAAATTAAACAAATTAGACATTGCTTTTGAAATATGGTTAAAGGGAAGTTGCTTAAGATCATAAGTGAGTCTCCTTTTTTCACAGTTGGTATGGTGTTCTATTTTTCTATATGCTTCATACGTTTTTATATGTAAACAATAGAGCTGATGTGACTTGCCAAAAAAGTACATCTTTGTAACTTGTCATGCATTTTGGAAAATGTCTCAAAACAAATGAATGATGACTTCTGTCAGTTTCGAGTCCTTTCAATGACCATTGGGTACTAACACTTTTATCCACGTCTGTAAGTCATATTTCCACCTTTGATTTCCTCTTGGAGGTTTTGGGTCTGGCATCCTCTGGTTGGGTAGGTCTTGGGGATCCTGGAGGATCTGAAGGCGGGCTGGGAACACTGTCCATGTCTGCATCAGGGTCAAATGCCGTGGAGGTGCCTTCGAAAACAGACCAATAAATACATTTATGTAAGATTCAATACAGTTATCAATAAAATCGTATCAAACAATTAAGCCAACATGTTCACTTTGCTAACTGCTAATAGTCCTGTTACTGTTTACTCAAACAGAACCAAGAGTGCAATCTTTATACCTTTGTAACATATTCGTCACAATCTCCCTAAAAACATACAGCTGAGTCGTGACTATTAGCTTTGTAGCAAACCTCAGTACGCAGATACCGTACATAAACAGCCTGTAGCCATGTACTCACCTGGGCCCTCATGTATTAAGCTTGTTTGTGCACAAGAACCTGGCGTACGCTCATTCTTACAGAAAAGATGAGATGTAACAATACCAACGTTGATGTAGAAATGTGCGCTGTCTCACTGCAACTTCATGCTTCACATACGTACATTTCTACAAGATGTGGATACTTTGGCGACACACAGAGGTGGTCGTTCGGGTTTTACCAAGATCTAATTTCAACAAAAAAGATCCAGGCAAAGACACAAAATTCATTTTTTGGCCAAAGCATTTAATGATTAATTGTCTATTCATTTTAATTTTGCCACCTATTTCTGTCACAATGTGTTCCTGTGACTCCAGCACCAGCTGGGTCAGTCGAGCGGACAGCAGCCACCGGTGCTTGCGGCACAATGGCACCGGATTGATTGATTGATTGAGACTTTTATTAGTAGGTTGCACAGTGAAGTACATATTCCGTACAATTGACTACTAAATGGTAACACCCGAATAAGTTTTTCAACTTGTTTAAGTAGGGGTCCACTTAAATTGATTCATGATACAGATATATACTATCAGATATATACTATCATCATAATACAGTCATCACACAAGATCATCCTGGGAGGACTGACCGCAAGAAGCGCTCCTGTGTTGTAATGATAAATTGAGTGATCAAACGTGAGTCAAAGTCTTTTGTATCCTTTGAAATATGCTGGCATGCTTACATTTGAAAGATTTTAAACAAACCCATCCATCTATTTTTCTACCGCATTTGTCCCTCTCGGGATCGCAGGGGGGCTGGAGTGAAGTGAAGTGAATTATATTTATATAGCGCTTTTCTCTAAAGAAAAGCAGCGCCTTACATAGTGGAACCCATTATCTACAATTTTAAGCTACATTTAAACCAGCACTGGGCACTGGTAGCAGGTGGGTAAAGTGTCTTGCAGCAGTGACTAGGATGGTGGAAGCAGGGATCAAACCTGGAACCCTAAAGTTGCTGGCACGGCCGCTCTATCAACTGAGCCATGCCGCTCCTCATTACATAATTTTCACATGAAACTGTAATCTGGCTGTAAGCAGTATGATCACTAGTTGTAACTTACTCAAATTATATTTATATTGGGGGTAATCAGATTCACCCACCTCTACTAAATGTGTACGTATCATATTGCAGCGACTATCTCTCCATTATTTCCGGTCCACTCGTCTGTTATGGCCAAGCACATAAACCTTCCTCGCCCGACCATTTCTTTTTAATTTCAGCCTGTGTTCAGTTCTCGGAGACCACCCAGCAATGACAGTTGCCTGGGATTGTGAGAAACAAGCACCTCCTACTGATGCATACTGAATCCTGATTGGGCAGCGTGTGCAGTGCTCAGGCACATTGCTCCTTTGAATATGATTTGCCTATTTATTAGGGGCGTGGCCTGGACGGGGTCTGGGTGTGCCGAGCCACGCAGACATCTGGGATCAATTTCCAAGTTAATTGCGATGTAAACAAGAAATGTGCTTGGATTTGTCCCTGCGCACACTTAAATACATCGGAATTTTTACCAGTGTACATAGTGTTCTGGATTTGAACGTATGTCTATTTTTAGTGGGAAATCCACGCAACTCTTACTACATGGGGCCCCTCGCACTTCAGTCGAATAAGATTTAGTACAACAGCTAGATCAAATATTCTGTCTCTACAAAGACAATCATAAAGAGCTTCCATTCAGAGTCTGATTGAATTAATCAATAAATGAACTACAATCAAAATAATGTGCCAGCGTTGTAGCCACACATCTGTCTGGGATGACGCGATGTGTATTTATTATGTGACTATATGACTTTGTATGAGGGTTGTTGCAACAGTAAACATAAATGTATACACACGGAATATACTAAATTAGAGATGTTCGATAATGGCTTTTTGCCGATATCCGATATTCCGATATTGTCCAACTCTTTAATTACCGATACCGATATCAACCGATACCGATATATACAGTCGTGGAATTAACACATTAGTATGCCTAATTTGGACAACCAGGTATGGTGAAGATAAGGTCCTTTTTTAAAATATTAATAAAATAAAATAAGATAAATTAAAAACATTTTCTTGAATAAAAAAGAAAGTAAAACAATATAAAAACAGTTACATAGAAACTAGTAATTAATGAAAATGAGTAAAATTAACTGTTAACGGTTAGTACTATTAGTGGACCAGCAGCACACACAATCATGTGTGCTTACGGACTGTATCCCTTGCAGACTTTATTGATATATATTGATATAAAATGTCGGCTGGCCGATATTATCAGACACCTCTATACTAAATACAATGTTATATTGAGTTTCGAGAGAAGAGCTGTCTCTTGACTAATCCTTATGCTGTAAATTGTACAAATGTTTGAGTTACAAGCATCCCGGCCTATAGGTGGCGTAGCAAATGTCACAGTGAACCCTGCAAGAGCCACTCAAAACATCTGGTCTGACTCGCTAGCATTAGTTTATAGCTTGAGATTAACACAATTTTGTTTTCCAACCATGGGAAGGAAAAAAGTGAGTGTGAGGGAGTAAAGTGAATTATATTTATATAGCACTTTTCTCTCGTGACTCAAAGTGCTTTACATAGTGAAACCCAATATCTAAGTTACATTTATACCAGTGTGGGTGGTACTGGGAGCAGGTGGGTAAAGTGTCTTGCCCAATGACACAACATAAGTGACTAAGATGGTCGTACAAGAATGCTGGTACGGCCGCTCTACCCACCGAGCCACACCGTCCCAGTGTGAGAAGAAGTGGGTTATATTCATTGAAATAAATAAGCAGTTTGAGCGAATCACTGCTAGTCTGCAGCATACTGAAGCAGAAAGAGTCGATAACGCCAGCCAAGGATATTAAAGTAATGTCTAAACCATGGGTGTCAAACTCTGGCCCTTGAGGCGATATCAAATTAACACTAAAGCTGGCCTGCCGATCCTCCCGGGAGTCTTCCAGCCAGCCAGCCAGCCAGCCCAACGAGTGCTGGCCCAGTCACATAACATGTGCGGCTTCTGAGCGCACACCCATTAAAATGCAACGCATACTTCATCAACAGCGATACAGGTTACACTGAGGGTAGCCGAATAAAAAACTTTAACACTGTTAGAAATATACCCCACACTGTGAATCCACACCGTGAATCCACACCAAACCAGAACCCTTTGCAGCACTAACTCTTCCGGGACGCTACAAGGTGTGTGTGTGTGTGTGTGTGTGAGTGGGGAGGTTTGGTGGTAGCGGGAGTGTATTTTGTAGCGTCCCAGAAGAGTTAGTGCTGCAAAGGATTCTGGGTATTTGTTCTGTTGTGTTTAGGTTGTGTTACGGTGCGGATTTTCTCCCGAAATGTGTTTGTCATTCTTGTTTGGTGTGGATTCACAGTGTGGCGTATATTTCTAACAGTGTTAAAGTTTTTTATACTGGCACCCTCAGTGTAACCTGTATCGCTGTTGATGAAGTATGCGTTGCATTCGCTAGTGTGTGCGTACAGAAGCCGCACATATCTTGTGACTGGGTCTGAACGATGTTAGCATGGATTAAAAGCGGATGTGACGATAGCTCGTAGAGTACGTTAAAGGTTAATTTGTTCAACCTTGGCCCGCGGCTTTGTTCAGTTTTAAATTTTGGCCCACTCTGTTTTTGAGTTTGACACCCGTGGTCTAAACAGTGGACTTTATTCATGAAAATATGGAGAAGCTGCTAAGGTGTTTTTGATGGAGAAACAGCTGCAAGGAGACATCGTAGAAGTCCACGTTCCCAGGTAAATGCTGTGCATTATTATTACATTACTTCAAAAAACTATAGTAGTTAGTACTAAATTACCTTGTATTGTTTTATTACAAATATTTATCTAAAAATGTGTTTTTATTTTTAAAAGGCATGTTCCATGTTTAAAAAAGTGTGCTGTTTCGGGGGGCCGAGCACAAATTAAATTGATTTCAATTCATTTGGATGAGCGACAATTTGAGATTCAAGTGTTTTGAGTTAAGAGTTTTGTCACAGGACCAATGAAGCTCATAAGTTAAGGTACTCATAACTTGTCTATGAATATTTTCATTCATCAAGGTCATTGTCCTTTCAGGGCATTCAATGGATCGCAACTGGACTAGTCTAGAATGGTCTAGACTAGATGTGACCAATCTAAGTCCATGAGCACGAACTGATGAAGCCTACCCAGAAGACGTTTCGCCTCTCATCCAAGACAAACCAAACAGTCCAGTTGCAATCGATTGAATGCCCTGAGAAGTACACAACTTATTTTACCAGCAAAACAAGATGTCAAGAAAAGGGAATATACCATAGTGTAACTACAGATTATTTGACATATAAATAACAGCTGGTTCTAATGAAGAGGTGAAGCCAGAAGCGCACATACTTTCATGCACTCACTTCCGTTTAGGTTGAACAATGGAAGCACCCTGCTTCCTTAGTAACCGGATCACGGTATTAACTCAATAAACTGAGACAACATCAAATATTCAACCAGAAGCAGACATATTTCAGAGGACGTATGTACTTGTTGGTGACTGGATGCTCTTGTTGTAGCTCGCTGCAGAGGACATGGCCTGACCCAGAGTTTGGTTCGAACCCAAAGGAGCACCAGTGTTAGAAGAGCTTGCTCCTGAGCTTTGTTTGGACCTGGAGTCTTTGGCTGGTTTAGTCCACACCACACTTTCCATCACCTGCAAGGCAGCTCCTATCTTCTGAGCCATCTCTATGAGCTGTGACAAGGAAGAAACAACTTGAAGACAAAGCTCTGCTTTGGTTTTATTGAAAAAACGAAAAAAAAAAAAGTTTCGCACCTCTGGGTCAAACTCAAAGTTGTTACTGCTGTCTCGAAGCGTGTTGACTTTTCTCTCCATCTCCTGATACTGATCCAGGGCTCCCTTTTTGTCAGCGTGATTATAGAGAAAGATTGCAAAGTTCAGGTTGACCAGAGGGTTTGATCTGTGGGAGGAAAGAAATGAAAGGCTTGATTCTTCCAAGTCGCGGGGTGTGTGAGAGAGAACATTAGACAACTTACTGGTCTAGAATCACAGCTTGCTCGTACGCTCTGGTGGCATTTTCCACATCCTCCAAGTTGGTCAAAGCCACTGAAAGGCAGAGTTCCTTTAAATCAAAGGCTATGGAAACTTGTGGAAAAAAGCATAAAGGGCCTGATCTACTAACACCAGAATAACAAGTGCTATAGCGTATGCAAACTATAACATTGTGTGTACTATTAGTTGGCGTGTATGCGTATGATCTACTAAGACAAAGACAAGTACAATTAATAACTAGTAAAAATGTGGTGCAGACCACGGCTGTTTTTGCACATGTACCGGCTGTCACCATGGAGAAAATCATTTCCCTCAACATTTATGGCATCATATGCTCCAAACTATGGTGTTTTGTCACGTTTTTGACATGCAGCACATAAACATAATATGCACCACCTTTTCTGGGCTGTATTGAAGCGTGATGTATGCAAAAGATCTGAACAGAAACTACTGACAAAAAACATTAGTAAACGCAGACCGGTATGGCTTTGACGTGTAATGACAACGTCGCATGAACGAATACCCAAAATAGCACTACAATAGAAACCTTCAGGACGGAACGACTTAAGGTCTAAGGTAAGGTTTCTGGGCTATACGGAAGTATGATCTAGATAACAAGAACCTACTACCTAATAAGCTTTGCTTTTTCCGACTCATTTTCGGGCATGTTGTAATGATTAATATAAATATGATAAATATGTGATGTATCATACTGAAACTGTATACATGTTCGAAATAAACTTTTACCAACCAACCAACCAACTTTTGGCACGATGATAGTGCACTTTGGGAGACAATGCACGGTGTTGTGACGGTGGAAGGAATGATCCAGATGCAAGAAAATGCATATTGCAAGAAGTTGTGAAAAATTAAAACGTTTGTGAAAAATGAACATTATTAAAATAAATCGCCAGCATATGCCAACATGAATCAATTCATTTAATTTTAATCAGCGCCTCAAAGAGGACCTATTATGCAAAACCAACATTTCTTACCTATTGGTACCTGTTTTTGTGTATTTTGGATCTGCATACAGTAAGTCCCAAAAATGTTAAATCAAACCGTGGAGGCATGGCGAAGATATTTACAAAAAAATTCTTGCCTTCCTTCATACTTCCTCTAAAGGAGCCGTTTGGAATTTGCGCCAATAGCGACGTTTTACCCAATTGCGACGTCAGCTCATACATCTATATATTTATATATAAAGCGTTTGCGCGGTCCGCCATTGTAGTCCGCGCTGTAGTCAATAAGTTCCTTCTTTTTCTCTATCCTCTTGTTGTGGGGCCGACTGGCTCGTACATGCACATGCATCCTCCGCTGTTGCCATTTCGAACACAAAGTAGCATATAGTTCTAGCTTATATCTGTCAGTAGACTCGAAATGGAAGCTCTAAAAACTGGGGGAGAAGACGTAGTCGAGACACGTAAATAGGACCGCCCACAAAATGGCGTCTCCTGAAGAGACGGTCAGAAAGCAGCTTGAGAACGGTCAATAATTTATGCAAAATTTGGAGTGAAGAACCACCATTACATGTATGTAGACCACAATTAAGTGTTACATGTAGAAAAAAAATCATAATATGACCCCTTTAGGTCTTTCAGCCACTATAAGATTATAAAATTATATTACTGAGTAGACGATACATCTAGAATTGTTTTTAATCTCTGACATATGTCTCTGACAAATATGTTAGCACGCACACACGCACAAACACACAGCGGATTCTCTGTCCATGATCTGTCTTTGCAGTGCAATCCCCTCTTGTCTCACAGCCAGCATGCGTAACTATGCCATTTTGAACGCACATATTAAACATGTGTGGTATGTACATACATACTGTACATACATCCAAAACAGCAGCCACAGAACAGTTTCAGTCTTGATAAATCACATTGCGTGTCCTAAATGGTTATATTTACATCTCCTCCTCCCAGCATTGTGGGCGTTCTGATAATCAGCATATATTCTGCATATACATGAAGTCAGACCTGCTATTTGGATTATGTTCTCTATTTTGCCCATTTTAGAGATACAATCCTCTGCGCACGAGCTTAGTAGATCAGCTTGGCGTGCGCTATCCAGTTTGCACGTGTTTTAGTACACGCAAACCTGTATTAGATCAAGCCCTTACAGTATTAATACATCAGACTAACTACAGTTTCTCCAAGAAAAAAACAACAAAAAGTCAACATAGTGTGTGCTGGTACCTGCCAGCAGCATGTAGAGCTCGCCCAATCGGGGGCTCAGGTTGATGGCGGCGCTAAGGAAGTGGAAAGCAGAGGCATACTGCTGCATGGTCAGGTGTACCAGCCCCAGGTTGTACAATACTTTCCAGTCAAAAGGAGACAAGTAGTGGGCACGCTTCAGGCAGCTGATAGACTGTGAAAGAAAAGAAGATGCGCAAAAGATGTCAGTAGCTGAGAGAGGTGTGACATTCGCGAACAAATCAAATATTTTCAAGTGAACGATGAGAACCGATTTGCATGTTGCGAGCCGTTCTTTTGGGAACTGTTTTTTTATGCACTTTCAGATACAGTGTCACCCACCTGGTAATGGACTAGAAAATCAGTGCGAGTCAGAGTAAATGTAGCAGCATATGGATTAATCATTTGATTTGAATTCTTAATTTTTTTATTTAAATGTATTATAATTATTATTATTATTTTAAATTTGGATTGACTTTTCTGATTCATGGTTCTGAAGTAGTTCAAGCGTACACACACTAGGTAGAGTAATACAATTTTGTAGTCACATTTTTATCATGTCATAATTTTTATTCTAATTTATGTATACTTTTTATAAATACATGTTATTCTTTATTAGTACTTGTGTGTTGTTTCTGCATTGTTAAAATGCTCTTGCGTTATGTTTTTTTTAAATGAGGGAAAATTCATAACAGTGATTTCACTGTGAAAACATGGAGATAAGGCACCACCTTATGAAATGGTTACAATGAAAACCAAAAATGTTTTAAATTATAGCCAACATTTCAGGTTCACACCATCCATCCATACATCCATTTTCTACCGCTTATTCCCTTCGGGGTCGCGGGGGGCGCTGGAGCCTATCTCAGCTACAATCGGGCGGAAGGCGGTGTACACCCTGGACAAGTCGCCGCCTCATCACAGGGCCAACACAAATAGACAGACAACATTCACACTCACATTCACACACTAGGGCCAATTTAGTGTTGCCAATCAACCAATCCCCAGGTGCATGTTTTTGGAGGTGGGAGTAAGCCGGAGTACCCGGAGGGAACCCACGCAGTCATGGGGAGAACATGCAAACTCCACACAGAAAGATACCGAGCCCGGGATTGAACCCAGGACTGCTCAGGACCTTCGTATTGTGAGGCAGACGCACTAACCCCTCTTCCACCGTGCTGCCAGCATATGGATTAATCATTTGATTTGAATTCTTAATTTTTTTATTTAAATATATTATAATAATTATTATTATTTTAAATTTGGATTCACTTTTCTGATTCATGTTTCTGAAGTAGTTCAAGCGTACACACACTAGGTAGAGTAGTACAATTTTGTAGTCACATCTTTATCGTGTCCTAATTTTTATTCTAGTTTATTTATACCTTTTATAAATACATGTTATTCTTTATTAGTACTTGTGTGTTGTTTCTGCATTGTTAAAATGCTCTTGTGTTGTGTTTTTTTTAGATGAGGGAAAATTCATAACTGTGAAAACATGGAGATAAGGCACCACCTTATGGAATGGTTACAATGAAAACCAAACATTTTTTAAATTATAGCCATCATTTCAGAATAATTCACACCAATAGAGTAATATTTGTGTAAATTTAAATTATTCTGATCCACATATCGTATAACTACTTCCAGCGATTGTTTCATTTAATAAAAAATTAAAATAAAAACCGTAACAAAAAGATTTAATTACAACAAGCCAGTTTTTTGAACGGCTCTTTGAAAGGAACAGCTCTTCAATATCCAGCTCCTTTCAAAGAGCCATAAATCTCATCTCTAGTAGCTGACTGTTCGACAAGTATCGTAATAAAATATTACGCCCAAAAATAGCGAGCCTGTAAGAAGCATCCTCGTTATGTCTCGAACTTTATCTGGGATTCTTAAAATTTTTGACCTTGGGGCCCAACTTTTTCACAACAAAGGGGTCCGGGGCCCACTCAAATAATCATATTCACGTTTACGTTTATTGCCTGCTGGTCACTAAACACTGCAGGAAAGCAGCAACAGTGCGTCAAATACGGCTGCAAAATTATACTCTCACAAAAGAAAAGCAAGTTCTCTGGTAATTTATGAGATGGAATACAGCGACCCCCCGCGACCTCAAAAGGGACAAGCGGTAGAAAATGGATGGATTGATGAATATGTTTAGAAGTATGTATATATGTATTATTTTGATTGATTTTGTCATAAAAACTAACATCAAAACGATAGCAATTGCATGCACCGGAACACAGCCGCACATGTCTTTGGTAGCAATCAAAACTGTCTTTATACAAGATTCTGAACAACGGGCCCCCCGGCCACATAGTTAAGAAACACTGGAGTAATGCAAGCGCTACAATTCCAAATCAATTTGAGCCACACTGTTCTTAAAACACACAGTTTAAGTGAACCAGCCCATCATGTTAACACAACCACATTTTATGTAAAAATCCCTGCACTAAACTTCCTTCAGTCCATCCACACAGCACAAGTACTAAAAGATTATTGAGACTACACGCTTTGCGTGCACTGTGCATTTTTCTCCTACCATGCAATAATGATCTCAAGAATCCTGCATGCAGCAGCACAGAGTATTGAGGATTCCATTTTAACTCACAGACTACATCCTGTCAAGTAAAAGCTTTGATGCTGATCGGTGTATACATATTTCATCGAATTGAATTTTAACCAGTGTTTCCGATACATCAGAGGTCTCCAACCTTTTTTGCGCCACGGACCGGTTTAATGGAGGCATTGTTTTCACATCCCGGCAGTCCACGTGTGGAAGACAAATATAGCAAAAATAAGTGCATGAGAACTACAACTCACCATAACACTGAATTAGTGGGAGCCCTGGGCTTGTTTCTTTGCAATGAGATGGTTGGTTCCCAAGGACTGGGGACTGCTGATGGTAGTAATCAGCCTATGGCTACAATCTGTCACATTTATCATTAATGTGTATTGTATCATGCCACAAAGTTATCACGAATATAACAAATGGCGACTATGAATTTTATTATACATCTATAAACAAGCTTATTGGTGTATCTAGTGGGACAAGCAAAAGTTAAGTCGGAAAAAAAATATGGTTGTTTATGAAATATTTTATGTTTCTGTGTGCCCCGTTAGCAAATGCGTCACGGACCGGTGGTTGGGGACCCCTGCTATACATACATTTAGTTGTGGCGGTCCACTATGGATACATTTGGACTACCACAAATAGATTTGGTGCTATCTTTCCGATTGTCACTCATAAGCACATTAAAATGGGACTGTCTGTGGTTGTAGCTTGTCTTCGCAATGCTGTACAAATGGCCTTGCAGGAGAGATCAGTGTTGCCAATTTAGAGTTTAGGGGGGTGTTATTGAACAGTTTTTTAGAGACTGTAACATAAAACAACATATTGCTCTTCTCAACGTGCAATGGGTCACAATCTGATACTTTATCAATAGATTATAGAACTAAACATGTTTTCAGCAAGTAACTAAAGTAACATTTAATCAAGCTTATCTTATTACATTTTGCTAGTATTTTTAGAAATTAGTTTATTAAAAGTGTGGTATTTAAAGCTACTTACACTTTTGTTTTAACAAAATATTGTGGTCAGAGCGCATACTTGCCAACCCTCCCGGATTTTCCGGGAGACTCCCGAAATTCAGCGCCTCTCCCGAAAACATCCCGGGACGCCACGCCCCCTCCAGCGCCATGCGGACCTGAGTGAGGACAGCCTGTTTTCACGTCCGCTTTCCCACAATATAAACAGCGTGCCTGCCCAATGACGTTACAACTGTAGAATGATCGAGGGCGAGTTCTTGGTTTCTTATGTGAGTTTATTGTTAGGCAGTTTCATTAACGTCCTCCCGGCGCGGTAACAACACACAACAACAGCAGTCACGTTTTCGTCTACCGTAAAGCAGTTCGTCTGCCGTAAACAGCAATGTTGTGACACTCTTAAACAGGACAATACTGCCATCTACTGTACATGCATATGCGACAATAACATCTACGGCTTTTAGAGAGTGCAGTGCACAACTGCGCACACAACAAGGAGACGAAGCAGAAGAACAAGGAAGATACAGCCGTGGCGACGACGAGTAAGATGAAGAAATACGCTTGTAAGTTCCAAGCCGCAGTTGCGATTGGACCTGGATAGGCTCCGGGAAGAAGTAGTGGACTACCAAGTGCTTGGCAGTGAAGATCTTCTTCAGGAAGCAAAGATTGACCGGTTTTGGGCCATGCTAGGGAGAGATGGAAGATTCCATACTCTAGTGCATTTGATGCAAGCACTTTTGTGCGTGCCACACAGCAATGCATCATCAGAGAGGGTGTTCAGCATAGTTAGAAAAATAGTGACAGAGAATAGAACAAGGATGGACAATTCAACCCTTAACTCAACAATGAGTAGATGAGTGTTATGTGTGTGTATATGTGTAAATAAATGAACACTGAAATTTAAGTATTTATTTTATTTATATATATATATATATATATATATATATATATATACATATATATATATATATATATATATATATATATAAAATAAATATATATATATAGCTAGAATTAACTGAAAGTCAAGTATTTCTTATATATATATAAGAAATACTTGACTTTCAGTTAATTCTAGCTATATATATATATATTTATTTTATATATATATATATATATATATATATATATATATATATATATATATATGAAATACTTGACTTGGTGAATTCTAGCTGTAAATATACTCCTCCCCTCTTAACCACACCCCAACCACGCCCCCGTCCCCAACCACGCCCCCCCGACCCATCCACGCCCACGCCCACACCCCCCACCCCCGCCCCCCACCTCCCGAAATCGGAGGTCTCAAGGATGGCAAGTATGTCAGAGCGTAATATTTGAACAAAAGCGAAAACCCCTTTTAAATCATTTTCCCTTAAAGCCGTCCTTTGTGATAAGAACCAGAAAAAAAATATTGATCTGATTACTCTCGTATCGTTTATATTCATATAATATACTGGGTATCAATCGTATCGACATCTGGATCGATCAGCCCTACTTTACATCGAAACTTTAGCGGTTAGGTTCTTGTGTCGTCCTGCTTGGTGTGTGTGTGTGCTCGCCATTTCTTTTCCTCTAGTCCTCCGTACTTGGAATAAACTTAGTTTATTTTCAGTCATGATGGTAGAAGTATCTTAGAAGTGGCTTCACACTGTGAATAGATGACGCGTTTGTCAAATTTGAGGCGGTGGTCTGGTAAGACACGCCTGGAATTCATAAAACTCTTGCACATGTGTAACAAGGAATATGGAAATGTAATTGTGTCTCCGTGAATGTGCATCCCTTTTGAAGGAATCTTTCATAATGAGTACAATTTTAGCTATGTAAGCAATGGGACACAGCTGCGGTAAAGATGGGCTCAGCAGCTTATCAGCCGATCGCCATTTAGTTAAAGAAGATAAATATCAGCCCTGATCCTGCTCTAATTTCTAAGCATATTTGTTTTGCTTTTCATGTTTTGTACTCACCTTTTGTCTCTCCCAGAGCATCTAGAAAACTTAAAATGCACGTGCCTTATGGCTAATTATGCAAATTAAACTACGACAACACCCCCACCACACCCAATGTGTGGACATCCTCTCAAATCTTACTACAAACATTGCAGAGATACATTCTGTGCGGATGGATCTCACAGTCCAGTCACTGACATCTAACCAATCACTAACATGAATCCCTGTGGATGTTTTGCTCGAGTGAAAAGTATAAAAACACTTTTTTTTTTGTAGCTGTGAGTTTATTTATAGTTCATGCCTCAGCAGTTGGACGCGGGAATGTAAAGCGTACTTCAATACTTCAAACCCTACATATCACGAAATGTAATAAATACTGTCAAGAAAGTCAGGCTGCAGTGTCTATTTGAAGTCTCCTTGTTGACTTTGAATTACCAGTCAGCTCAAGTCTCAACTAATAAGCCTGAGTTGAGTGACATGTTTACATTGTAGGATGGATCTCCACGAGGGATTGGCTTGTGTTTATGTAATGCTGCTGACAGAGTGACACAGGTCCTACATATTTCATGAACATATTGCGTATGACAAACCAAGGATGAAAAGTCTGGGCTCCATTCGATGCACTACTTTCACTTAAAGATTAAAATGCTTAATCTATGTTTGGTACAGAGATAAGAGTAGTGAGATGTCTGATTTCTAACTAAGCTCTAAATCACAATTAAAATAAACACTGTCCTACTTTTAAACATCAAGAGATATGCAAACAATAATGTAGAACAATCGTACTGTTCCGGATAATTTTAGAGTAATGAGGACATATTAAAAAAGGTTCAAGCCACACCTTTTTATTCAGGCTTTTTACTGATCTCTTATGTTTTTTTTATTTTCTAATATATATATATTTTTTTTATTGTCTTATTTTCTATGTTATTTATTCTATTATTACTACTATTATTCTCTCAATGTTATGTTTTATTAATTTATTAATGTATTATTTGTATTTTATTTTTACATATATTTTGTAATATGTTTCCTGCAATTTTTTTTAGATGCCATTCATTTGAGTTATTCTCAATCCTCGGTGCCATGCCGTGTTTTATTTCTGTCACTCGAGCTGTGTGTGTGTTTGTTTGTATCTCTTTTTTTTCTGTAAAGCACTTTGTGTTGCCACTATGAATAAAGTTTGATTGGTTGACAAGAATATTACTTACAGCGACATACTTCTTTTTGCCAAAGAAGCACATGCCGATGTTGTTCCACAGAGGTGGGCTCTCAGGCACGGCACATGCTGCCACGCGGTACTTGTTCATGGCCACATCAAAGTCCCCGTGGGTCTGCATCATGCTGCCTGCAGCCAGGATGGCCTGCAAAATAAAAACAATCATTAGCGAGGTATTAGAGGAAGACGCGCCCTTTGAAAAAGGATGAAAGATGAAGCAGAGCTACCTGACAAGCAGTGTGACCTTTTAATTTTAAATGATTCAATGTGTTGCCATCAGATAGATTGACAGAAAAACAAAGTGTGTGTTTGAGAGAGAGAGAGAGTGTGTGTGTGTGTGTGTGTGTGTGTGTGTGTGTGTGTGTGTGTGTGTGTGTGTGTGTGTGTGCATGTTAGCACATACCTTATAATTGTTGGGGTCAAACGTGAGGGCATTTCCAAGGTGTTCAAAAGCTTTTTGGTATTTCCCAAGCTTCAAAAGAGGAACACATAACAATTTAGCTACTCCTTTTTGTACATGCCACCAGAATATAATTGAAGAAATGTAACTAAAGCGTAAGGTCAGACATTTAAACAATTTCACCTACGGAGAGAAAGAGGAGACCGAGAGTTGTCAGGAGTTCTGTATTCTCTGGAGAGAATCTGTTGGGAGAATGAGACAATTCAAAAGGGCAACAATGCCTGCTATTGTCCATAATAACTCTTGAGCAAACCTACTTAATATTCAGTGGATGAGCTGATTGTTCAATCAAGATCTGATTCAGCATAACAGTGACATATAAATTACAATATATACGAAATGGTAACGAGGGGTCCCATCAGTATTTAAATCAAGCTCAGTGTGGTACATCTCATTTAAGTAATACCAGTATTGAAGCACTTGATTAATTCATTTACTGCCTCCAGGAGGGAGCTATAATGAGCTCCATGACATGGATATCATATCCTTATTTACACTGACGCCTCATGTTTTAAATATTTAACATTTGAATAGAAGGAGGAAATGAACCAAGTTTATACAGAAGTAAAAAAGGCCCTCCAAGGAGAAAATGTAGGCTTGTTATAATTAGAGCAGTTAGCATACTTGCAAGAGGGAAACATGTCTCAAACCCCAATAATTTTAGGTTTATACAAATATAATAGCATAATTACTAGACGAGCGGTAGAAAATGGATGGATGGATACTAGCATAAAACGTTAGCATGCTCAGGTTTTCGTCTGACCTTTTAGAACAAAAAACAAGGTACCATTTTTATGACTTTTTGTTGAGTCATGTCTATGGATAATATTATTCATCCAGATCATTCAATCGATCGCAACTGGACTGTTTGGTTTGTTTTAGAAGACGTTTTGCCTCCCTTCCAAGTAGGCTTCATCAGGGTAGAGAACAGGGCCTCCATGTCGCGCTTTACCGATAACCCACACATACTGATCAATACCTACTTTTTGACTCGCACCACCCACTGGACCACAAACTGGGCGTTATCAGAACCCTACAACACAGATCTGATAATGTTCACACCCGCCCACAGTTCAAAGAGAAAGATCATAGGCATTTGAGGGAAGCCCTCAAAGCCAGTGGTTACCCCAGCTGGTCGTTTGTGAAAAGTACATCCAGTTCCAGAAGAAACAAGAACCGAGTGGATGAGGAGGGAAAAGTTGACATACGCAAAAATATTGTCATTTCATATTTATCAGGTCTATCTGAGAGACTCAGGAGAGTTTTATACCAACACAACATCCCCGTTCACTTTAAATCTGAGACAGACAACCTAAGACCGGACACCCCACACCCACAAAAACAATCTGGTGTATGATACTCAGTGTAATGATGAATGCACTAATTCATATATTGGGGAAACAAAATAACCAGTAAGCTGACACATGGCACAGCATAGACGGCCAAACTCTTCAGGCCAAGACTCAAGTCTACGTGCACCTCAGGGAGAAACTGCACTCCTGAACAGAGGAGGTGGTCTGTGACACTGCCTGTCTCCCACATACAACATCGTCCTTTCAACCATTCCTATAAGACTCAACAAATAACAGGAGTTAGAAACATTCTGGTCACAGATTCTCCTTTGTGCCATTTGCTGACAACTGAATGGAACGCTAACGTGGGTGATTCCAACTATTTTGGGTGATTCCGACTATTTTGGGAAGTCTGGTCGATCCACAGCGATCGTTCTGCCAAACAATACCTCAATGCTAACTAGGGGAAATTACACTTCAATGACTGTCGTTGGCTTCGACAAAAGGATTGCTCGTTTGCATTTCAACAGTTGTTTTTCTCACTACGATAGGGCAAAACCATCCTTGCCCAGGCACACCCTCCTGGTATTGGAGTATAAATATTTGTGAATTTGGCACCAGCCGCTAGACTAGATCTGACCAATCTGACTCTGAGGCTAGATCTGACCAATCTAAGTTAATTAGCATGAACTGATGAAGCCTACTTCGAAGGGAGGCGAAACATCTTCTAAGACAAACGAAACAGTCCAGTTGCGATTGATGGAATGCCCTGATATTTTTGTTGAGTAATTTTTAGTCCAAGCCACACACTGACTACTCTTAAAAACATTCAAGTGTTATTTAGTTGTGTTTTTTTGAGAATATTAATTGTTACTCAAATGTGAGGGCTGCAGTAAATTTTGTGAGACACTGTGCAGTTTTACAACTTCATGACTGATTTTTAGCTTTGTTAACAGGTGTTTTTAATACAAAGTCCAAAATTAAGCTCAACTTGAACCTACTCCAATGCTCTCTTGTAAACATCAATGGCCTTGTCGGTGTCGCCGGCCAGTAAATGAACCTTCCCTAGCATCAGTGAAGTCTTGTCGTGTTTGTTTAACTGGAGAGCAATGTTGAGCTGCTCCTCAGCCTGCGAGACAAAGAAAAGCTCAAATTATTTGGGGACGGTTACAATCGCTGCTTAAAAAAGGTTGATTTCATCAGCATACTCACATGTTTGAAGTCTTTGATGAAGAAATAGCACACTCCCAAATTGTGACTGATCTCCTGAAAGTAAGGAAAAGTCATATTTGACATGGGAAATAATATTTGAAAGGATCATTCCAACCCAGCACGTGTGAAATTGTGTGCACATTTGTCGTGAATGGGTGTTGCTAGACGGGATGGGTACCTTTTACATTTGAACCAATACGGTAACAATTCCCGGTACCCGGGAATCCATATAGGTACTCAACAGTATCAGTTTTCAATACTTTTGTGTGCGTTAATAAATGTTAATTGTTTAATAAACATTTTTTGTAACATTTAAAAATGAGCCGATTGTGATAACTGTGCTGTCCCGTTGTTATACCTTGTTTTCTTATTACATTTCTGAGTCTCAATTGCAAGTAATGCAGTTGCAATATCAAGACGTTAGATGGCAGTAGTGTAGTGTTGCCTCGCTAGCAAGTAGTCTTTGACAATAATTTGAATATGCCAGTCATTTTTTTGTTGAGTCTATAAAGTGTCTATACTGTATAGGCCTGAGATATTAAGATTTTAATACCATGCGCTAAACAGGGTGTGCAATCTATAACATTGCGTGTATTACTGGGCATGTTGCGTGTGATCTACAACCCCCGTTTCCATATGAGTTGGGAAATTGTGTTAGATGTAAATATAAACGTAATACAATGATTTGCAAATCCTTTTCAACCCATATTCAATTGAATGCACTACAAAGACAATATATGTGGTGTTCAAACTCAAACTTTGGTTTTTTTTTGCAAATAATAATTAACTTAGAATTTCATGGCTGCAACACGTGCCAAAGTAGTTGGGAAAGGGCATTTTCACCACTGTGTTACATCACCTTTTCTTTTAACAACACTCAAACAATTGGGAACTGAGGAAACTAATTGTTGAAGCTTTGAAAGTGGAATTCTTTCCCATTCTTGTTTTATGTAGAGCTTCAGTCGTTCAACAGTCCGGGGTCTCCGCTGTCGTATTTTACGCTTCATAATGCACCACACATTTTCGATGGGAGACAGCTCTGGACTGCAGGCGGGCCAGGAAAGTACCCGCACTCTTTTTTTTTACGAAGCCACGCTGTTGTAACACATGCTGAATGTGGCTTGGCATTGTCTTGCTGAAATAAGCAGGGGCGTCCATGAAAAAGACGGCGCTTAGATGGCAGCATATGTTGTTCCAAAACCTGTATGTACCTTTCAGCATTAATGGTGCCTTCACAGATGTGTAAGTTACTCATGCCTTGGGCACTAATGCACCCCCATACCATCACAGATGCTGGTTTTTGAACTTTGCGTCGATAACAGTCTGGATGGTTCGCTTTCCCTTTGGTCCGGATGACACGATGTCGAATATTTCCAAAAACAATTTGAAATGTGGACTCGTCAAACCACAGAACAGTTTTCTACTTTGCATCAGTCCATCTTAGATGATCTCGGGCCCAGAGAAGCCGGCGGCGTTTCTGGATGTTGTTGATAAATGGCTTTCGCTTTGCATAGTAGAGCTTTAACATGCACTTACAGATGTAGCGACCAACTGTATTTAGTGACAGTGGTTTTCTGAAGTGTTCCTGAGCCCATGTGGTGATATCCTTTAGAGATTGATGTCGGTTTTTGATACAGTGTCTGAGGGTTGGTTTCCGGCCATGCCGCTTACGTGGAGTGATTTCTCCAGATTCTCTAAACCTTTTGATGATATTATGGACCGTAGATGTTGAAATCCCTACACTTCTTGCAATTGCACTTTGAGAAACGTTGTTCTTAAACTGTTTTGACTATTTGCTCACGCAGTTGTGGACAAAGGGGTGTACCTCGCCCCATCCTTTCTTGTGAAAGACTGAGCATTTTTTGGGAAGCGGTTTTTATACCCAATCATGGCACCCACCTGTTCCCAATTAGCCTGCACACCTGTGGGATGTTCCAAATAAGTGTTTGATGAGCATTCCTCAACTTTATCAGTATTTATTGCCACCTTTCCCAACTACTTTGTCACGTGTTGCTGGCATCAAATTCTAAAGTTAATGATTATTTGCAAAAAAAAAAAAAGTTTATTAGTTTGAACATCAAATATGTTGTCTTTGTAGCATATTCAACTGAATATGGGTTGAAAATGATTTGCAAATCATTGTATTCCGTTTATATTTACATCTAACACAATTTCCCAACTCATATGGAAACGGGGTTTGTACTAACACTGAGTGTACAATTCGAAAGTGGCGCAAACCCCCTTTTTTAAATGAGGATATTGTGTGTACTATATATGCGGGGCATCACCACGGAGACACTCGATCATTTACTGAGCATTCATGTTATTTTATCTTATCTGTGGCGTTTGCTGTGTTTTCAAACATGCAGGAGACATATACC
Source organism: Nerophis lumbriciformis (assembly GCF_033978685.3). Lineage (NCBI taxonomy): Eukaryota > Metazoa > Chordata > Actinopteri > Syngnathiformes > Syngnathidae > Nerophis > Nerophis lumbriciformis. The sequence goes on along the minus strand of NC_084562.2, from coordinate 9,754,392 downwards.
CCTTTTTATGGGCATTTTAGACACAGTCCAAAGTGCCTCTACAACGGAACCCACTTGTTTTTCAGTGCTCAAGGTGCGCACATGAAAGAGAGGCTGCACTTGCTGGTGCTCAAGTCGCAAAATATGCATACTTTAAGAAAAAATGTGCATATAGGAGATATGGTAACATATATTATAAATGAAAAAAAAAAACGGCAGCAGACACCAAACGCATCAGTTAAATTTGTTTTAATCAGCACCTTAAATCACCTAGCATGCAGTGTAAAATTATAAAAAGATGTTGCTGGATAGACTATATGTCTCTGCAGAAATATGTTTATTTCTGACAGACCATAAAATATGTTGACACACGTATGATGGAGGATTCTCTGTGAATCGTCAGTCTTTGCAGCGCGAGCACCGAGTGTGTGCCCGTTTGAACGTACTTTTCAGACATGATAAATACAATGCTAAATACTGCTCGCAAAAAGGTGATGAGTGCTGATTAATCACTCATCATTGTATAATATATTTGCATCTTCTCCCAGTATTGAGGGCGTATTGATGATCAGCATATATTCTGTATAGTATTTCAGACAGAGATGCAAAATGTATTGCACAAGTTTAGTAGATCAGCTTTGCGTGCACTATCAAGTTTGCACATGTTTTAGTAAACGCAAACCTTCAGTAAGTCAGGCCCTGAGTGTTGTATTTATCACACACCAGGTGTTTGATTGCAATTTGCATTTTAGTTGTAGCATTCATTACCAAATTTGGAGGTGTTGAAATTGCCATGTAAAATCGCTAATGCTAATAAGTAGCATGTATATGGCAAAGCTAAAGTAATTTAGCATCAAGCAAAAGCATTTTGGAAAAGTGGAGCCTTATTTTACATCGAGTGCTTGTTGATTTCGGAAATTGCAACATTACCTAGAGTCTGCTGTGAGTGCTGCTTGAGTGCTTGTTTTCTCGCCCAGAGTTTGAGGCGGTGTTTAGTCTGCAACTGGACATGATGTCATGGGCAACAAAGGTATCAAAAAATATTGCAGCATTTGTTTTTATGTAAATCGATACCCGGTAGTACCGACAAAATTTGGTCAGTGCCTATAAAAGTAACGATTTCGGTACCCATCCCTAGTTGCGAGAAGAGTGTTTTTTCTGCAAGCAAGCATGTGGCGTTAAACAAAGATTGTGTATGTGCATTACAAAAAAGGAGCTATAAGGCTGGTAAACACACTGTTTGTAAAATTTCATGCTGTGAAGTTCATGGATCTGGTTCAACAAACTGTAGATACACATCACTGCAAAACGGATCTGAATAGTTTGGCAAGCCTAATGGTGCAGATGTTCTTTGATAAAACAGGGTTCAACTGGGGGTGAGTGTGGTCATTTATATTCAAATATGGGGAGAGTATATTGAAAGAAAAGCCTTATGAATCTTGACAACAACTAGTGTGTAGTACTATGTACTAGAAAATTATTACATATAAGTAAGTGTCTGTTTTGTGGTACCCAGTCTTTCTGGTTGAGCCTTGCAGCTTCATTGTAGAATTCAATGGCTGCTTTGTGCTTTCCCAGTAAAAATCTGCAAGAAAAACACAACAACAATCCATGTGAACGTTGCCATCTTAACAGAGCATTTTTTTCAACTTTTTTGACAGCCCTGGTTGAACTTCTAAATCTTTCCCTTTAAGTATGAAGTAATGCTGAATTCGAACTCACAGAGATCTGGCCACTTGCTTCAGATTGTCAGGGCTGCTGGGATTAAGTATGGCACAGCTCTGAAACAGCTCAAGGGATTGTTGGATCTTGCCCTCGAGACGCAAGATTAGTGCTGTGCCATGAAGTATAAAGACAAACAAAAAGGAGATTTAATTGCACATTAAATATCTTAGGAACAGCAAGAGGTCCAAAGAGGAGCATGTCAGCACATCTTAGGGACCAAGTTCCACAGATAGCTCATTTGAAGCTGCTTGTGTTAAGATCCGGCTCACCTTGAACATATATGGCATATTCACACATCCCATTAGTCTCCTGCAGCTGCTCTTTGATTATTGCCTACGCAGAGAGGACGAAAAAGTGAATTCAAGAGTAAAATGATGATTTAGGGAGGGAAACTGTTATGATGGATGCCTTACAAGGCCCAATAAAGTGAATTGAACCACAGTAGGTATGCAAGCAATTGTTATCATCACTGAGTTTATGTATATATTGAGACAGTACACATGCGCACTTAGAGAAATCAGAAGATCGAGAAAAATGTCAGCCATTTTAGGTCTCCCATACATTAATTTATTTGTGGCGCCCCACAATGAATACAGCATGGACGCCACAACACTGCGCTGTTTTGTAGTTGCTGCGTTTTTCTTTGTTTCTTGCATTGAACAAAGAGCATAGTCTACCAAGTCAAATTCGTTGTGTCTTACACGTTCTTACTTACGTACTTATCTGATTCTGATCTAAATTACCACCAATAGATTTTACGCTACTTACTAGCTTTCACTCATAAACTAATTATAATGGGATTGCCTATAAATGTAACTTGTCGTTCCAACGCGCTACAGTAGATTAAATTCTAATTCAGCATCTCAACACAGGAAGGGAACTTTTCTTTTAAATGTTGCCTATCATTTACAATTCCTATGTGAGACAAGAACAAATATTTTTTTCTTCTTTTTATACATTCTAATTTGTAAAATACGGCAAGTACGAGGTGGCTCACAATGCACATACCGTATTTTTCGGACTATAAGTCGCAGTTTTTTTCATAGTTTGGCCAGGCTCCAGTGCGACTTATATATGTTTTTTTCCTTCTTTATTATGCATTTTCGGCAGGTGCGACTTATACTCCGGTGCGACTTATACTCCGAAAAATACGGTAGTAGGTATAATCTATTGCGCCCATAAAACCCCTCTTAAAAAACACTTAAAACCCACCAACAATACTCCATTTCCATCTTGTGAGCAGAATATTAACCAAGTATTAACAATATTGTTTTTATAAGTGCTAACACCGACGAACAACTGATGATCAGAGAGAGGTAGCTAGCTTTATGCAGCTATTTACGTACTTAAGTGCTGCATCGCCTCTGGTGAAAGTTAATTCTAGATTAAAAATCATGCATTCCACTTGTAGAGGGTTGTGTGCATAAACAAAAAAAAGTTGGTCAACTTTGACATGCAGTTTAGACCCGGAGATGGCCCACCTTTTATATTAAAGAGGAATATATGAACATCCCATCAGTCAGCATCTCAGTGAGAGCAGACATTGTACAGAAAGTGATTTTCTATTTTATTTGTATTTGTTTTTTTAGCAATTAACAATACTGTGACTTGCTCCTCATATTCAGGCTTAAAAAGACAAGGTTCTGGATCATCATTTGTCACAAAGTAGTCTTTGTTGTCTCTACTGAAGCCTGTCATTAGTGGTAGTTGCTGTTGTATAATAGCGAATGTTGTGATGCGTCTGGGGAATTAATTCTCCGCCGTATGCTTCAAATGATCAAAATACATAAATATTATATGTTGTTATGAATGTGCCTGTAACTACATTACATATATACTTACAGCGTGCATATAAAACAATGGTGGAGGTTTTTGGAATGTTTTTAGAGCGCTTTAAAGGCAGAATAGAGGGACTCCCATTGACTCCATTGTTAGCAGAATTGCTAACGTTTATTTACGAGTTGGGAGTGCATTAAAAAAAAAAGTGTTCTTGTCTTACTTGTGAAGGATAGACAAAATTTCCCAAAAAGTGCAGTTCCCCTTTAAGTCGAGGGGGAGAATTCAGCGCGGCCAGAATCCACGCAACTTTATGTGGGCTCTGTACCGAGGATGTCGTTGTGGCTTGTGCAGCCCTTTGAGACACTTGTGATTTAGGGCTATATAAATAAACATTGATTGATTGAACTGTGCAGATGTTTCAATTTAAGCACATTGGAGAATAGGACCCTCGGTTTGCCAGAGAATTTAGAACAGTGGTTCTTAACCTTGTTGGAGGTACCAAACCCCACCAGTTTCATATGCGCGTTCACCGAACCCTTTAGTGAAAAATAAAATGGTTTATTTTCCAATTCAAGACAAAGTTTTATGTTTTTTTACTGGTACACAAAATGAACCGTGCATGAACATCACCTTGTTCAAAGAACAAAACCAACACATTGCATAAACTCACAACAAATTACACACCTGCAAATCAGATGGAAAATTAGAGGGAACATTGTTCCGGGGTATCCATAATACACCGATAGGGAGAAGTTTTTATTTACAGGATGAGTCGGGTTTGTCTTGACCTCCGTGGCAGATGCTCCGCCGAACCCCTGAGGCCGACTCACCGAACCCCTAGGGTTCGATCGAACCCAGGTTAAGAACCACTGATTTAGAAGAAGCATGAGGAAGGATCAGTGTTGCCAACTTAGCAAGTTATACATAGCGACTATTCAAAACCTTCTAGATTCTGTTTTTCTGGTCTCATTGGAGACTTTTGGAAACTAACACGAAAGCATAATTCACTCTTCTTAGCGAGCAGCTGGTGCCGGTGCCTTGTCCGTGGCATAAAAAAACACAAAAAAGAGACAGAAAAAAGTTCATTAAGTTCATTAAGTTAATTCGTGTTTTTGCTTTTCATTGTTCTTTGTCGGTCTCCCAACGTGTCCATAAAAACAACATGCACATGTGTCATGGTCAATTATGCTAATTGGCTAGCTGCACTACCACAACTACATTGCAGCCCTGCGGGAAAAACAGGATAAAGAGACAAATTAAAGGCTCTGCAGTTCATTTTTTGATTTGAGTGTGAACCAGTAGTTCACAATATTGAACTTTTTGACAACATTTTCACATTTTATAAATATTGAATTTGGGGATTTTATTAGCTGCAAGCTATAATCATGAACATTAATAAACTAAGAAATATAGTCTTAAAAGATATCACTTAGTGTGTAAAATTCTATAAATATGAGTTGTACTTTTGGAACGACTAAAACCTAGCTTTCAAAAATATTGTAATTGACTGAGATGCACCTGTATAAGGCAAAGCATACCAAAACTGCCTTACCTTACAGATTTCATAGTCTTTACGTATATAGTGCTGGTGAATCAGCCAATTCTTTCTCTCCATAATAGGGAGCTCTGGAGCTGAAAGAAAGAATATGATTAAAGGACTAGAATTGTAAAAAAAGATCCTAACCATTTTCCATTGATGTCTTTGTCGACGGCTGACTGATTCATCCTTAGAGTGCGCACCTTTTTGCAGACATTAATACATCGCTGAGCCAGAGCCACACGGCCAACCGCCAGTTTCAGCTTGTAAGCGTTTTTTTCCCCCGCCGCTCGCTCTATTTGAGACCATTTTCAATTCATACGCTTCTAATTTGTGTGATGAATAAATCATCCACCACCCTTGTGAAGGCAATCGACAATTAGCATACTGCTGATGGTAACGCAGCGTTAATAATCTACAATCAACCCACCAGCTATGTTGAAAATATTGCCTCATAATGCATTAATTTCATTTCAAGGGTCTTTTAATGCTTCAGCAGGTAGAGTAAAACTGCTCGTTGCCTGGGCAACAATGTCTCTCACAAGTCAGGCGCTCGTGACAGAACACACAGGGAAAATACCGGGCTGGATGAAAGAGCAACCGTTATTAGAAATGGTAAAGTACCCAAAAGAAGGGTCCATAGTCTTTCCAGTAAAAGGCATTATTTGTCTTACAAGCAAACATGTATAATTAATATTCAAAGAAATGTTGCGCCGACTACCATCCTTCCAAGTCTAAAAATAAGATTAGTGAATTAGTGAAAAATAAGATTTAGCAATGTGAAAATAAGTGCTCAGTTTCAAGTCTATGGGGTGCTGAATGTAACAATTCAATCACATCCAGTTGACACGCTTGCTTTAGGTCTGCTTTAAAGAGTATGTTTTCAGTGGACTAGAAGATCAAAACAGAAGCACAGTGAGCGCAAAGTCAGCATTTGGCCAAGGGTTCAACTCCAGCAATTGGCAATATGCACCCCTATTTTATGTTACTTTTCAATCTTCCATCTTCATTCCTTTTCTTCACAGCATGGCATCAAAGATATGACTGTGTCTTTGCGTGCTGAGAGGCATGGGAATAGTGGGATATTTGCATATTTTCTATAGCTTTACACTTGGCGAGACATTTAGAATTAACATTTAAATTTTAAATTAGTTTTAGTTTAGTTTTACACCTAACATTGATATTAAAATTTTAAAAAATGTAGATATGACATTTATATTTAGATTTAACATTTAGATTTTACATTTAATATTTAGATTTAACATTTATATTTATATTCAACATTTAGATTTAAGATTTGCATTTAACATTTATATTTAACATTTGCATTTAACATTTATATTTAGATTCAACATTTATATTTAAAATGTATATTTAACAATTATATTAAACATTTAATATTTATATTTAACATTTATATTTATATTCAACATTTAGATGTAACATTTATAATTACATTCAATATTTAATATTTGGATTCAACATATTTATATTTAACATTTATGTTTAAAATGTGACATTTATCTTGAACATTTATATTTAACATTTATTATAGAGATTTCTGCGATGAGGTTGCGACTTGTCCAGGGTGTACCCCGCCTTCCGCCCTAATGCAGCTGAGATAGGCTCCAGCACCCCCCGCGACCCCGAAAGGGACAAGCGGTAGAAAATGGATAGATATAGAGATTTAAAATTTATAATTACAATTAACATTTATGTTTAACATTTATAATTAGATTCAACATATTTAAAGTTAACATTTAGATTTTTATTCCACATTTCCCCTGCGATGAGGTGGGGACTTGTCCAGGGTGTACCCCGCCTTCCGCTCGAATGAAGCTGGGATAGGCTCCAGCCATTCCCGCGGTCCCG